>NC_071354.1:205055743-205374076 GCF_943734655.1 Sabethes cyaneus | reverse complement strand
CTAGAGAAAGTAAAATACATTGTATGAAATTTACATTTACGTAATGGGAAGCGAAAAGCTACTGACAAAATGCATTCTCCTATTGCTGGTCCATCCGCAAATTGAATCAGAATAAACAGAAATTGAACGGGGTGAGTGCGCTGGGCGAATCAAAAGCGAAACTGCCATATAACTAACGAATCGCTGCTGGCGTGAATCCATTCCGGGTGCTCTCTGGACTGATATAACACGCAAACAACGGAACGATAATTATTTATTTGATTGTTGCTCGCAGCGTGCACTCGGAATGTGTGAATGTGTTTTGCAAACGGGGATGGACACAACAAAACAATACAGCACAAAACAAAACACTATTGCCTGTTACTGAGCGGATGGTGTGCGTATTTTTTTTTTTGTTTCGTTCAATAGATGCAGGATGCGAGCGAGCGAGCGAGCGGTGTGGTTGGTGGTGTGGAGATGTTTACAAACACATAGCAGACACACAGTCAGGCAGGCAGGGGCAGGAAGGAGTGCGTTGCATGGTCAGGCGGTTCACAGTACCTCAGTGTCGTCGTCGTGGTCGTCGTTCATCTGTAGCTGGTGCCGCCCGTTTGCCGAGTTGCGGTTGTGTTGCCGTTTCGGGTCGAATGCGTCCACTACGATCTGCTCGGTGCCCTTGATTTCCGCCCTGCAGAAGGGGCAACCCTGCAAAACAAGATGAAGGAAAATCATATCGATTAGATTCGAGCTCGAAGCAAACGCATGGTCAACCACAGGTTGGGAAAGATTTACCTGTCCTTCGGAGTCCACTTGCCACGCCGTTAAACACGGCGTACAGAGTAAATGCCCACAAGGTTCAATCCTAATGTCTTTGTCGTTTTCGGCACATATTTTACACAGCTGGAACGTACTCCCTGTAAAACGAAACAAGTATTTCATCTCATGTTTGTCTTAGATTAGTGGAGCTTAGTGTTTTACTTACCCATCTCACAGTACAGCTCATACTGCTCCTGCGTTACCGTTATGTGATCTTCCAGTGGACTTTGCACAGCAAACGAAAGATCAGGATTATGGGGCTTTCCGTCCGGAAATAGATAGAAACCCTCCCTGCAGGTGAAAAACGGAGAGAAGTTGATGCTGGTGGAAATTGCAAATAGCAAAAAAACAATCATCGATAACTTACCTGTGACCATCTAGTAAAGCTTGACATAATGACTTGTTTTGGGGAATCGTTTGGAGTATTTCGCCTTCCGCCGTTACGTAACCTATCGCCCACTGACCTAACCGTGTGCAGGATAATCTGAAACGGAAGCACACAATATATTTGTTGAACTACGTGACTGAGCGCTGCCAGAGAGCGTCAAGAGTGATATAATACCTGAAAACATAACTACCAGCCTTATTGATATACTTTTGTAAGCGTGCCTTGACTTCGTCGTACGTTAGGAAGGCGACGTAGCCCGGATGCGTCACAGCTAGGATTTGCCAATTTCTTAGTAACGTATTCCACGGTTGAAACAGCCTGCAAAAAAGAGAAGCAAACAACGCAATAGTGAGAATCAATGGAGTAGAAATTGTGGTAAATATTTAAAAGCTCCATAAAAGTTTATTTGAAAAATTTTGCAGGTAAATTGAGGTAATCTGGTTTGAAAAATTGTTTTAATTCCATTTGTGGAAATACACCTACATTGCGAGCTCAACTGGCATTCGAATGAACGCTTTGCGTTTTAAAAAGACCTAATAAACGAAATAACGAATAGCACTGTTCTGAGCTACTTATTTATAAACGAAAGCATAAACTGATACGATTTAATTAAACTTTTCTCTAACTGAATTCGTTGCCACCCGGCTGCTAATCACCGAGAATGTTGAACCTTCAGTGAGAAACTAACTAAGCATTTTACTACCAACTGCCACCAGCAAAAGTTATTAGTTTCATAACAAGCAGTCTAGGTACTTTCAGGTGTTGTTCACATTCACGTTGGAACTTCCGACTTTCGCCAGTATAATTGGCTGGAAAACTGTGCTACTCCGAGATAATCTAAATTGTGACAGTAAAACGAACGAACGTGTTGAAAAATACTTTTCGGTTAGCATTTTAATTTGCACTGTGGTTGCCTGACCCGGAGAACTTTTGTCCCTTTTTGCTTTCTTCACGGATAGTAATCGCCATTTTGCTTGGTTTATCGAAGCGCCATAATTCTATTCTCGGAATAGTTTTTGCAGTCAACAATGGCATAGCAAGTAGGTATCAGGTTGTGTATTTTTCGTGGAAGATAAAGCTCAGAATTATAGTTAAGGCTCAGGCTCAGACTGTGGTAGCTTCACAATCCTGATTTGAAATTGTTTTTTTTTGTCAGATAAAAAGGAACCTAAGAAACATAGCTAATCCGTTTCGAGGCTAGCTTTCGTAACCGCAAACTACTAAATGGAGCTAAATAATGCAAAAGGTTAGCAGGAGCTAAGTATAACTGCTAACCGGTAATGTTTTAGCCCAATTTTGTCATACTAGCTTAAAAGTAGTTGAGAAATTGAGAATATTTCGATTTAATATGAGAATATATTTCTAAAAAGAATGACAAACAAGTTGGATTTTTCTGCAAAATATGCTTTGACTATGACGCCCAATAAAACTGTTTTCTCAAAATCCGTTTATTTTGAACAAAATATTTCGCTTTAGAAAAATTCGCTCAATTACTGAATTTGATGATTTTACTCAGCAAGCAGGTCGAATAAACATTATATAACGATCCAATATATCTTTTAAAGAGTCTTTAAAAACACCTCGTCATATCCGTATCGGGTAACTCGATTCGACTCGGTAAGGCAAAATTCCGCGTTAAAGGAGTCGAGTACGTTTTGTTACTGCAGTAAGCCAATTTGCAATTACAATATTTTACAAAATTGTACCAGAATAGATCAAAATAATGGTAGCAGTGGTTCAAACTTGTGACAAAAAATCAACACTGGGCGAATTAATAGTACATCTTCTCAGTGCACAATCAGACTTTCGGGTGTATTTCGACTGTATCTATGTCCCAGCTAGTACCATCACCAGCAGGTTGATTTCAGTCGTATAATATGTATGTATAATTATATAATAATAATCTATACCTATAAAGAAGGATTTCTGTCATGAAAATATGCATGTAGAGGTTTTTTGGGGCCAGGAAAGGTTTTAGTGATGGTTAGAAACGCCTCCCCCCACTAAGAGGGGGGGCTCCCATACAAATGAAACACAAATTTCTGCATAACTCGACAACTAATCAAGCAAATAGAACAAAATTTGGCATGTGGGTGTTTCCGGTGACAAGAATTTATTTTATGGTAAATTGAGACCCCTCCCCTCTTTATAAGGGGAATTATAACTCCTCTCCTCTTTAAAAGGGGGGGCCTCCATACAAATTTCCTCATAACTCGAAAACTAATCAAGCAAATGGAACCAAATTTGGCATGTGAAGGTTTTCGAGGGCAAGAATATTTTCTATAGTAAATTAGGACCCCTCCACACTTTAAGAGGGGGGGCTCCTGTACCAAAGAAACACAATTTTCCTCATAACTCGAGAAGTCATTAAGCAAATGGAACCAAATTTGGCATGTGGGTGTTTTTGGAGACAAAATTTTTTTCTATGATGAATTGGGACCCCTCCCCGTTTTAGGAGGGGGGGGGGGATCCTATACACATGAAATACAAATTTCCTCATAACTGAAGAACTAATCAAGTAAATGGAACAAAATTTGGCACGTGAAAGTTTTCGAGGGTAAGAATATTTTCTATGGTGAATAAGGACCACTCCCCACTTTAAGAGGGGGGGCTCCTATACAAACGAAATACAAATTTCCTCTTAACTCGAGAACTAATCAAGCAAATGGAACCAAATTTGACACGTGGGTGTTTTTGGAGACAAAAATTTTTTCTATGATGAACTGGGACCCCTCCTCACTTTAGGAGGGGGGGCTCCTATACAAATGAAATACAAATTTCCTCATAACTCGAGAGCTAATCAAGCAAATGAAACCAAATTTGGCATGTGAAAGTTTTCGAGGGCAAGAATATTTTCTATAGTGAATAAGGACCCCTCCCCACTTTAAGAGGGGGGGCTCCTATACAAACGAAATACAAATTTCCTCATTACTCGAGAACTAATCAAGCAAATGGAACCAAATTTGGCACGTGGGTATTTTTGGAGACAAAAATTTTTTCTATGATGAATTGGGACCCCTACCCACTTTAGAAGGGGGGGCTCCTATACAAATGAAATTCAAATTTCCTCATAACTCGAGAACTAATCAAGCAAATAGAACCAAATTTGGCATGTGGAGGTTTCTGGAGGCAAAAATATTTTCTATGGTGAATTAGGACCCCTCCCAACTTTAAGAGGGGGTGCTTCTACACAAATAAAATACAAATTTCCTCATAATTCGAGAACTAATCAAGCAAATGGAACCATATTTGGCATGTGGGTGTTTTTGGAGGCAACCATTTTTTCTATGATAAATTAGGACCCCTTACCTTCTTAAGAGGGGGGCTCTCATACAAACGAAATACAAATTTCCTCATAACTCTAGAACTAATCAAGCAAATGGAACCAAATTTATCATGTGGGTGTTTTTGTAGGCAAGAATATTTTCTATGGTATATTTTCTATGGATTTCCCCACTTTAAGAGGGGGGGGGGGCTTCTATACAAATGAAAAACAAATTTCCTCATAACTCGAGAACTGATCAAGCAAATGGAACCAAATTTGACATGTAAGTGGTTTTGGATGCAAGATTTTTTTCTATGGTGAATTGAGACCCCTCTCTTCTTTAGAAAGCGAGTTATGGCCCATCTCCCCTTTAAGAGGGTGGGCTTCCATACAAATGAAATGCAAATTTCCTCTTATCTCGAGAACTAATCAATCAAATGGAACCAAATTTGGCATGTGGGAGTTTTAGATGGCAGAATTTTTTTCTATGGTGAATTACGACCCCTTCCCCTTTTAAGAGGGGAGCTCCCATACAAATGAAATTCAAATTTCCTTATAACTTGAGAACTAATCAAGCAAATGGAACCAAATTTGGCATGTGGGAGATTTTGGAGTCTTGAATTTATTTTACGATAGTTAGAGACCTCTCACCCCTGTGGTAGGGGGATATGGACTCTCATACAAATAAAACAGAAATTTTTGCGAAACTCAAAAACTAATCAAACTCGAGAAATTCGAGACTCTTCCATAAAACATTAGTCAATACAAGACCACAAAAACTATCTATAGTAACGCTAGATCATTCAGGACGAGACGGTCGCGAGTGTTGCCTGTGACCCGCCGTCGGAAGCGCCGCCCACTGTGGGGCTTGCAAAACTCAAGATTGTGACAAAGATCATCCGAGATTCATGATTTATGTACAACACAGGTTAATTTGTGGCAATACGAAGTTTGTCGGGTCAGCTAGTAATATATAATAATATATAATAATATATAATGATGGTACCCTAAAATGGAGTAACATTGAACATTGGGGGTAACATTGATCCGTTCAGGAAAGTTTCCAGAAGTTGTTTATTTCACTCATTTATGCGAATGGTCCATTTGATCGATATTACCCCGTTTTATGGTAACTGACACATTTACGATTTTCAGCACAAAATTATATAGCAGTATGGAGCGAGTCGCGCTTAATCGGATTTTATCGTATATACATATTTATATAAATGAAATTCGTATAATTATTCCTCATCACGTATATCGCATATGATTTTTTACTTTTATATACGCATGAAAATGCCAGCTGGGGTACTACCCCCTATAACACTCTGAGAAAACAGATGCCTCGCTGTAAATCTCCCAAGCGGAAGCAACTACCAGCACCAATTGTAAAGTTCCTCAAGACCAGACGAATGCTGTGTTGTTTCGGATTGTTCCAGTGGGGCTCCACGGACCTTCGAATATGATTCAAAGTTAAGCGTTCATTGACAACGGATCCTAACCAGATCACTTAATTGTTTCCTTGACCGGTTCCGCAGTATGTGAAGGAGGATTATCATGCAACAAAATCATCTTATGTTGTTTTTATTGGTATTCAGGTCATTTTCCCCAATACTTGATTCAAATTGGTTATTTGTTATCGGTAGCATTTAAATTTAGTATATTTAGTATTAACGGTTTTACCAGCTTTGAGTAGCTCATAGTAGTTCAAACCCTTCTGATTTCACAAAGCATTGTCTTTCGTCCATAGCTATTTGGCCGTGTAACCAATGTTGATGGTTGCTCTTACCCAAGATCCCAAGATGTTTGACACAATCCACTTCCCAATTTTCTGAACCGTTCCCATAGCCTGAAAACGTAAGGAAATGGCTTCTTGAGTTATATTCAATTGATTTGCCAGTTTTCGTTACGTTTGAGTCCCATCTTCGTACAAAAGTGCATGCAGTTGCAGTGCATGTTTTCGAACTTTTTTGGAGGTTTATATCTCTCACGTCAAAATCATAAATTTTCAACGAGCATGTTCTGAAAGCTTCGGTAAGCATTCGATGTGATTCTGTAGCAGTTTTCTTTAAATGGTAGCAGAAAACCAATCATGACCGCAAATCGTACTTTCCACTTTCCAGCCACAAAAGAGGACAGGTTCAGAGCTCTTCGAACCTATGTTGCAGAGTAACACTTGTTTATTTTGAGTTGATATTCTGTGCTAGATGGCAAAAATCGAAATGTTGCGAATAATGCATTATTGATGTGACAGTTAGAGCCTTCTGTTGGTAACATCCGGTTATATACCTGATGAGCATTTCGTCGGCATTTTATAGTATTCCTAAATCGAAGTAAGACCACGAATTATTATAGGGCTAGACAACGCGAGGCTGCATCGTGCTTTCAGGAGTCGGGAGGGAAGACCCTTTGAGCCTACAACTGTCCAAACCCTTCTAGGATGGTTCGTGTATGGATACTTCTCGTCGAATTCTTTCTTCACTCTCGATAGCTTAGGTATCTTAAAGGTCGAAAAAACAAAGCAAAGCCTAGGTGCTACATTCCGTGATCGAAACTTGACCTTCTGTTTTTATACGACAGACTTCGCAGTCAGCTGTTAGAGTACAGGACAATTGCAGGGCCAGTTGCTACGATCCTATTGACTCTAACAGCCTCTCCCAGCCGAGATTCGAACATACGCGACTGGCTTATTAGGCCAGTGTCATACCTCGAAGTCAACTGGGAGGCCTTGAAGGTCGACCAGTAGCTATATTCCGTAGATCAGTTTGCCATAGAAGTTTTGGAACTGTTGACGGTATGTAACTTCGTCCGGTTCATGTATGAAGCTGGCAGGACTTCAGACGGTAAAGTGATAGTTTATAGCAGATGGAAATATTTAGAGCGGCAAAAGGAGGAAGACGACCTGTTGTCGGAAGCACTGCTTTAGAAAAAGGTCGAGTAACCAGACGAGAAATTTTTCACTAGATATTTTAATAAAGTTGGAAGATCAGTATTACCAGCTAGCCTTTGGAATGACACTCCGTCGGACGGTGCGCTGTGCCAATGACATTCGGCGACTGACCGATATATCAAGAATACCAACGGTAAACTATTCGAACATGAGTGCTCGTAAGCTGTCGATGCCATCGCGAACAAGCACTACGTAGACGATACTCTCGCTAGCGTAGAAACGGAGGAGAAAATTGTGAAGCTAGCTCATGACGTAAAATGCATCCACGCTGTAGGAGAATTTGAAATATGTACCCAACTGATTGTAAATTTCACCGACTGTTTGGCATCCTTACAGGAGAGAGGGAACGACGAAATTATCTGAAAGTCGGAAAAGAGAAAAGATGCTACCAAGAAGATATTGGGCCTTTGGTGGAACACAACTATAGCTTTGTCACCGTTCACCAATCGAACACGCGGTACTTCGGGCGCTCATGATGATGTGTGACCCGCTGGAATTCTTTTCGCATTTCGTGAACTTGAAGGTTCTACTGCAGGAAATGTGGAGAGCTTCAGTTGACTAAGATATCCTCATTGAAGAAGCATAGTCCAGAAATGAACTATCGGTAATGGATTCTCCAGTACAACAGACTATCTGCGTCACTAGAAAGCATTTCTCAGACACACAGGTTTTTTGACTCGAATGAGAGTCGTTTTGCGTCTTTTGTGTACCTTCGATTCGAGGAAGGAGATCTCTACCACGTCAGTCCAAAAATAAGAATAGCCTCGTTTTAATTTCTTTCCATTCCACGTTCAGAGCTGCAAACGTTATTTAGTCTCTATCCAAAAAGGTGTATGAGTGCTATTTCTAGACCGAGTCCAGACTCTATACTGGCCAATCTCTGACCATTGCCGGTACAGACAATTTGTGGTATTTCGGATACCCGAGATTCTTTGGTGAGCAACGTTAAATATGGAGCTGAAAGCGGTTTTCCACGCCGCCTAACGATGTAGCCAGTCTATCGTAACCTCCCGATAGACGTCAGATGTACGATAGAAATCTCTTCAAAAAGTACCTGGAGAGTTTGTACTCCGCCAAAACGAATCCCGAAGTCCTTTCGTTCGAATTGGAATGCATCGTTATTTACATACTTAGTTGGCTTGCCGTCCTAAGACAAACCCTGGTGAACAAAGTTTTTCTAATTTACTCGGTTGTGGACTATCGCTCTCACTTTTCTTGGACACTCTCCGCCAGATCTCGCTCCACCTGGTCTAACCTTCTCGCTAGGTGTGCCCCTGGTCGTCTTGTTCCTACCGGATATGAAGCGAAAACTATCTTTGCAGGCTAGTTGTTCAGTATTCTTGCAACATGCCCTGCTCATCGTATCCGTCCAACTACCATTGGGTTCGTCATAGAGCTGTGCGAGCTTATGGTTCATCCTCCGCCATACTCCGTTCTTCTGTACGCCGCCGAAGATCGTTCTTGGCTCTGTGTGATTTGAGTGAACTTGACAATCCACCCGAAATCCGAACACAGCACTGTGTACCATCCATCGTAGATTTAATCAGTTTGATTAGCTTCCTGGGGGAGCTGTTCTCGTCCATGATTTTCCATAGCTCTTTCCGGTCGATGGTATCATATGCGGCTTTGAAGTCAACGAATAAATGGTGCGTGGGAATTCTGTATTCACGGATCTTTTGGAGCATCTGCCGCAGTGTAAATATTTGAGACCGACCTTCGACGAAGTCAGCTTGATAAGTTCTCACAAATCTGTTCGCAATTGGTGATAGCCGGCGGAAAATGATTTGGGACAGTACTTTATACGCAGCATTGCGAACGGTGATCGCTCGATAGTTCTCACAGTCCAACTTATCGCCCTTTTTGTAGATTGGGTTAATAACCCCATCTTTCCTCTCCTCCGACAGCTGTTCCGTGTCCCAAATTCTAACAATTAGCCGGTGCATACAAACGGTCAGCTTTTCTGGTCCCATTTTAATAAACTCCGCTCCGATACCGATGCTGACTTGTTGTTAGTTGTTGTTGCCTCCTTAATTTCGTCGATCATTTGAGCTGGCACCTCTTCCCCGTTTGTTGCATCGTCGAAATCGCTTTCCTCGCCGCCATGGTTCACCGCCTGGGCGCTATTCAGGTGTTCGTCGAAGTGCTGCTTCCACCTATTGGTCACCTCACGATCGTCCGTCAGAATATTGCCATTCTTATCCCGACACATTTCGGCTCGCGGCACAAAGCCTTTGCGGGATCCGTTCAGTTTCTGGTAGAACTTCCGCGTTTCCTGAGAACGATGCAGCCGCTCCAACTCTGCATATTCCTGCTCTTCCAGGTTGCGCTTTTTCTCCCAGAAGGTTTGGTTTCGCTGCATCTTTTACTGTTTGTGTCTTTCCATGTTCTGACGTGTGGCACTGCTCACTATAGCCGCCCGTGCAGCTTTCTCCTCATCCGTCATCCTCCTACATTCTTCCTCAAACCAATCGTTCCGGTGATTTCGTGCCACATGCCCAATGGAGCTCTCCGTTACACTGCTGATGGCTGTTTTGATGGTGTTCCAGCAGTCCTCGAGCAGGGGTTTCGTTCAGCACGTTCTCTTTCGACAGCGCTGCTTCGAGTGAATGCGCCGACGTTTGGCTTCTTCAGCCGCGCGCGATCTAACCTAGGCTGCTGTCGGTAACGAATGTTGTTCACAACGGAGAGTTTTGGGCGCATCTTATAACCATCACTAGGTAGTGCTCCGAGTCAACGTTAGCGCTTCGATAGGATGTGACGTCGATAATGTCTGAGAAGTGCCGACCGTCGATCAAAACTAATTGCTGTCTCAACATCTTTTGTGTGTTGCAGAATCGTCGAAATAGTTCCGGTTAGACTCGAAACGCTGTTGGTCAAAATAGTTACAGAAACCAAGAATGTGTTTGTTGCGGCTGTGTATATCCCACCAGAAAAACGGTCAGATTGCGACGTTATACAGGATCAGCTGAATGTACTTGAATCTGCTTCCGCTATAATGGGAATGTGCGATACATTGTTGGTATTGGGCGATTTTAACCAGCCCGGGCTAGTATGGAAAACCTGTTTGCGCGGGTATGCAACTGTTGATTCACTTGCATCGTCGTTTACTTCTGCTAGCCGCACGTTGCTCGATGGTATCACTTTTCTGGGCCTTAGACAATTAAATGCTATATGCAATCATCAGTCCCGCAATCTAGACCTTATCTTTGTAAACGAAGACTGATTACCGTGTTTTTGAAGCACCACAGAGCATTGCTGCTCTTGATCCTTTCCACCCTGCTCTCTGTGTTGTGCTAAAGGATCGTCGGCCAGTAGAATTTATTGATGCACACGATCCAAATGAACTTGACTACCGTAATGCGAACGTTGAGTTGTTACGTGAGCTTCTGTCACAGATTGATTGGGGTGCTCTTGAATACTTTACGGATGTTAATGATGCCGTGACTTTCTACGACCAAAAGCTAACTGAATGTATACCTCTCCGTCGACCACCACGTAAACCTCCATGGTCGAACGCGAAGCTTCGTCAATTGAAAAGAGCTAGAGCGAAGACACTCCGAGCATTCACTAGACGCCGTTGTCCGATCTTAAAGCGCAAGTTTACTATTGCCAGTAATAAATATCGGCACTACAACAGATTCCTCTACAATCGGCATGTTCGTCGCGCTCAACAAAATTTGCGTCGGAACTCGAACAAATTCTGGAACTTTGTTAACACCAAGAGGAAAGAAAGCGGTCTTCCTTCGACTATGTTCCTCAATGATGCTAATGCTACATCTGCTGCTGATAAATGCCATATGTTCGCGCAACATTTCTCAAGCGTATTTAACTGCAACCTGACCACTGCTCTACAGATAGAGCAAGCTCTGTTAGATGTACCTTCTGCAGTGCTAGAAATGGATATCTTCAACATAAATGACCAACCCGTGATTTCTGCCGCTAGTAACTTGAAGTCGTCCTTTTCACCTGGACCCGGGGTAATTCCTGCAGCGTTAATGAAAAAATGTTCGGATATCTTAGCGTCTCCGTTAACCTTCCTATTCAACTTGTCACTTCAACAACAGAGTTTTCCTGTTACCTGGAAAAAATCCTGTATGTTTCCGGTTTTCAAAAAAGGCGATAAATGCAACGTAACGAACTACAGAGGAATAACGTCCTTGTGAGCGAAGTCAAAGGTTTTCGATATTATCGTGAAGGATAGATTGTTTGCTGCTTGTCGAAATTATATTAGTACAGTGCAACACGGGTTTTTCCGTGGTCGTTCAGTAGAAACCAATCTTGTAAATTTCGTTTCATTTTGCATTAGAAATATTAGTTGTAAAGCACAAGTAGATAGAGTATATACTGATCTTAAAGCCGCATTCGACACTGTTAACCATAAGCTGCTTTTGCATAAACTGAAAAAACTTGGCTGTACTGAACGGTTTTGTAATTGGCTGGAATCGTATCTTGTAAATAGGCAGCTTTATGTACGAATTCGGAATCACCAATCATCCTCAATAAACGAACAAATCAGGTGTGCTACAAGGTAGTAACCTAGGTCCTTTGTTGTTCTCATTATTCGTAAATGATGCAGCACTGATCCTTGATCATGGCGGACGTCAATCCTTTCCCGACGATTTAAAAATATACTACGTAATTCGTCAAATTAGAGATTGTATGGAACTTCAAACTATGTTGAATCTATTTACCGACTGGTGTGAGAGGAACCAATTGCTATTAAGCGTGGAAAAATGTTGCGTCATCACTTACCATCGTACAAAAAATCCCATCCGATTTGATTACAGTATCGCCGGTACCAAACTCAGTACGGTTGAGCAGGTGAAAGACTTGGGAGTGATACTGGACGAAAAACTATCATTCAGGCCGCACATCTCAACGACTATTGAAAAAGCTAGTCAAAAACTTGGATTTATATTCAAAATAGCCCGTGAATTTGATGACCCTCTGTGCTTTAAACCTTTATTCTGTTCGTTAGTCCGATCAACTTTAGAGTTTGCCAGCGTTGTTTGGTGCCCGCATCAGGCAATTTGGAACATAAGACTAGAAAGCATTCAGCGTAAATTTGTTCGTTATGCCCTGCGAAATCTCCCATGGAACGATCCTCAGAATTTGCCTTCCTACGAAGATCGCGAAGGATCACGTTGTGACCACCTCAAGTGAGCTTTTCCCCATCCACGTGAAACTTCATTTAGACCGATAAGGTCAGATGAATAAAAATAAATAAATAAATAAAATGGGTCGATCTGTGATTCTATCTGATTTGGTGACCTCCAGTGTAGGATTCTGTGCTGAAAAAAGGTACTACATACGGCCATGTTCTTGGAGGCGGCCAAGTTCAGACTCCAAGTTAGTTTTGGTTTAATTGTTTCTACAACATGGTCAAGTATGATGGTACAAACAAGATCACGCATACAATATTATAGTTAGTGATATAAATTTTTAGCTTGAGCAGGAATCTTGGGAACAGAATATGAATAAAAAGCCTGATTTTTGTAACAGCATTTCTCTTGAATAATCCTTAAATATAATGTACCTCCAGATTAATGATCTAGCACTCACCTAGTAAACACATCGAATTCAAAATTCGATATATAATCATTGCACGTTAAGTCTATGGTGGTTTTGAGCGCCATCGCTTCCAACCCGGAGGAGATCGGATGCACCAGGGACAGTTCCTGCCGAAACAACTTCCACGGTACCAGTGTGCTGCGGGAGAAAGAAGAGAAGAGAAAAATGCAAGTTATTAATCACCGCCGCGTATTAATGATTATTGACAAGCGTGAACAGAAAACAGAAACTTTTCCGGTTCGGTGACGAAGACCAGTATTCGATGTATGTGTGGTATTGAATAATAATTTACATTATTAATTACAATGTTTGATTAATAATAATAATTAATATTTCTGCATGAACGTTCTGCCCCGAATTGGTAAATTTCGATTGTATTATTCGTGTCCTTTTTAATTCGTTGTAGTCAGTAAGAGTTAAACTATACAGTTTCCTCTAGCGTTAAGCCTACATGATAGAAAAGCTTTTCTCTCTAAACTAAAAAGGCTTTTAACAAAATCGACATTCGACCCTTCTTTTGTACAGTTGATGGGAATGGAAAAGAGGAGAGCTTTTTCATTATAAATTTTACATGTGAAGATTTAATGCTTCTGAAGCACCATCCTTGTTGTCTCGAAGCGTGATGTGAAATGAGTTGGAAAAATATTACATCTTCTTTCAGTTTACAGTGTTGGTGTGCCTTTCTGCGATGTCTGGAATTTTCGGATTCTTACCTTAAGAGTTTGAGGTTCGGAATTCAAAACAAAGTAATCAAGTTTGAAAATATCAAAAATAAATTATTCAATGCATTGGTTTCATTTTTGCCTGTACCACATTTAAAGCTATTCATCAAACATACATCAAAAGCTGTTCAACCGAAAACTTTAAAATGAAACTACCATTTTTCTACAATGTGAAAGGTAGCGCAATATGTTTTCCTATAGATTTTTGTTGAGTACATATTTTAGCAAAAGTTTTTTTTATGCAGGCGGAGATTGCTTCGTTTATTCGGCTGTGTTCGGGTGTATGTTCTGTTGTTTGCATAAACGAGATGACTTTCCCCGTCCGGGCTGTGCTGTGGATGTAGTCGATTCTTTAATCTAGCGATGTATTGTCGCTGGTGGCAGCGCGTGGGAGCTCCAAAGCGAACTCTGAAAAACTTTTCCATAATGAGAATTTTCTCGTCAAATCACAGAATGGTATATGCCATGCAGCAGCATGGGAGTCAGTCAGTTACAAAATTTTAATAAGGAAACACTTTGCAATCGTTCTAGAAAAAATCTTGTCTGAGTGGTGTGGGTGTGTTGTGTGAACATGGAAGTTGAGCTTCATATACTTGCATTTAATGACGGTTTCTGTTCTTCTATTAATTACATATTGAAATTTGTTACAATTTTTGAAAAAGGTAAAACAAAATTTTGACTACTCCGTTAGATGGATCAATCCTAATTATGCAATCTACTTTACAATCACAAAAAAATAGCAATTACATGAACCACTTTTTGTTCAAAGGAAAAGTTTAAACATCCTCTTCTAGTCTTTTTTGTGACTACAAAAAGCTCAGCGCTATCAAGCAAATTGCCACAACAAAGCCAACATTTTGAGGAGCAATGATGGCGTTGTTTTTCGTTGTTTTTTACTTCTTAATTTATCCACAGTATAATTCCTAGAATCAGCCTTGGTCAAAACAGAGAACGTTTTTTTTGTCCAATTCTACAAAACGAACTAAGCACGCTTGGTTATGATAATGTAACACCAATAAAAACGACCTCTACTGCCATTGGCAATTATAGCATCGCTGAAATTCTCTCGGGTAAGCTGAAAAAGGAATGCTTGGGCTCGAAAAGAAAACACTCGAGATTCTGCTGTTTTATTTTTCTGCATCGGTAAGCGCAACTGTCACCTGGTCGCAGAAGTACCCAACAGCAGCTGCAGCAGCAGACAGACCGAGCAACAACGCTTCATAAAAGGTTCTCACGCTGCCTGCTGGAGGAACTTACTGTTCGCGAGGTAATTTGAAGAGGAAAACTTGAATTCAAGTATCACACTCGATTGTGGGGCTGTATATGACGACGACTTGTGCGAGAAAAAAATAACAAACCGGACGCAAAAGTTTTTGCTTGCTTGCGGAAAAAATAATTCTCAAGTGCATTTTCCTTCTGGCAAAACACCCACCCAGCTCCACACACTTGTGACGTGAAGGTGTTTCCTGCACTTATTATAGTAAATTGAGCGGATGACTTATCTACGATAAATCTAGGAGAAGTCTTTGCTGCTAATAGGATCAAGCACCGCCTTGAGATCGATGTCATGTGAAACAAAATGACTGACCTGTGTGACATCCAATCCTACGAGGACTGAGGAAAATTAGTTAAGCTTAAAAGCAAAATGACCGACTCGTTCCGTTCACGGTCCACGCAGACGGCGGCGCGGTGACGGTAAATTGAAAGTAATTGCTTTGCACCTTCTTTTCGCGTTGCACCCATACGGTGTGGCCTACCTACGGGACCCTGGGACTGGACGGCCGATAGAAACACCGGCTCGCCGAAATAATGATAAGAATGTCACCCAACACCATCTTGTAGGTGCAGCTACACAGTTAGAAACTTATTTGGCAACTTTGTTGGAAATTTAGTAACAGTTTTAATTAAGTTTATTTAATACATCATTTCCAAATTTTGATGAATTGAAACCATATTTCAACTATGTCCGCTAGTCAAAATGAAACCACGCTTTTGATAGAAAATTCTTGGTGTGTCCCTCTAAAAGCTGGCTGGGCTGCGGTGATTTACTGCACACTGAAATGGGAAACGAGCGCGTTGTGTTGCGTTTGCGTTACGTTGGTTGATGGTGGCGTGGCATAGTAGTGAGGGCCATGGACGGTTGTAATTCTAGAGGACTGATTATTTTTCATGTTCCTGATAAAATTACGACTTCTTGCGGTCGGACGGTTCCTTGGTTTACGACGGTTGCCTGTCGGTAGTACGTACCGAACCGTACGGACATACCTACCCTAGTCGGCTTTTATGTCGTCGGGTTTTGTTGTGTTGACAACACATACGATGGCCGATTAGTTAGCGTGACCCAGAACAAAAGATACATTGTATCGTTCAAGTGTTTATTCCTGCCATTCCGGTGTGCCGTGGTTATGTTTCAATACATGCTTTCAGAGCTTTGTTGAGCTTAATATTAAAGTAGCAGGTTCAGGTCCTTTTGAGTTGCTGTCGCAACTTTGTTCATTTTCGTAGTGTCTATTTTTCTAAACCTTTTAAAGATTTGAATGCAGATTCATTTAAGTGATATTTTTTTATAAGTTATTTTAAATTCAACAGCTAAAAGTATATCTATCAAGCTTCGACCCTTAAAAACGATTCTGCGCAAAAATAAAACCAAAAACGGTACAGTGTTAGTTCGGTGCTAAATATTTACGCTGCGGCAGATACTTCAAAAAGGTTGTGAGTACAGAGTTCACACGCACAATTAGTTCGTTTACTTCAAAGCTGCATATGATAACGTCCACCACAAGAGCTTTGGAAAATTATGGATGATTATAGACTAATCTCAAGTTTTTAGTCTTGACCTTTAAATGCGGTCATACATATCATCATATATATAAAAATGGATTTCTGTCTGTCTGTCTGTCGGGATGTTCCTTATAGAATCAAAAACTACTGAACCAATCGGCGTGAAAATTTGCATGTAGAGGTTTTTGGGGCCAGGAAAGGTTTTAGTGATGGTTAGAGACCCCTCCCACCACTAAGAGCGGGGCTCCCATACAAATGAAACACAAATTTCTGCATAACTCGAGAACTAATCAAGCAAATAGAACAAAACTTCGCATGTGGGTGTTTTTGGTGACAAGACTTTATTCTATGGTAAATTGGGACCCCTCCCCTCTTTAGAAGGGGAATTATGACACCTCTCCCCTTTAAGAGGAGGGGCTTCCATACAAATGAAATACAAATTTCCTCATAACTCGTGAACCAATCAAGCAAATGGATCCAAATTTGGCATGTGAAGGTTTTCGAGCGCAAGAATATTTTTTATGGTGAATTAGGACCCCTCCCCACTTTAAGAGGGGGGGGCTCCTGTACAAATGAAAAACAAATTTCCTCATAACTCGAGAACTAATTAAGCAAATGGAACCAAATTTGGTATGTGGGTGTTTTTGGAGACAAAAATTTTTTCTATGATGAATTGGGACCTCTCCCCACTTTAGGAGGGGGGGGGGGCTCCTATACAAGTGAAATACAAATTTCCTCATAACTCGAGAACTAATCAAGCAAATGGAACCAAATTTGACATGTAAGTGGTTTTGGAGGCAAGATTTTTTTCTATGGTGAATTGAGACCCCTCTCCTCTTTAGAAAGCGAGTTATGACCCATCTTCCCTTCAAGAGGGAGGGCTTCCATACAAATGAAATGCAAATTTCCTCTTATCTCGAGAACTAATCAAGCAACTGGAACCAAATTTGGCATGTGGGAGTTTTAGATGGCAGAAATTTTTTCTATGGTGAATTAGGACCCCTTGCCCTTTTAAGAGGGGGGCTCCCATACAAATGAAATACAAATTTCCTTGTAACTTGACCCGCTAATCAAGCAAATGGAACCAAATTTAGCATGTGGGTGTTTTTGCAGGCAGAATTTTTTTCTATGACGAATTAAGACCCCTCCCCTGTTTAGAAGGGGGGCTCCCATGCAAATGAAATTCAAATTTCCTTATAACTTGAGAGCTAATCACGCAAATGGAACCAAATTTGGCATGTGGAGTGATTTTGGAGTCTTGAATTTATTTTATGGTAGAGACCTCTCACCCCTGTGGTAGGTGGATATGGACTTTCATACAAATAAAACAGAAATTTTTGCGTTACTCAAAAACTAATCGAACTCGAGAAATTCGAGACTCTTCCATAAAACATTAGTCAATAACAAGACCACAAAAACTGTCTATAGTAGCACTAGATCATTCAGGACGAGACGGCCGTGAGTGTTGCCGGCAACCCGCCGTCGGAAGCGCCGCCCACTGGGGGGAGGCAACTCCCCGCAGAAATCACTACTGTCTAGGTTTATTTGTTTTCCTAGGTCTACCTGGGTTTCCTGGAATGAGCGACAGCGAGTAAGGAGAGGATCGCGAAATGGTAATTTCCACAAAAGAATTTTCCGTGAAATAGTACATTCCGCTTAAGGTTTTTCGCAAAATGATATTCGGCGAAATGTTGTACAATCATGGCGAATATTACTATCCGCTTTCTGGCTATGCAATGAGGGGACAGGGGAGTTGTTTTTTACTTTGCTGTGAGCAAAAATTGCAAATTTGCATATTAAACTACCCATTCTTGGTAACTAATAAGCATTAACATAAGCAGCAAATCAGCGTATCTGGCATTTTATACTGCACGTTGTTGTATATTAGCTTTTTGACTGCATAGGTGTTGTAAATTGGCATCCAAAATTGAATTCAAATTCTTAGTGTCGGTAATCAGCTGTAAATTAGCATTGCCAGCACTCTAAGAAGGTTATCAGTAAAGTAGCTGTATATTTTGCCAAAATAGCATTTAAGTAGCATTTAAGGCGACTTAAATGCCTATTGGCCTACATTTGAATAGCATTGGTGATGCTTATTGGTTACCTGGGATGCTTTCATAGTTACGTAACTGCCAAAATGAATTATCTAAGGTTGAACTCCTCAGAAACTTGCAAAACTCGAGAATGTGACAAAGATCATCGGAGATTCATGATTTATGTACAACACAGGTTAATTTGTGGCAATACGAAGTTTGTCGGGTCAGCTAGTAATAAATAAATAAATATATTTCATTGTTGCAAACACTGCACAATGGTCCAAACAGCAAAATACGTGATTGTGTGATATTGCACCGAAACGTGAAGTTTTTCACATGTAGTGTCTTTAGGAACATTTCTTAGTATAACACTTAATATAGAATTAAGTAGAAGTTGTTTGATCTGCCACCATTTGCCACCTTGGGAAATATTTAAGCCCAAATAAGTACTATTTTTTACCAAAAAAGCTCAAAATCTCCGAAATATCAGAAAATAACCTATGATAATGTTCTACAAAATCGTTGATTTTAGCAAGATAAACAACTTTCTAGAACACTATGAACACGTAAATGTTGATCAGAATAAATCAGGGTTTAAAAACTGTTTTAAAGGGTTTGTCCACGAATAACGCTTCATAGATAATTTATATGAACAGATAAATGTATGGTGTCTTTGACAAAGTTGTTTGTATTGATAATTGCTACATGAATTTGTTTTGTCGACTGTAGAATTAATATTCTCGTGTCAGTCTATTGATAGTAGAACAAATTTTGTAATCTTTCCAACGTAACAACTGTGTATTTCAGTCTTCTTCAGGGATTGCTACATGTGTTGTGGGATGTGTTACATGTTAGGTCTGTCGTAAAATGTTTTTTAAATTATACGTATAATACTGTCTGCTCTTTGTCAAGTATCTGTGTCTCGTAGAAATTACTTGTCGTTAAAATTGTTTTTGTCCCACATCTGTTTTGTATATATGTCGAAAATAAATTTCGTATCTCACTTTTAAGGGAATTGATCATCCAAAGATATCTCTCATAAGAAGGGGTTTGTTATACCGAGAACTGTTCCTAGAGACACTACATGCGAAAAAAATTTCACGTTTCGGCGCAATATCACACGATTACGTATTTCGCTGTTTGGACCACTGTGAACTGTATGGAATTTCTCATTAGCTGGTTCAGAGATTTCACTGAACAACTTACTACTACATATTCTATGGCCTGCGTTTCGATTCTATTTTAGGTAGCTTCGCAGTTGACGAGTAAAACGTTCAATACGACAAGAGCTATGGTTCAGCGATCTCATTGAACGGCATACCAACACTTAGTTCTTGGGGTGCTAATTCAGCATCAACGAAGGAGGTAAAAAACGAATGTGAAACAACTTCTACGCAACAAACGAATAAAACGGTATAGTATACATTTTATTTCAATAACACGTATATTCGTCGAGAGTCAGGTAAGACAGCAGCCTTCGCAGATGACCACGATATCATTACTAGAAACCGTGGGACGGCGGAGGTAATCTACGCCAGACTAAAAACGGAGGCTAGGAGGATAGGGTTAAAAATCATTGCGTCGAAAACGAAATATATGGTAGGAAGAGGCTACAGAGAAAGGAACGTTTGCCTTCCACGGACAGTGACTATTGATGCCGATGAACTGGAAGTGGTTGATGAGTTTGTATGTATGGTCACCGCCGACAATAATACGAGTAAGGAGATCCAACGACGTATTCAAGCTGAAAATTAAGCCTACTTTCGCAAGACGCTTCGATCATGGAGCATACGCAACCGCACAAAGCTGACGATGTACAAAACGCTAATCAGACTGGTAGCCCTCTACGAAGTTGAGACAGTAACTTTATTTACGGAAGACGTACATGCACTTGCCGTATTTGAACGAAAGGCGTTGCGGACTATTTTTGGTGGAGTACAAACGGAAAGCGGAGAGTGGCGGAGGCGTATGAATCACGTGCTACAGGCACTGCTTGGAGAGATTCCCATCGTACACCTGGCGAAAATTGTGAGACTACGGTGGGCCGGCCACGTCGCAAGGATGCCGAACGACTGTGCAGTGAAATCCGTTTTCTTCAAGAACCCCACCGCCACCCAATGTTAGATAGAGGGGCCCAATGTTCTAGATGGCTCGACCAGGTTGAAGCCGACTTGCGTGTTTCGAGGCGCGCAATGAATTGGCGACGAATAGCCCAGGACCGAGCAATGGAGAGGAATTCTTGATATGGCAAGAGCCGCCGGGGTGGCTCAGCTGATAAAGGAAGGAAACTGATATTAGCATTTCCAAATACAACAACTACGATGGACCGTTCCTTTTCTGGCTTGCGGCGACTGAAAAAAATAGATGAGGACGGCAATGGGAAAAAAGCCGACTTGTAGGTTTGATGCTGATGGCAGTAGAGGGTGGATTTCTCAAAGAGGTAATGCAAAGGCCCTCATTTTATGATGAAGTGATAGACGAATAGGCTTGTAAAGTACACCGACGTATTCCGTTGTTATTTAAATAAGGGTTTGAATATGTTAACAGGTATAATAATATTGATTTTTATTTTTCGCTGGATGAACAGGTAAGCTAAACACCCATGAGTCGCCACTACATTCTAGCATAAACCACTGATCTGTCAAAATGGACGTCAAAACCTAGAGAAAATTTAAAAAAATTGATCTTTTAAACGGAAATTAAGTAAAAATCTGTTCAATGCTTCGAATACTGCTTCGTCTGAACAGTCGGCAAAATCACAAAACAACGAAGATGTACAGGATAGTGATGCATAGTGCCATAAATGTGTATTGCAACCAAACAGCTTTTTTTTGTTTATACTATAAGTACAAAGTTTATGGGTATCTTGCAAAAAACTTGCTTACCAATCCAAACAAGTTTTGTAAGCTTAACTTGTCTTCTTCAAGAATACAATAAGTATGGATCAACTTATCGTGCTCTTGGAAAAATCTTTTTTGCCTTGTGCAATAAATATTAGTTTTGATAGCGCTTTATGGTAGATTGAGATAATAGGCTATTTGGACTTTCGACATGGTAACCAATTGAGCATGGTTGTTTATAAATATTTCAAAAATTGAATTGTCAATTTACAAACATATAATAAATAAAATATAAATCAATGAATTTGTCAGTCAATTTGCTCAGTTTAGTAGTACCGTGAACGTACCATATTCTGCGCAGTTAAGACATTTTTATGATTCTTCCGCTATTCTAAGTATTCTAGATTTGAATTTACAACGTGAATAGCAGCAACGTGTAGTGCTACGGTCTATAGTATTTGGTAAAAAATATAGGAATTATAAGTCGACCAACAATTGAGTATATTTTTTGTTTTGTAAACTTATCCACGGTGCCTAATTCTGCGCACTTTCTTGCGAATGCTCCTAATTCTGCGCTTATTTGTTCCTAATTCTGCGCACCCAAAAAGTGAAAATAAATACTTCTGCCATGCTGTTTATGTCTTTATACGCTGAAACCACACTAAAAAATCCGGCTTTAGCCATTACCATAATTAAATCCATGATTCGGCCTTCCTGTGCTGTCCGAGTGGCAAAGGAATATTGTTATCATTTTGATTGCCTCGTTTTAAATATTTTATTCTCGATAACGTGAATGGTGAATTTATTCGGGTTTTCTGCATACTGAACATTACACTTTAGATTAATACTAAAAATTGTGTTTTCATATAGAAACCACATCCCCACTCTATGACAGCCCCATGAGGTTGGACATTAAAAAAATAGAAGACATGCTGTCATGAATTGGCGCTCGTAGGTTCGGACTCCGAGACACAGCACAGGATTCCAATCAATGCAAGATAAAGATTCTACTTGAATTTTCAAGCCTCTATAACTCAGCCATTTGGATGAGCTTGAGTAGTCTTTCGCGATTTCTTCGTAGGATCCATTACTGCGCAGAATTTGGAACATGAATAAAAAATCTGTGCCTAAATCTGCGCATTATTGCATCGCATTTCTTTAAGGAAAGCAATGCATGTAATCACATCTTTTTGTCTAAAACATGACTAAAACTAATTATTCTTTCTAATTATGCTGGGTAATTTGATCATTGCAAAGAATTTCGATCATAAATTTGTTAATTTTCTTTCTAGTAGGACAATCTTAGCGTTGGTGCTAACGACGATGTTTTCTGCCATATAAAATACTTTCAGTTTCACGTTAAATTATTTCGCTCTCAAATATTATGGCCCATTTGTGAATAATGGCGTAATATTCAACAGACATTTATAAAAAAAATAACGTAATGATCATAGTTATGCTCAATGTTAAAAAATACTTATATAAAGAAAAATGCGCAGAATTAGGAGCTGCGCAGAATTAGGGGCGGTCACAGTATAATCACGATTTTAGTGAACTGTTTCCGCTTTCGCATAACAAAGGAAAAAAGTGAGGGTTTGTTGATTACTTTCTTATTCATTCGGGAAGCTTCTGGAGAAAAATACAACATCCCAAATGCGGAGCGAAGGACGAAGCGAGCATGAGTTGTTAAAACCGTATAACCGTTTGTTTTAATGTCTAATTGCTTTTTTTGGCACAATTAAAATGCTTTTCTTATAGCACAAGCACAATTAAAGTTTTTGCGAAAACCGAAGTGAGTAATATTTTCTAAATACACTTTACAAAGCGTACAAAAATGGCAGCATTTTGTCCCGTTCCACGTTTCCATGGGGAAAACTTTGCACACGTGTAGCTTGTGCTCGCTTCTCCCCATTTTGCAAAAGACTGTTCGCATATACGATTGCATGGCCCACCTCTCGCGAATCTCGATACGGTGGTAAATCCCAGCGAAAGCGAAAACCACTCGGGTATTGACTCAAATTCTATTGAGACACTTTTTTTTGCCCCTGCACTTACTTCAACACTAAGAAACCGTGACAAAGGGCATTGATGCAACCGGAAAATTTATAGCTCATGTGACTGTCGTCGTCGTCGGTCGTTGGTCGTCGTCTGCGAAGCAGTACACGTGCTACACTAGCGCAGCGGCAACCGGCAGCGTGTGCAATTAACGAATTTAATTTGTCGAGTGCTTGAGAGAGGGCGCGACGAGGGCAGGAGTTTGTTTTTAAGTTAGAATGCATGCTCGAACGAACGGAACTCTCAAGGGCTCCAGGGAAAATCGGCGGCAACCAGCCGACGAGTGTGCATGTAACTCTTGTGAGATATTGATTTCCAAAGCAAAATTAACGAGCGGCTTCTGCGATGTGCTTGGTTGCCAATGCATTTTAATTAAAAACCTCCTTCACGGCGATTCACCACCCGTTCGGTTGCCATTGCAAATGAACATCTTGCGAATAGCAGCTAGGAATTAAACATAATGTGCAGCAAGCAAAAGCAAAATGAAATTGCGGTCGAGTTATGTCACAACCAGGTGGCGCGGTGGCGCGTCTTTGCGCGATCTGAATGACGGAAATTTTTTAACTAAAATTAAAACTTAGCTTGTCCCTTGAAGAAAACGTCGTTGACTTTCCGTAACTGGTATCCATCTGGAAAATTGAGCGTCGAAGTTGGTTTATTTCCGCCCGTCGTCGTCGTTGGGGCTGCTTAGAGCTTTTCAACAGCTTCCATTCGGGCCATTCATCTTAATTAAGACACCCGTCCGGTGGAAAATTTTACTTTTTTGTCGAGACCTTGCGTCTCTGTTCCGCGCGCACCTTCTTCGATGTCGTCCACATTATTACCTTAATACAGCCGTGTAGAAGTAAAATGTTGTAATTAATTTTTGCCAGAAGCCGTTGGAAACACAATTAAAAGTAGATAAAAGTAGATAAGTAGACATAGAACTGTGGGAAGTAGCCACCGCCAACAAACCCCAACCTTACTTGCTGTGCCGGCCGGAAAATTTCACGAAACTGTTTACCACGCAATCCAATCTAAAGACACGGGTCCAGCTAAGGTTCATTACTGCAATGCTTGTAGTAGAAGCGGTATTTTTTTGTTTCTTGTTGAATTAAAGCAAACAATAACTTTTTCGCATTGTAAATTGCAAACAACGACCGGCGGTCGAAGGTTTTCCTTTCGGTTTTCGATAATATTTTCAAAAGAAAAATCATATAATAGCTGCTATTAAGGCCGCTGTAGATTTCATCATTGGTTGCATGCATGCACCGTTAGTAGTGGTAGTTACCGCCGGAAAATGATATGTGAATTTCCTGTCGGACAAAACTATGTGTAAGTAATTGAGATCCTCGAGGCGGGCGGGGTGCTAGAGTACTTGAAAATAAGCAGCTTTTGTGATGGTTTTCCGTTGTATGCAAAACTGGTAGAACGTTTCAGTGAACTGGCGGTAGATTTTAAGAGGATTACGCTTCGTGTGTTCTCCGTGAACGCTTGAAAATAAAACAATGTCACAATGTAAGTAAACATGAGTGTAGAGTGTGGCTATATGTTTGTGTCCAATAGGCTATAAAAAATGACGAAAGGGACGATTGTGAAGGTACTGCTACGATCATATTGAGTCTAACAGTTTCTCCTGGTCAAGATTCGAAATCCCTAAATATTGGCGCATTCAACTAACATTCGGAAGGAGCATTTTATTAAGTCATCGAACGTTCCTGAGCCTGACCTGTGATTGGAAACCTAACGGATAACGACGATGTTATGATTTACGCAGAACGTACTCTTCATTAAAAAGGTGTGAATATCATATATCAAAAAAAGCACGAACATCGTTTTTCCTGTTTTCTTGGAACAAATTGCCACTACTATCACATGCACTCCTAACAAAGTCATCAACGTAATGTTTTTCGCGTAACTGAGAAGATCGAAACAGCAATCGGAAAACTAAAATATTTGTTAATGGCAGGCCCTGACGGTATTTCATCTTGCATCTTGAAAAAGTGTTTTAGTGTTCCCGTTAGACCTCTTTCACTATTTTGTTTTGTTAGATTATAGTCATTTTAACAACTTAGGTTATTCGTGACTTCTGCGGGGTTGGGATTTAAACCCGGATCCTTGGCGTGAAAGGCATGGATGCTAACCACTACACCGGGACTGACCCTTTCACTATTGTTCGATACTTCAATCCATCAGAGTAAGTTTCCTATTCTATGGCAGATTCACTTATGATCCTTGATACAAAAAAGGTGATGCAATGTACACGAACCTGAAAGCGGCGTTTGATCGGGTGGACGACGGTATTCTCAAACCTTTCAATTTGATAGTTGGAGTTTTGTTTTATTTGTTTTTTGTTACGTACCTAACACACCGCATGTTGAGTGTGAAGATCGGGTCCGCGGTTTGTGACTCGTTCTGCAACATCTCTAGTGAACCACAGGAGAGCAACCTTGGACCACTACTGTTTCTCCGTTTTTAAATGAATTGTCAGCTCTCCTGGCAACTGTCTGTGTGTTTCTTTATACCGACGATGTAAGTCTTTAATATAATTAAAAGGACTCCGACTGCAATTAATTGCAACGCCTTGTGGACAAATTTGAAAATTGGTGCTTAGTAACACATGTTTACCGTCACCATCTCGAAGTGATTCGCGAATCGCCATCTACTTCCACTGTAACAAAAGCGTGTTGCTTTTAACCACAACATGGTGAGATACTGGTTACAGCGCGTTTATAAGATTCGTAATCTTGGTGTCGTCCTAGATAGCGCACTTTCCTTCCCCTTCCGTATTCACTATAACGACATTATGATTCCAGTGCCAGCAAGCGACGGAATACAAACTGCGGACTATACGATCACGGCTCAACGTTTCCTAAGAATGGTTCGACTTTAACTTGACGACTAACAACTTCCAACGACGAGTCTTGTAAAGACGAATTTTTTGTAACTGGTACTGTTTTATGTAGTATGGTCTCGACTTGTATTTGTTTGTAGCTTTTTTTGGGAAATGGCGTATGTAGTCAAACCAAAACCGTAACAAATTTTTAGTTACTCTCCGACGTTTCGCTTTTATTTTTAAAGCTTTTTCAAGGAATCGCTATAAATATTGGTATTTTAACTGTATGACAATTTTTACTATTTAATTGTTACTCACTAACTAGTCTGTCCGTTGTCTGAATGATTTTGTCTAGACATTTCTAAAATTGTCGCTGCTGTCTTATGTTTCCATCTTAGGTTCCTGTATATGGTGAATTTGATTGTAGATTTTGTTGTTATAGTCGTCTATTGCTAACCTGTAGTGTACCGTTTTATGTATTTAATAGCTGACCCGCAAACTACGTATTGCCACAAATTAGACTGCTGTACATAAATTGTAAATCTCGGATTACCTTTGTCATCATCTCGAGTTTGGCAAATTTCTGAGGAGTTCAACCTGAGATAATTCATTTTGACAGTTACGTAACTATGAAACCATGGGTAGTTTAATACACAAATATTCTTTTTCCTCACAAGAAATTAGAAAACAATGTTGCGAATCGAGCGAGATGTCAACGATACGTACTCATACGCGAAAGGGTATGAGAAACATAGCATCCAACGCTTACACAGTACGCTTACAGTCGCCGTTGCTGCGTGCAGACATTCCGCTACCCACACACTCGCGCACGGACATCCTCACATCGTCTTCCTGCATAGCTTATTCGCGAGTCATAAAACTCGTGAGGAATCAGCTGCCCGTGAGGCTGATGGCGCACTGGGATACAAATTTTGCATTACTTTTTCTTTTCTTCTTCAGCTTCGCCCTCGATTCTGCTTACGGGCGGGAGTGCGAGCCGTCGCGAGTAATCGATATCAGCAGCTCAGGCTGCAACGGCAAACGAGAGCGACGACTGTTGCTGTTAGCTAAACTAACGCAAACGCAAAAACTCGTTGCAGTGCATGAATAAATAAGAGCGAGAGTCCGAAAGGAGTGCTTATGCCGGCATGTTCGTTAGAATGAGTACGCGTGTGTGAGAAAATTAGACCACACGAGTGTGGGCTTCGCAATACTGATAGAAAACAACTCCCCCCATTGCCACAGCATAGCATAGAAGGGCATAGTTTGATCGCCCATGCGTAAAAAACAACTCCCCCAGATTAGATAAAATAAAGCTGATTGCATTCAAATATTTGACGTGATTGTATAACATTTCGCTGAATACCATTTCGCGAACCTGTAAAACCTCCCACATGCCACATGCCAAATTTGATACCATTTGCTTGATTAGTTCTCAAGTTATGCAGAAGTTTGTGTTTCATTTGTATGGGATTCAGAGGGGGAGGGTCTCCAACCATCATAAGAACATTCCCCGACCCCAAAAACCCCTGCATACCAATATTCACGCTGACCGGCTCAGTAGTTTTCGAGTTTATAAGGCATATACAGACAGACAGAAATTTATTTTTATATATTAGGTCACGTTGAGTCAGACAGTTTTATTACCCTGTCTGGTGTTCCGCAAGGTAGTAACTTGGGACCGCTGCTGTTCTCTTTATTCTTCAATGACGTGTGCTTTATTATCCCGGCTGGTTGTAAACTCATTTACGCTGACGATTCGAAATTATATCTTGTCTTCCGAACTATGACGGACTGCATTGAACTGCAACGATTCTTGGATTCTTTCTCTGACTGGTTCTTGCGAAACTTATTGACTATTAGCGTGTCGAAATGTTCTGTAATTTCTTTTACACGTAAGAAAACCCCAATATAGTTTAACTATACAGTATCTGGAGAAATGCTTCAAAGAGTCACAGCATTACTAGACTCCCAACTTTCCTTTAACCATCACTATTCTCATATCATGAAACCTTGGCTTTATTATGATGCTTATGAGTTTACTAACCAGTTTTGCCTGCGGTTATTGTAATAAGACCGGTAGTCCTCTACGGACTTGAAACAGTAACGGAAAGCGGAAAGTGGCGGAGACGTATAAATCACGAGCTACAGGCACTGCTTGGAGAGATTCCCATCGTACACCTGGCGAAAGTAGGGAGACTACGGTGGGCCGGCCATGTCGCAAGGATGCCGGACGACTGTGTAGTGCAATCCGTTTTCTTCAAGAACTTCACCGGCACCAGGAATAGAGGGGCTCAATGTATACGATGGCTCGACCATGTTGAAGCCGACTTGCGTGTGTCGAGACGCGCAACGAATTGGCGACAAGTAGCCCGTAGCCCGTAAATCGAGTACAATGGTGAGGAATTCTTGACACGGCAAGAGCCACCCCGGCTCTCGGCTGAATAAGTAGGTAAGTAAGTACTTGTCCGCTCCATTCTGGAGACATCAGTCATAATATGGAGTGCCTATGCCGAAGTTTGGAGCAACCGGATTGAAGCAGTACAGCAGTAGATTCCTATGTTTCGCTCTTAGGTTTTTACCGTGGCAAAACCCCAACCATTTGCCGCCTTATGCTGACAGTTGTCGACTGCTCGGAATCGACATACTTGCAATTATGCACCCGGCAAAATATTTTTCAAGCAATTTTCGTGGGAAAGCTATCCGAAATCGATTTGAATATACCCTCCAGAAACCTAAGACCCCGTGATTTCCTGCACTTTGCATTCCACCGCACAGATTATGACCAAAACGAACCCCTTAGGGCGATGCACAGTGGGCAGAATCGATCGAAAAAACGGAACTTTTTGTTGCCACTATTTTTAAGGGGCAAAAAGTGACTTTTCTTATGTAAAAAATTACGAGAAATCGATTGTTTATGGTGATCAACGCGCGGAAATGACGAGAAGTAGCCCATTTTTCTAATAGTTTTGGAAGAATTATGAACAAACTCTCTCTAATTTGAGATTCAATGGTAAGTAAAGTAGGAGAATTTTAGAAAAACGGTATACGAACTATTTTATTTTAATACAACATAATCTAGAAGTCTGATTTGCCACATTATACTCAAGGATTGTGTACTACTGTCAAAATACCAAATTTGAACAAAATCGGAGCACTTTACCGTTGCTGGTTTTTCTATCAATACATACTCGGTTTTCAGTACAAGTTTTAGGGTAAAACAAGGCAAAAGATTCCCTTATACGACATTTTAGTAAAAAAAACTTGATCGTCGTTCGATCTTCTAACTTTTTCAACCTGCACAACAGGTATGCCTTCTTGAAAATCTCTGGTAAAAGTATTGAATTGGCATTTTCACTGTAGTACTAAATTCTTGAGTATAATGGGGCAAATCAGACTTCTAGATTATGTTGAATTAAAATAAAATTGTTATTATACCATTTTCCTAAAATCTTCTACTTTCCTTACCATTGAAGATCAAATTAGAGAGAGTTTGTGCAAAATTATTTAAAAACTATTGGAAAATAGGGGTGAATTTTTCGTTTTACTGTTACTGACTTTTTCGCGGTCAAACGTAAACTCTATTTTGATTAAAGCAGAGTAAAGCAGTATTCGGTATAACGTTTTTCGCACCAAACGCTCCTCTGCTTTAATCAAAATAAATAGGGGTGAATGGGGCAAAATAGGTTACTTTTCGTTATTTCCGCGCGTTGAGACCACCACCAATCGATTTCTCGTGATTTTTTACATAAGAAAAGTCACTTTTTGCCCCTTAAAAACAGCGGCAACAAAAAGTTCCGGTTTTTCCTTCAATTCTGACCACTGTGCGATGTGTGACGTCTTTAAAAACATATTTGAATTGTTTGACTTCGATTTATCAAGTGATAGTTTTAAAAATTGACTAAGGCAAATATTGTAATATGCTGCGATAGAAATGTGTCACTGTTCAGCTAATTTGTACTATGTTAATATTGTAATTATATGTAGTATGTACGTCAGCTTTGTAATAGTGTCAAAAGATAGTGGGGTTTTTACGTGCACTTGAGGGTCGACCTCAAGCGGGTTCTTCCGCACTCTCAAGTTTCATTGAGAGTCACAGAGGTCAAATAGACAAACACAAATGAACTAATACAAATAAACAAATATAGATTGCTGTATATGTGTTGCACATATCATGAAAGGACTAGGAGTGAAATGAATTTTAACAAATAAATAAATAAATAGCACAAATAAATAAATATTTATATTACAAATATAATACAACTGACACAAAATAACGCATAGATAACTTTAAAACCACTAAAAATAACACAAAATACAGAAAAGATATAATAATAAAATAAAACAGCATTGAAATACCGGAGTCTTTACAATAGAAAGAGGGAACGGTAGAAGAATGTAATCAAACCAAGGTGTTCATAGTGTCTCCAGGGCGAAACAGGATGTGAAGAAGAAAGAGCGAAAAATAAGGTAAAGGAGGTTCATTGTAGTCACGCTTATTAAGTTTCTATAACATTCGAAATTTATTTAGAAAGAATTTAAAAAAAATATATTTAGAAAAGCAATACAATCAGTGGATACTTTTCCCTCTTATATTATTCAAGCATTCAAGCAAGCATGGAAGCATGGCGAAAATGGCGGACATTCATATATAAATTTGCAATAAGGATATGGTTTGAACTTTGTCACAGAGACGTTTCGTGTAGTAACTCTTTTTCCCATTTGTAAAGTTTCACTGTTACCCTTATAAAAAATTCATTTTGCATTAACATCAGTAGAACTAGACATTGAATATAGACTATTGATGCATAAAGTGCATAATGCATATTTAACACTAACGTTTTGAAGATATTTTTTAGGTAACATTCAACAGGGATATTTCCAGAGCAGATTGTCAGAATGAAATTTTCAATGTTTCAATTCCATTCTCGTTTTGAATTTCAATCGCGAGAATGCCAACAGATCAAATCACATGTAAATCACTTAGTTTTCAATTGGAGCCATCAGCATTTGATATTTGTATCTGAATATACATATATTTACTTAACCAGTTGTTTTGCATAAATCCACCTGATCCCGAAGGGAACATTTTATTACAGCTGAACCAACAACCCCGCATAAAATTTGCAATTTATGACTCGTTTCATTGTTGTGTTGTGTGTCTATCCCATTTGACCGTAGTTCTCCGTCGTCCTCGTCGTCGGCGTTGTTATCAGACTGTGCGGAGTCTCCCCCGTCAAACGCCTGTAAAATACCGTTTTTCTGTTGTTGCTGGGGTAACAACAGCATACTTGACGCAAGATTTACACTCACGCAGGGACAGATTCATCAGATTCTTTTTTGGTATAAGAACGATAAACGCCCCCGCCGCCGCCACCGCGTGCGCCGGTTTGGGTCTACTGGTTGGTATGCTGTAATGTCTATTATCCTAGCAGCGAAGGAAATGGACGAAATGGCAAGTTATATGGAATTTGGGCAGTAGCTAACAAAAAAAAAACATTCAAACGATCAGTCTAACATCAAAACGGACTGACTGCATGGTATCGGAATGTAAATTTAATGCCGGGAAAAATGATGTTTTGATTTTTTTATGGAAGAGCCATGGCTCTGTCCAGTTGGTTAGAACTTTTTATCTTCAACGCACCAGCCCACTTTCCCAATGCAACTGACCAAAAATGTATGATAGTGTTTGAAAATTACATTGTGAACCAATTAGAAGTCACTCATGTTTATAGTTATGTTTTGTTAAAATAAATTTTCCAGATGTTGGTTAAATAAATTTTACACAATTGCGCAGAACAATATTTAACATGTCTTCCCATTAACAAATTGATTCCACCGCAACCTTGGTTCAACGTTCTGGCGTTTGCAACCCTCGCTTGACCCTGAATCCGAATCATCCCAATGTCCGTCACTGACCGGGTAATGAAGGTAATGAGTCATCAAATTGGTGCTTGGCTCCCTCGCTAACCGGAACATCGTTTATGTGTTTATTTGTACATATATACATAGCCAGCACCATTAGCTCAATTTAGAGTTCAATTGGAACACACCATGTTTTCCGGACGGGAAGTTACGAGATGCGGACGGAGAAAGCAAAAGTTAAAAATAAAAAAAAGTGAAAATATTACCAACAGACATAAACAAAGCAAGGAGCAAGAGTTGATTTAATAAACATTATCATCGCCATCATCGTTTGCTGAGGCTTGCTTCATGTTTTGAGCGTTCCTCTCTTCTGGCAGTCCATTCCAGTGCTGTCGGAAGGAGCTTTGGACCACCCATTAAATGTAGAGAGATTCAAAGAATTGCCGGCTGCCAGCCAGCCTGCCGTTTGATGGACGGACGGCATTCTCTACATTTTCTAGCTGCCACAACTATTTGCTTAATAATGCTATGTTGTTTTTCCATCTATTTTACCAAGCATGTTTGACGAAAAATTTATTAACCTTAACCACTGAAACGCTTTGATCACGTCACTGGAATCAGATATGATTCCCAAATAAGGAAATGTATAATTGTCGACATCCCAATTAGTGTCTATTAATTTAGGATGAGCGTATAAAACAATCTGGAATGGTTTCCAACCATTAAGTAGATCATGCTAAAGTGGAAGTTTGGAATTAAATAACCATTCCTCTTTGACTTCCAAGCAATTTGATTTCAAAACAATTAACAGCTTTTAAGAGTCTTCATCAGGAGCCTGATTCAAGTGGCTGCGACCGACTGTCCGACGGTTTTCTTAAAACGACACTGCCCCCAGCCATAATCTTGCGGTCATAAAATCGGAAATCATTTCCGATTTTCTATCAACCACTACCGCATTGCACCGCAAACACCGTTTGTCGTGGCGGCGAAATCCATTATTCGAGCGATAGGCCGGTACTTGAAAGGCATACTCGTAACTCAAAAAAAAAACTGGTCCCGCGATGGTCAATTGCCGATAACGGACCTCGCCGACTGAACTTGCAGCAAGTAGCAGAAGTACGTACTACTTCCAAAACAGCAACCGACCGTCAGCGGATGGTGGAGTGTACTTAAAAGTCGGTGGTTTCTTTCACTTTCGTCTTTTTCCGTGGTATGCATTTAAGTGCAAACATTCAAAAAGTAAACAGTAAGATAAATTTATTGGCACTGGCAGCGCAACGGCGGCTCCAATGCAACAGCCAGCGTCCTTTGCGCCAGCATAGCAGTCCCGCCGAAGCTGATTGTACAAGACTTTGGCACGTTCGGACAGCCTCTTCCCGTTCCATAATCGGACCGCATTTTTTATTTTTTTTTTGTTTCCACAATATACGTACGCCGACCGTCCGGCGCAATCGGTTTCCAGCACAAACTGTGGCTGGCCACAGAGTGCGCACGGGGACTCGATGACACATGGCACATGTGCCACAATCAGTACACCGCACCGTGCTCTAGTAGCTAATGCTGGCTGCTCTGGCTGTGCTGCCGGAAAAGCACTTCCGCAGTTGACGACGCTTGATTGGAAAGTGCGACCAGGCGGCGATAACACGGTGGGAAAAAGCAACACAAAATGCGACACACCGAGATAACGAAATTCCTCATGTTTCGATTGTGATTGTACGATGGCGTAGCAAAGCCCAAAGGTAGGACTTCCGTCGATGGTAAACAGCTAACAATTTGGGTTATTTTCAGGAATCCATTTTCAATTAAAAACTGCTGTTGAAAATAATGGAAATTTCCTGAGGTATTTGATTTAAACTGTAAACATTTTTCCGGAGTGTCAACCTGAACAGAAATGAACAGTAAATTGCTCTCAGTCGGGGTACAGTCGGTCATTTGAACAGGTTCTATGATAAAGTTCCTCCTGTTGGTTGCAGAATCGAATCGATTGTCTCGATATGTACATTCCACGATCCCAACTTTATCCCGAAGCCTCTCCTCTAGTTTCAACGATTTATATTGCTAGCTAGCTAGCTAATGCACCGAGTTTAGTTGTTGTGGTGTCGTCTAGTGCCATTTATCCTTATGAGACGAGTGGACGAGTGAGGGAAAGTGATATTCCCCCACAAATGATACCGCTTTTCAATTACTGAAACGACTTAACCGATTCAAGTGCTTTTGATCTCCAATTAAAGCTGTGGTATTGCCTTCATCTGCTGCTGATGGTTATGATTATGTTGATTGAATTTGTAATTACGGCTATCATTTAAAAGTTACCTTGGCATAAATCGATACAAAACAACGGTTGTGGGTGATTCGACTCGAATTTTATGTAGAAAACGTGGAAAACTAGATACAAACTACTCGAACGTACAGGTACCCAAGTAACAATTCTAAAGCCGCTGGGTTTTATAGGAGGTTTAGAAAGGTTTCATTGTCATATTAACCATAAACTCTTGTTTTACGATGGTTTTACACAATACCAAGATGATACGAATCAAAAACCATGATAACCATGATAAAATTGACTGCAACACATCTCATATAAACTAACCATAAATGGGCATAGCAATACAGTATGGCATATCGCAAAATTGATCTTAGTGTGATTGCTTGTCAAACCGCAATAAATCTGTTAGTTTTATAGTGCTACTAGTTGACCCGACAAACTTCGTATTGCCAACAATAAAACTGTGCTGTACATAAATCCTGGCTACCCCCCGCAGTGGCCGGCGCTTCTGACGGCAGGTCGTTGACAACACTCACGGCCTGCGGCCGTCTCGCCTTGAATCATCAAGCATTATTATCAGGGATGAAAAAAAATCGCTTCTAGCGATCAAGATCATAGAAGCGATCAGATTCAAATTCATTGACATCACTTGTACTTGTAAGCGACAAACACTTTGTCGCGATCCGTATTATGACAAACCTCATGTCAGATCATGTTCATTGCATAATTGCGTTGAGAAATATAACACCTACAGACGATTGGTTGTGTGCATCGTATGAATCACAATACAAACAACATGTGAGACCTTTTTTCTCGCAGCTAGGTAAGATGTAACACTGTGATCAACTGCTGAGATTGTTTAGAGAACAAAATCTCGTGATCAACGCTAAAGATTCACTGTTTGTCATGATATGTACGGATCGTGATCTGTGGATGTAGCGATAACTCACAGATTTTATCAAAATCTCTGATCTTCCATCCCTGATTACTATAGACAGTTTCTGGTGGTCTTGTTATTGACTAATGTTTTATGGAAGAGTCTAAAATTTCTCGAATTAGATTAGTTTTTAAGTTACGCAAAAATTTCTGTTTCATTTGTATTAGAGTCCGCTCCCACTACCACAGGGGGGGTCTCAAACCATCATAAAATAAATTCATGCCTATCACATTCCCCACATGTCAAATTTGGTTCCACTTGCTTGATTAGTTCTCGAGTTATGCAGAAATTTAGGTTTTATTTGTATAGGAGCCGCCCTCTTATAGGTGAGAAGGGTCATACTTCACCATAGAAAAAAATCATGATCATGCCATATTTGATTCCATTTGCTCGATTAGTTCTCTAGTTATGCAGTAATTTGTATTTCATTTGTATGGTAGCCCCCCTCCTAGGGGGGGGGGGGGGGGGGGAGAAGTCTCTTACCATAATAAAAACCTTCCCCGGCCCCAAAAACTCCTACATGAAAATTTACACGCCGATCGGTTCAGTGGTTTTCGATTCTATAAGGAACATACGGACAGACAGACAGAAATTTGTTTCATTTGTATGGCAGCCCCCCCCCCTCTTAGTGGGGGGAGGGGTCTCTAACCATTATAAGAACCACCTTCCTCGGTCCCAAAAACCCCTACATGCAAATGTTCACGCCGATCGGGACAGTAGTTCTCGATTCTATAAGGAACATACGGACAGACAGACAGAAATCCATTTTTATAGGTATAGATTTGTATTGGAGTCCCCCCTCTTAATGGGGGGAGGGGTCTCTTATCATAATAAGAACCTTATCTGGCCCCGAAATCTCCTACATGCAAATTTTCATGCCGGTCGGTTCAGTAGTTCTCGATTCTATAAGGAACATACGGACAGACAGACAGGAATCCATTTTTATAGGTATAGATTTGTATGGGAGTCCCCCCTCTTAGGGGGGGGAGGGGTCTCTAACCATCATAAGAACCTTTCCTGGCCCTAAAAACCCCTACATGCAAATTTTCACGCCGTTCGGTTCGGTAGTTTTAGATTCTATAAGAAACATACGAACAGACAGACAGACAGACAGACAGAAATCCATTTTTATAGGTATAGATTAATATGATGACACGCACAAACAGATTTATTGTTGCTATTTGAAGAATGTTAGTGTTCAACATCGACAACATTTTTTATGCGGGGATTTCTGTATTGTTCTCTCCTGAGAGAGGAGTGCTGGTAACACTGAAAGTTGACCTAGCTGTTCATCAGAGTTGTGTGCTTTTAAAGGTGTTTTGGTGGGTTTTTGACCGCAGTAGAGTGTTAGTTACTGTGATTAGTGAAGAATATTAAGTGTTTTTCCGGAGAGAAGTGAAGAACGCGCAGATAATTGAAAGGAAATAACAGAAGACTCAGTTATATTTCTGTTCTCCTACAGGAGATAGTTTGACAGGCCGGCGAAAAATGCTATGATGCAACGAGGGATAAGTATCATTTCATTCCATTGCGTAATTGCGCAATACGCTCAATAAGATAATATTAATATCTCTTAAACAAATATCATTTGTCCATCACTAATGCCTTATATTTTATAATCTTACTTAGTTGATCTTCTATCCTAAATGCTCTTGAATACCAATCACTGATTACTTGAAGTTGTATCATGCTACACTTTATTGTATTACATGTTTGCAATTTGAAAGTGAGTGCGCCCCTAGTTGTCAGCAGGAAACCGTTTTGCATGAACTTTCTGAAAGATGTTCTCTATTCTCTTCACTGCTACATGAGAAAAAGATAGCATCACACCATGTATGCAGTACCCCTGAATTTTTTATACATTGTGTCATTGGTGTGGCGTGCCAGTGTTGGTGTTCATTTGTTTTCTCTTTGAAGCATTTGTAGCATGCGCCAAGGGATTCCAATTGGAAAGTATGAGTGATGGATGAAGAGTTTTTATTTTTTTTTATTTTCAAGCCCTATGATGCTAAATTCATATCAAATGAAATGAAATGTGTTTTTTAATTGATGGTTTTCGGACATGGCTGCCATACATAAACGTCTTATAATCTTATGATTGACTAAGGATTGTCATCTGTTGGGCATTGGGATGTTTCGAAGAATATTGATGTGGCGATCAGAGTGCATAAGGACCTTGATAGCGGTAAATAGGTGATGCTGTGATGCATGGGGCCACTCAGATACCACGCAACTTTTATTTTTATTTATTATATGATCAATGGTTTATGCATTAATGATACAACAGGCACAATTAAAGTTTCTATTTTTTTCATTTGTATACGTGACCATTCTTTTTGTACTGCCTCCCCCCTTTCGGAAACAAGCGTGGACACTTTTATACCCCCCCACCACCCTCATCTGAGCTGTCCGCGTGGTATATGGGTGGCCTTATAGTCTCGAGGGGTGTATCAGAATAAATCGATAACAGGCAATACATTTGCAAATTTTATTTTTTGTTTCAAGGGAATTTCTTTTCTATCGGCCGGGTTACTGAAGTGATCGCGCCTTTATATTTGAAGGATATGTCGCGTATTAGAAAGTATAATTTTCATTATAGGTGTAAAGAGACGGAAGAGTTATTAAGATTTCGAGTTTTTCTAGGGGCTACGTGACTTGCGAACTAGGTCCTGGTTCTCGACGGGATTGTACTCATTTCCTTTTGTAATCGGATTTTTTATGCAGTAAACAGTATAACTAAATAAACGATCAATGCAGAAACGTACTTTGCGCTCAAAAGAATACGGTATTTACGAAATAAATCAGGTGCGGTTATGAAAATATAGCAACCCTCTTTACGGTTATGAAAATATAGCAACCCTCTGGAGTTCAATTTACTATTAATAGAAATAATATATTAATCGACATGAAGACTCAACAAAATTTTGATTGCGGGTTTAAACAATACCTAGTTTCACTGTTCGTATATCGTTTTAAATAGGAATTTTTCATCGGTCGGTTGAATGAGTAATACATGCCTAAAATTCTATTAATTCTAAAATAATACATTAACAACGATCACATCACTTATCAAGGTGAATCCCGATCATACGAAACCTACACTACTAACAAGACAACTCCTTCCTATAATCTTTGTAAGGATGCAGAGGTTAACACGGTCCCTAAAACAACAAAGATTATACTAACATTCCTTCCCCAATCCCACCTGATTGCAAGGACGTGGCCGGCGCAGTTATTGATCCTTTAAATAAGAGTCACTGAATTTTGCACAGTGAGAATGATCGGTCACTCCCAACCCCATTCATTTGATTCATTGTGCAATTTCACTGACTCGGGTCAATCACTGAGTGCAACCATTGATATGTGCAATCAGTCTAAGCTAAGCTAAGCTAAGCTAACATCGACAACATTTTTTATGCGAGGCCATATTCCCATATTCTAGTATTTTTTTAGCTCGCAAATAAATATTTATCAAAGCGAAGTGTGAGATGTAGAAAGAAAGTCATTATCAATTCGTTTTCAAATCGCAGGAGGCAACTAGAAAGAATTTTCTAGAAATTGAGATTGAATAATTTAACCGTAGCCAGTTATTAATGTTTTCAAAAATGGCAAAATTTCGATGGCGCGTTGATTTTTACCGCCAATTCAAATAAGCAAAATAAAATTTAATGCGCATATGCTGCACAACTACGGAAACTGTAGATTTTTTTATTTATCCTGATATGCAATGTCTGCTGATCTTAAAGCTGCTTTCGATCACATAGACCATCAAAATCTGCTACATAAGCTGAACCGAGGGGGCTCTTTAGCAGCTTTGACGAGAGAATGGTCGTGGGCTCGAATCTTAGTGGAATCAAGCCATTCGATGTCAAAGTGACCTTAGCAGGGGTTTACTCTTAGGCCCCTATCACTCTTCCTACATGCTAAATTCTATATTATCCCGATGCACAGTGGTCCAAAAGGGCGAAACGTGGGACTTTTTTCCTAGTTTCTTTTGCTTTTATTTTATTACTTATGGTCTTTAGCCCTCAACCTAAAAGTGTCAAAAGTTCGAAGCCTAAAGTTATAGTCTTTGCTTACCATACTTAAAATAAAAAATAACTGATTTGTGTTAGGAAATATAGACACAGTTCCTTGGGCAAAGTTATAGAAAATATAATGGCAAACAACTTTGCTAAAGAAATCACATTTCTATCTCTATCGAGTGTAGAGCTATAGAGCATTCTTCAGTAATTACAGTAAAAACCATACGGTTCTAGGCGATTATTGAAGGACTCAAAATTCATGTTTTTACAGAATATTGCAATTCTCTAGGACCTTTCCTTTCAAAGTTATTGTTTTTGACTCGTGAAATAAGGCTTAAATCAGCGATTACTTTGTAAGGAAAGGTCCTAGAGATTTGTAACTTTCTGCAAAAACATGTGTTTTGAGTCCTTCAATACTCGCCTAGAACCCTATACTCTTTTAAAATGCAACCAACATAAGCTAAGTATGAAAAACTAATTTTCAAAGAATTTCTAACGAAAATGCTTTATAGCTTTGCACTTGATAGTGATAGAAATGTGATTGCTTTAGCAAAGTTGTTGGCCTTTATATTTTCCATAACTTTGCCGAAGAAACCATGTGTGTAACAACTAACACAAAAGAATGGACGTGTATCGAGCCTATAGCGAGCGCGAAACACATAAAACGTATGCTTGCTGTACTCTCATTTGGGTGGTTGGGGACAAGCGGAACCCATACAAATTTATAGTACTCTACTTAAACTATAAGATGAAGCGCTGATTTCATAAATCCGCTTGCCCTATTTTATCCCATGGGCTCGTGAAGCTATGGAAATTTAAAGCTTGAATATGCGATAACTTAGCAAGTAAAGGTCCAAGAGATTTACAGTCTTCTGCAACAACGTGCATTTTGAGTGCTTCGAATATTGCCTAGAACATTCTATTCTTATAAAATGCAACTAAGAAAAGCTAAGTATGAAAAACCAATTTTTAAAGAAGTTTTAAGAATAGGCCCTATAGCTCAACACTCGATAAAGATAGAAATTTTATTTTTTCAGCAAAGTTGCTTGTTTTTATATTATTTACAACTTTATCGAAGAAACTATGTCTACATTTCCTAATACAAAAAAGCTTTTTTTTATTTTCACTACAGTAAGCGATGACTAACTTTTGATAGTTTTAGATTAAAGGAGATATTTATACGAAGAAAAGTGCTGAAGACCATAAATGATAAAATGAAAGCAAAAGACACGGAAAAAGTTCCACTTTTCGCCCTTTTGGATTACTGTGCGATGTTAAAATACACTGGTTGCTAACCGGGTTACGTCGGGGATTGGCTATAATTGGGGACAGCACTGTCATGGCCGCTCTAGGCATATCACAAGTTCTGTTATCACATTTATAACACTTTAATAGAAATACCAACTGGAGCTACAGCTTTGGAGATATTTTTGTTAGAATCATTTGATCGAGATCACACATGGTGTAACAAAAGTTTGCTACAACTTAATGTCAAAAAATGAAATCTAATCTCTTTTAATAGAAAACGTAACAAACCTGATGTGTCAATTTAAGTTAAGCTTTATTAAACGTGTTTGTTATAATACTTTCAGGACCCATACACGATTAAAACAATATACGTTGCATACGTTAGATCAATATTAGAATACTGTAGCATAGTATGGTCTCTATTTACAATCACACATGAAGAAAGAATGGAGTCAGTACAAAAACAGTTTTTATTATATGCACTGCGCAGGATAGGTTGAAGTCAATTCTTTTTACCATCTTATAAAGATCAAAGATATCTTGTCGCGCATCTTGAGTCATCTTTTCATTTTTCTTCAACTTCTGTTTGACAATCAATGTTGCAAATCGAGCGAGAAGCAAACGATGCCTACTCTCACGCGAGCGAATATGAGAAGTATAAAATCCAACGCTTACGCCACTGACGCAAACGTACGACCAAAGTCAGCCGGTGCTGTGTGCTTCCATTCTGTTGCCTACACGTTCGCGGACGCATAGCCTCGTAGCGTCTTTCTGCATAGTCTACTCACGAGGCTAACAACTGGAACTAACGGCACACTGGGATACAGATTTTGCATTATTTTTGCCTTTCTTCAGAAACAGATGCTTACGCCGACGTGTTCTTTAGAACGCGTGTAGGAGAAAATTAGACCACACGAGCGTGGGCTTCGCAACACTGTTACCGATTGCCCAAAATTTCTCAATTTGGTTTTCGAAAAAATACACTCCGTTGTCCCGATATGACTGTAGTAATTCTCCACTGTAGTTGTAGCTTGTTAAATCAGGCCCAAACTTTACCGGTTCATTATGAACTTTAATGTACGGAAGAATTCGTTTTTTGGGCACTCCTGCTTGTAAACTTTGGAATCCGCAGCTGCAAATACCTTGCCAGATCATAAGCTTTCTTGCAAATTCATGGGAAAAAACGAATTGGAATTTGCCGTGGACATCACCTCGTCCAGAATTTTTACCGAGACATGAGCATCCATATCCACGTACGTTTTGTCGCCATTGAGGATGCATCCCTCGTACTTCGTAAGAATCTCATTTGACCTTATTTACCACTAGGAGAGCTGTAGTAAAACAAACAGTGCATTTAGATACTAAATGACTTGAGCTTTAAGCAAAAGGATCCAACAGAAACATAACATGAAACTATTCGATATCGACTTGTATGCATCGTGCGATTCTTGAAAACTTAAACTCAAATTCCCCGCTACCCCCCATTAAAAGTGAACATTGAAGGTACATCCTAAGAACCAGTCATTCCCGCCTTTCTCGTCAGCATGCAGCATCGCAGCAGTAACATTAATTCGAAGTGTCTCATTCAGTGGCAATAGACAATAGTCATTCATTCGCCGTGAGGCTGCACTAGAAGACTGTGTGTTAGGGATGGGAAAACTATCATTAACTACTGATAGTTATCAGTAACCAATTACATCACTAAGTATCAGTAAGGTTTCGCTGTTATTGATATTTACTGATATATTTACATAGTCTCGTTAGAAAAATTAGTTAGGTTAAACTTATTGGTCGTTAGTTGCGTCCAATAGACAAGCCTGACACAATATATCGTTGTCATCGTCAGCAGCCTAAAGCCGGGGTAGCTCGTGCTGTTTCAAATAGTCGTTTTCATTTAACTTGGGCCACTCGTCGCCAATTTTCCAGTCGTCTCAAAAGTCGCAAATCAGTTTCGACCTGGTCGAGCCAACTCCTGTTCCTGGTGCCAGTGAAGTTGTTGAAGACAACTATTTTCATCGCACTGTCGTCCGGTATGTTCGGTCCACCGCAACCTACGAAACCTAAAAATAAAGAATACGAAACCTAAAAATAAAAAAGAAGAAAACTTATCCAATTTAATTTTACTGTGTATTTTATTCACGACAGATACGTATTTCGCCTACGACTTGCAGGCTTTCTCAGTTCGAAAACAGACACTGAGGAAGCCTGCAAGTCGTAGGCGAAATACGTATCTGTCGTGAATAAAATACACATAGTAGAATTAAATTGGATAATGTTCTGTATAAGAAAAAGGCTCAGTAATAGCTAAGCCCATATCAGAGATGCAACAGCAGATTCAAATACACGAAACGAACACATACAAATGAGTTTCAAATAAATACGGCTGAGCTGGCCTCAGAATCCGATTTTTAAGTTGATTGAACTTTAAGTACGGTCGTTAACCTGTTGATCCGAAATCTCCCTCAGTACAGTGTTCCGCGAGTGATAAGATATAAAAGATAAGTTTTCTTATTTTTTATTTTTAGGTCCAAACACTGCTTCCGAAATTGGACTCTTGGACGAAAATCTAATGACTGCTAGTTTCCCGTTAATGCCGTGATGGGTAAAATTACTGATATTTACTGATAGTTATCAGTAACGAACCAGAAACTACTGATAGTTATCAGTAACGATTTTTAATGATAGTTCCCATCCCTACTGTGTGTGATACGTGACGGTGCTACTCGATTTTGCCACCTTTCGATTCGTTCTCGCTCTCTTTCTCTCCCTCTCGCTCACTCTTGAATCGATCGATTTCTTTCAATAGCTATTGGAACGACGGGCAGTAGACCATCACGGGGTAGGTACATGGGTGTTCAGTGTTCATCATTGGAACCGGAAACCCGATGAAAGGGATGTGCTATTCAGAGGAGAAGTACCACTTCATTCACACCCGGCAAGGACAAGCCCGGGTCGGGAGGGTAAAATAATTTAAATTGGAAATCGAGTAATTTTTTTTCTCGTTTGAAGATAATATTAATAAGGCTTACATCAGGAAAGGAAACTCGGAACGCACGATGAGATTTCATGCAGAATTAATTTTGTTTTGTTAATAAACACAGATTATAGGGAAACGGAATCAGTTTTCGCCACCCTAGGAGTTCACAAATATTTTGATAATATTTGGAATATAATATAACTTCAAACCCTTAATGGGTATATAACTCAAATTGGCATGTTCTTCCAAATTCAGTCTATATTATAGAAATCGAGCCGGACGCAGCTGTTCGTGAACTGAAACCGGTGGTATGGTCTCTTAGAGACAGGAAATAATCGCTTTTCGTTGGTTGGTTGAGTAATCGAATCTATGAAATATCTCATTATGAGAACCGGTTCCGCAGATTCTTAGTGCAACCTCTCACCAACCCCCTCACCGGATCCTGATGGCGCGTACCCTTGCTCGTAACTGATGCTCACTAACTGATATTAATGACATGTTACAAACTAAATTAAAAAATTTGATAAATCATCTCAAAAAACCATTTTGGAAAGGGAAGTGTCTGATACGTAGAATGATTCATTGGATGAACTAGAAAATTTCAATATAGACCAAAAATGTATCGGGTTGCACAATGGCCGGTAGTGCTCGCACCCACGCCTTTTCGGTTGATACCCGAATGCTTTACTCACTAAACCACTACCGCGCGTGACGTTGTTCGTCTGTCAGCGTGTTAGCCGCGATTCTCAACGCGGGCGGGCGTTCTGCGGAAGGCGCCGTTCCTATGAAATAGACCAATCTCGTTGTTTTTTGTCTGGGCCTTGAAAAGAGATCAGGCATATAATTAAGTTTTTATAACGGTAGTTTTTACAATTTATGGAGGGAACGGCAGAAGAAAGTAATGAAACAAAGAGTAAATAGGATCTAACAGATTGGGACCAGGCATGAAGGGGAAAGAGCGGAAGATGAGGGGATAAGGGAGCGTTGCTCCGAATGACCCTCCCTTAAGGGGATATACACGACTAAAACTTTTGAAAATACCATTATGTGTTTTATTTCGGATTTTGTATCTGCAGTCTTTTCCGCTTATTTTGATACTGGTCTTGTAATGATCCGACCACGGGAAGTGGCCGAAAAACGATCATACACATAAACGTTTCAGTGCGGCGTGGAAGAACGGACGGAATAAAACGCCGCTCCTGAAAACCTACGATTTTCAAACTTTATGTGCCTTTTCCTCAGAAACTATACAACGTATTAGAACAAAGTTCTTTTGTTTTGTTGGTAGTAGCTTTACAAAGACTTTTATAACTTTTGAGCTTTGTAAACGAAATACAGCTTGAGAAAAACAAAAAAAAAGAGAAATTTGATTTTTTCAGTCATCTTTTCTTCCAGTGGGACCCTTAAGGCAGGGTCATTTGAAGCAATCTTCCGCTCTTTCCCCTTCACGCCTGGTCTCGAGCTGTAAGATTCTATCGACTCATTGTTTTATCACTTTCTACTACCGTTCTCTCCGTAAATTGGAAAAACTACCGTTATAAAAACTTAATTTGGGTACCATTCGAAAGAAAATTGCAAATCTCTTTGAAGCTTTGAGCAATTTTCCATTTTTCTCACTGAATAAAATAGCTTCACATCGTCGGCGTAAATTAATACGAGGGCATCAATTGCAGTAGGCAGTTCATTCACCAGTAGTATGAAGAGAAGTGGGCCCAACTGACTGTCTTGCGGTATTCCTGATGTTACATCGTAAAGTTCTAAGCCTTTTTTTCTGTATGGACTCGTCACTGCGACCAGTATCGTTTGATCTATTGTGATATCGCCCGGGTATTTGCTGTATAACCCGCACTGCATTTATTTTTGAAATAATCGCTATTGAGTGAGCGATATGCTTCTTGAATTTTATGTGTGCTTGTGTGTAATTGGGTACCCTTCCTTCAATGCTTTTCTCTACTTTACCCACCTCGTTCCACATGACAGCGCTGTCCCAATTATAGCCCTGGCGCAAATAAGGGTCTCATTTTTGCACTGTCAATAGGCCATATCGGGATAACACAGAATTCAGCATGAAAGAAGGGTGGTGAGGGGCCTGAGAATAAACCCCGGGGGCCGTTCGTTCAGCATAAAAGCATAGTATTGGTACATTATCATAATCATAAGAGACCATTCGGCATAATGACCATGTGGCATAATTCTCAAAAATTAGTTTATTCTGAAAAATTATTATGATATTTCACAGACAATTTAGGGCGAGACGGCCGAAGGCTGCGATTGTTGCCAAAGACCAGCCATTGGAAGCGCTTAGTTTTCCCTAGTCCGCGCATCGACTTATCCTATAAGCGGCTTTTTTAATTTGAGTCAGAAAACATACCTAGCGTCCATTATGCCTAATGGGGCACATCCAAGATAGAGCATTGATTGTCTTCAACAAAGTTATTTGCAGTGCAATGCAACGAAACCATAAAGAATCAAGGAAAATTTTTCTAAGTATTACAATACCTATGGTTTTTCCGACTTTTCCTCAGAGTTTTACACCATCGTGCAGAATTTTGTGGAAGACTTCTTCCAACTGATATTTTTCCCAGAATGCTGAGATAATTTTCTAGCATCTTCATCAAAAAAAAAATTGTTCTACGGCACTTGGTTCAAGAGTTATCAAAATTTAAAATGAGCAATGTCCGAAAAAATAGAATCCCTAGGAGTTTCCTGGGAAAACACGAGACCGTACACTTTTTAAATATCGTTTTCATTAATAAGTCCATAAACTATGCCCGTATGCGAAATACCATGGAATTCTGTTCATGGAGCATAGACGACTCAACTGTATCACGGTCTGATAATTGCCGCTAATATTTTCCATTAAACTTTAGAACTCATTTATCCCATGGAACGGAACAATCAAAACGCGGGAATGAGATTTCCGATTTGGCATTCTCCGATTTTGTCCCTAGCAACAGCTTTCGTGAGTTTGAAGTAATATGTTAGAGAATGGAAAATAATCAAGCCATTACACAACACAGCAACTCGCCATCAGCCCTAAAAATGGCCAGAAATGACCGAAACATTGAGCGTTTTGATTTTGTGAAAGCCGAAAAATAATACTGGAAGTTGTTAAACTAACTTTCATAGAAATTACAGTACTAGCAATAGTAGAAGGTCAAAGAGAAAAATCTTTGACCTGATATTTCCTCAGTTGATTGTTGTATGTATGAACAGAAAAACGGTCAAGCTGGAAGCCTTGAGGTACATTTCAAATTTCCTTAACCTTATCGTTTACTGAAAGTACAATTTTGTAGTAGACATTCCTTAAAAAAATAATGAATCGAATATCGGGTTTCGGTAATTGATAACCTAATTTGTATGATGACAAGTGATGTAATTTTCCGACATAAGTTTGTGATGCGTGCTTTTTTCATTTTTATCTTATAGGCTTGGTGAGTAAATAGCCAAATGTTCGGCCTTTTGCTCACGGTGGCCGGGTGCCCGGGGAATTTGTGCACGTGATTTCAACAGAATACAACTGTTTACCGAGATAAATTAATAATGGGAAGTATATTCGCGGCAGCGATTTTCGTGGGATTGAACCATATACCGATAAAAAAGTCCAAACACGTCTCGTGGAGAAACAGCGGACTTCTGAAGCACCTGTTTTCACAAGAGCGTAACGAAGATAAATCTTTTCCAATTCCCTCTGTTACTAATAATACTACTAATAATAATACTAATGTGCATTATTTGTGGAGATAATTTGTTGGGCCTTAGCAGCAGCAAGCTTGAATTGAATTGAAAGCATTTTAATGTGGCTGGTGCCATTAGCCATCCAAAGACTAGATTTGGAAACGTCGCAAATTGTACAACGGACCGTTCACGTTTTTCTTTAGCCTTTTTGTCCTGTAATCTGTGTGTACCTTTTTATCACAGCACCTATGCACCTATTGGCAGTAAAAAGACCCAAGCATTAGCATCAAAATGTCACCATTATCATCTCGTTCTTTGTTAGGGTACTATCAAATTATATTAATTCATTTCTTTCTATTGTATTTCCCATTATAAAAATAATCAAAACCAACAGTTATTGCATAACACGAGACAATCTAAAGCCATTGTTTTTTTTTCAAGCGCAACGGGGTACTAGATATAACTAAAAAGATATTTTTCTTCCGTTGAAAACTCCACTTAAAAATCGACTCTCAAAACATTCAACAGTCCTTAGCGTTTCGAAAGTATTTTACCTTTCACTACTCGACATTTCCAACCGACCGTGAAGGTATTAGAAGAGGAGGATGCAGCTTCTTGTCACAGCATCTTGTTCCACCGCAGCACCGGTTGTTGTTGTGGGTGGTGCACCGCACCGCTGCTGCGCTGGCACTGACTCAAACTGAGCTGCTGCTGAATGCACTCAAACAATTCATTTTATTGAGACCACGGCCACGGGAGCACCGCTGCAGTGGGTGACGAGGTGGGGCTCGGCCATTGAATCGAATTGTTATGTTAGTTTTACTTCCCATGTCAAACACACATTTTCCGATGCTTTTGCAACCACTTTTTCCTGGCGGATAAAACTCACGCAAACAAAGTTGGTCGACTGGGATTTCGCAGATTGTCGTCGTCTTGTTGCAAACGGTAGAGGAGGCAAGCTAGAAGCAATATTATAGGATAGCGGTACTTTTTGAGCCATCAGCATTGTAATCTATATGCTATGATTGCTACTACCTACTACCGCCCTCGTTTCAACAGCTGAGCGAACTGGCAGGACCGTAAGTGTTTATATTCCCGAGAAAAGCTGCTAAGCTCCCGACTAAAATTACATTTTGCATGAATAGATTTGGCTGCAACTTGTGCATCAAAGACGTCGTCCTGGCTTCATCCTTGCCGGTTGAAGTGGTGTCGAGTTTGCGTTTGAAATATCGCATCATTGTGTCGGATATAATGCACAATTTGTCAATGTCATGCTCCGTGTGTCTGCCCCGAAGCAGTTGTAGCAGACTTGAATAAACGAGGTTTTAACGGACCACATTTTTGATGCAATCGTGAGGGATTTTTTTTCTGGTACATTGGAATACTAACAAAAGTTGAATGTAGTATACAAATTCGGTGGGTTTGGCTTGTACTTGGAATGGGTGGAGCTCTAAAATTAGTTTTTGAAACCGACAAGTAGAGCGCGGCTGGAAGTAAGTAGTAAGATGCTTCAGGACAGTGCGCTTATAATAGCAAAACGGTTTGAAAAGTAGTGCACTAATTAGTGTTAATGATTTATATGATTAAATAATTGCACGCTTAATGAGGTACAATTAGAGTGCAAAGCGTCGAAAGGTAGAAAAAGAATCCACCTGCACCGTCTTGCAATCCGGACCGAAGCTGTACCGTAGTAACGGCATCGCTACGGAAACGTGTTCAGAGCGTGGACCACCATCAGGTTTGTCTCTTTGGTACAGGTGCGCCATCGCTAAAATGGACAATTTTGTAGAGCAAGTATTGCTTAATCGGATATACAGCATGCTGTAACTCCAAAGACACCAACGACAGTAATTTTCAAAATGATCTTTTACTCGCAAAAAAACGAGTTAGATATCTTGCCCTTTATATCTTTTCGTAGAAAATGTCTCACCGGAATGGTTCAATCTGAACATTGCGGGCTGGAAAATGGAATTCTGGGAAATACGTGGGAAAAACGTGTCACGTAAGTTGTCATATTTTTTAGTGCTTGTGATTTATTACTTTTAATGTAAGACAATGGTTTGCAAAAACTGTTGGGGGTGATATGGAAATTCAAATTGAAAAAGTAATTTCTATAAGCATCGAAAGAAAAGTTGTTATTTTTTTTATTTTAGGCAATTTATTAGATATTTTTTCAAAAAGAAAAATAGCTGTGGAAAAAACGTAAAAAAAAAGAATTTTTTTACGTACAGCGAACCTAGTATTCAAAAGACGACTTAAATTGAATGAACACGTTTGCTTCAAATCCGGTAGCAACGAGACGACCAGGAGTTAGACCACGTGGATCCAGTCCAGATCTAATGGCGAGTTCACGTAATTGCAGAGCGGCAGCCTGCAGCCGAATTAATTGGAGAAATTTGGTTTGTTTTATTTGGTTATCGGAAAGCCGATGAAATAAATAAAAAAAACAGTAGACCCTACAATTACGATTAGAACGTGTTAAAAATATACTCTGCATTCGCCATTGTGCTGCCTGGCAGAGCAGACACAGCGAAACTCACAGTTTCCCTTCTCATCGAACAGGTAGATCCGTGGGAACAAAATAACTCAGCGAAAATTCCTAATTTCGCTGACAAAGAATTTTGTTTTCTGATCTTGTGTAAGGAGTGACTGTAGCTGTTTAACTTACTCATTGTCTTGTCTTGTATTGTATATTGGTCAAATCATCTGACAATTGACATTATCTACATAAAAAATTATATCTGAAAATTAGTCTAATGCAGCATCCTGCACCTTGTTTTTCTTCTACTGAAAGCGCGTGAGGTAACATTTTCGAAGTCAAATAAGTCTTCGACTAGCGTGAAGGTGCGAGTTCATGACGTCAGTGGTTCATAAAATCCGTACATTGTCCGATAGAATCTAGTTGTCAGCAGACTCGATGAACGAAGCTGTCTACGTGAAGCCCCAAAACCAATTCGAGACAGTAAAACCGGGGCGTCAAGCTCATTATTGAGTAGTTTGGCTACAAAGGTTTTTGGGGCTTCACGTAGACAGCTTCGTCCATCCAGTCTGCTGACAACTAGATTCTATCGGACATCCTGAGTACCATCAGGACATCTATCCTGAGTACCATCAGGAAGCGGCACAATATGTGTCGATAACAGAACCAACACGCGTAGCTATCCTTGAGAAGTGGATTTTGCGGTCTCCTTTTGTCCAGCGCCTCTATGGTTCAAAGGTACAAGTACCAGCGAACCACATGCCCTGGAGGGTGTTGTGGGTTCGAATCCGGTTATAATCTCAGATTACAGCTTGGTTCGACTCATGCACCTTCCAGCAATGGACAAAAGGTAGGAGTCAAAATGACTACTTGTCAAGCATAGCTACCAATACCCGGGGGGGGGGGCCCCTTCCTTTCCGCTCTTCCTCCTCCTTCACCAAAAATTTTCATTTCTTTCCCCTACCGTCCCTTCATCAATTGTAGAACCATCGTTTCAAAAAAATATTAATATATGTATGACCTCATTCCAAGGTCAAGACTAAAATCTTGAGATTAGTCTAAAACATATAGGACTATTTCCACAACGTAGGAAACTTCCGCTGCTCAAACGATTTGTTTAAAATCCAACTGAAGGGCAGGGCAAGAACAGCAGCGCAGCGACAAAGATTTCCAGGTATTTAATTTCCAGAGAATAATAGCTGGAATACCATCGGGATCAGGTGAGTAGGAGCTCTTCAATTTCTTGGCACCAGCAATAAACCATATCTGGAGTGATGTCAGAAACATCCAGATCAACTGCACCATCAGGGACATAAGACGCAGCTATTTCAGCATCAGATTGTGTAGTACAGCCACTCGTCCCCACAGCCCAAACACAGAAGAAAAATAATCGGCAAACAATTCGCAAGATTCGGTAATTGTCGAGGATTCCATTCCACCCAGGATCACACTAGAAGGAACGGAAGAGTTTTTCCTCTTGGAGTTTACGAATGTCCAAAAGTTTTTAGGATTATTTCGCAAACCAAATTGCACCCGCAGTACATAGGATTTGTAAAGAGAACTATACAGCCTACGGTAAGCATATTTGAAAGCGCGTTCATTTCTCGTCGGAACAATAATACTTTTGTATTAATCTACCAAAAAATATTCTACAAACTGATTCGGAAATAAGAATAAATCATTTCTCAAAAGCAAAATAGTGCAATTAATGATGATCTAATATTTTCTTGATGTTTTGATACTTTGTTGGTGTATTTTTGAAGGGATATAAACCCTAGAAAAGGTCACCACCAATGTGTCGAAACGTCGGGAAAACATGATGTCTTCGTCTTGCTAATTTTCTCTGAAGTGTTTTAGATGAACACTAAATCACTTAAGTGGTAGTCAAGGACATTTACCATTCCTCCTAAGTCCTAATGGACAGTGGAATGGTTTCGAAAAAGTGCGGATATTAGCATTTGGGTAAAAAGTGCGTAATTTTTCAAGGGCGGTATTTTTGAAGAAGTTTAATAATAAAATATATTGCATCTTTCTGCACTATTAGGGTAACCGTGAATTCAACTATTAGGGTGATACAAACTTTTGTTTTTTTTTTTAAATTCTCAAAAATTCCAAAAAAAATTATGGTGCGAATATTCTCTTTTTATGTTTGAAGAAAAAGGACAACTGGAACAAAATGTTCGATCTCAAATTTGACTATTTCATACCTAGCGGTCCTCCAGATAAATATTTTCCCATGAAAATCAACACTCGAGCTTCTTTTGAGTGTACTTTCATGATAAAGTAATCATTTGCTCGATCGCATCGTTTTTACGATGTAACCCGTTAGAGGGTTAAAGTCTCCGAGTTTTCCGCCACATCTATCTTCCATGTTGAGCAGTTGTTTATTACTTTCGTGTCATGGATGGTTAGCGGATGCTTAACATTGAAGCTATGCTCAGCCCCTTTTGATCTAAAATGGTGTGCCAGACCCTTCTCGGTATCCCTTGATGCTTTCGCTACCTCTGTCAAGTGTTCTTTTGTACGTGTTTCCAAATTTCTTCCCGTCTGACCGATCTAAACCTTTTCGCAATGTCGGCAACTGATTTCATAAATCCCTGATTTTCTATGTTTCTCAATCGGGTCCTCGGTGATCGCAACTTACTTTTGAGCTGGTTGTTACGGCTGGTGTAGACGAGGTCGATTCCGAATTTCTGCATTTCTGCAATTATGTTTTCGTCGTATTCTACTGCCACTCTCTTTAGTTCTGGCGTTGTTGGTGGTGTTGGAATTGTTAGTGAGTTTTTGTATGCTCCCCTTTTTTTCTTGGAAATAATGGCTTGGATAGTTCTTTTTTTGGTACCGTTCAATTCTCCAGTTTCTAGTATGTATTCCTATTCTTTTTGTTTCCCTATTTTGTTCTGTACATTTCCAATTCTAAGGTTTCTGCATTTTCCATTTGTATTATTCTCAATATTTTCAAGAAAGGAAGTTTTCTATTTCGTAAGTAAAGTGTATTTATTTTTGTGCGGCTGTTCAAGGCTACTAGAATGGTTTCCAGTTCTCCTTTGTCGATTATGCTGAAAATGTCATCCACGTATCGCCACTATCTTTTCGAGAGTAACTAGTTTTGTTCCAGCTTACTTTTAGTTCGTACAGGAACGGTGATAGTGGGTTGCCCATTGGTGCACCTTTCAACTGTTTGTAGTAGTTTCCCCTGAATGAAAAGTAATTCTCCTCCGTGTTAGCTTCAAGTATTTTTCTATCTTTTCCTCCATGCGTTGTCACCACGTTGTTTCAATAGCCAATCTTCTAAGATACTTATCGATTCTTTCACAGGGACGCTCGGGAATGAGGTCGTAACATCGAAAGATACCAGTCCTCTGTTAGTTCTTCCGGTGTTTTTAGGTGCTCGACGAATTCTCGTGTGTTGCTGACGGACCGGCACGGGAATTTTATGGGCATTTTTTTGAACTCGTTTACCATCCACTTGGCAATCTTTTCCGTGGGTGATCCATTTGCCGTGATTTTCTCCCGCATTTCGGTTCCTGGTTTGTGTATTTTGCGTTGTTCTTTTATCCTGGGTAATATAGGATTTGATGATTTTATTGTGCGATTAATTCTGAACTCTGAACTGAAATTAATGATATTTTGTTTAGCATCTGTTTATTGTAATCCGTCTTGTTCATTATGACCACCTTGTTTCCTTTGTCAAGCTTCATGAGTATACTGGTTTTACATTTAGCTTCATGACGATGCGGACCTCAGAGTTCCTCTTCTTTGGGTAACGATTTTCCTTGACGACCTCGGTGATCCTTGGTCCTTGGTGACTGTTGTTCTGGCGTGGTTTATTTGGGAGGGTTCAAGATTACTAGTGCTAATTCCTATTTCTTTAATTTCAGAATTTATCATATGGAATATAATGAAAAATATTACGTTTTATAGAACCCACTCTAAATATAAGAAGATTTTGGGAAATACACACGCGAAATCATTGGGTTTGTCCATTTTTTCGTAAACTCAAGTGTCGTTAATTTATTTCATGAAAAACACACACACGATGTTTCTTAGGCTCCAGTTATCATGATGAGACCACTTCGAATATTCGGCTATTCTCCTAAGCAAACAAATTTTCAAATGACATAATTCAATGAAAAGCTAACACACGACACAGAGTCTCTGTCCATAGCGAGACAAAATTCAAAGAATATGATATCATACAAAGCCAACATGTAGAAAACGATAACTATTACGCGTTATTGATTTATTTCATGAAATGGTTTCGCTTAAATCACCGTTCAGAGAACTCGGCCATTAAATATGATTTGACATCAAAAGACTACAAGATTCGAGTTTCTGTATTTCTTGAGAGGTTGCATAAATATCTCTACTATAATGCTGTGTTCATACTTCGCAAGCAATGCCGCTTGACTAACCTGCCTTATTACCCTAATAGGACGAAATAATCTTCTTTACAATCATTTGCAATTAAAAGCATTCAACGGATTCAACTTTCTGTTCGTAAACCGAGAAGCAGGACGAGGAACAGGGCCATTGCAAATCTCACATTAAGTGGATTACATTTCCGCAATAATGTTCAATCATTGTCTATAGCACGTATCCTTTTGCTCTGCGCCGAAGACAAACCTACTTGTAAGTCGTCTCATCCCAGCGCAGCGGCAGAAGATGTAGCACGAGAGATGAAGTTTTTTTCCGTTCGTGCTGCATAACCACAGAAGAAAATGTAAACACCGGATATGCGCCACTAGGAAAAGACTATATCTTTCCGAGAAACAATCCCATTTTGCACAGACTGAAAATTGTTTCCCGTTTCAGTGGATTTTTTCCGAGCTCTCACTGCATTTGCTTCACGATGGATATGGTACGAAGTATATTCAAACTAATGTATCAGCATGGTCTCATAAATAAAATATGACACTTGCAGATTTCACAATCACGCAATATCATCGCCCGGAATGGAGGATGGGGGCTATCGGGAGAGTATGTACTCTGTACGTGTGTCGTGTACGTACGTATCTGTGATGTAAGCAAATGGCCAATGGAACTGTCGCCACAATCCATCTCGTAACACATGTGGGGTGGCAAACAAACCCACTTTTATCGGCACGAACGCATCACAGGGGTTATTGCTGATGGCTGGTTCATCAAATATGTCGACACTTAAATTCACGACGGATTGTGACCGAACCTGTCAAAAAATTGCTGACATTATCTGCTTGTTCGTTTATGGTTCGAGATAAAAATTAAGCATCTGTTTTCAACAGGTGGAACCGTATTAACCAGATAGACATATACGTCAAGGTCAAGGGCCGAACAATTCTCTGAGGAACAAACCGGAAAATTTAAAGCAATTAATAGTCAAGGACGCGCGGCTTTAGTTAATTAACATTAATTTTCAATGGCATGCGAACACACAATCCTGCTAATGGACTGGCATTAGGTTAGGATGACGGAAACCGGTCTAAATTGGTTGACTCATCAAATATGCGCGTCGTACGGGTTCCAGCTGTCAGGCCGGAAAATTACAGAGCGCCTTTCGTGAATTTTCGTGGTTGTGCACGCACCGCGCGCTGTTTGACGTGCGGATGTGCGAGTGAACGTGATTGGGAGATTTCGTTGATTGCAGCCAAATGTGATAGACATCTGACGAGTGCGAGTGTTTGGGGGAGAGCTGTGAGCGACTTCGTGAAGGGCGGCGCATAAAGAGTACTAAATTTTCCGGGCACGAAATCTTGATAGTTTTAGCACTTTGGTTCCCAATTCTGGGGGAAGACTACTGAGTCGCAATTGGATCATTACAATAGGAAAGATGTTGATGAATGTTGAGATTAACGATGGATGACGAAAACGTGCTAGCGTCGTTGGTGTCATCATTTACGCTACAGTGTTTGTTAAAGACATCAAATAGTAGATTATGGAAAAGGATTGGGTCATGTCACTGACATGATGTCAGTATGGAAATCTTTACAAATAAAAGAAATGAAGCTGAGCTCTCAGAGACATTGTTACCGCTGACGGAAGGATTTAAGACAAGAATACAAGCAAAGCCTGGGTGCTACATTTCGTTACCGAAATTTGACCTTCTGTTTTTATACGACAGAATTCGCAGCCAGCTGTTAGAATACAGGACAATTGCGGGGCTAGTGCTACGATCCTATTGATTCTAACAGCCTCTCCAAGCCGAGATTCGAACATACGACGACTGGCTTATTAGACCAGCGTTTTACCTCGAGGCCAACTGAGAGGCTCAAGACAAGAATACACAATTGAATATTTTTTGGTGGTGACGAAAGAGGATTATTATTGTTTGCTAATTATGCGCTAGGTAATAATACTATACAGAATTCATATATTGATGTTTATATTTACCAAAATGCTGAGAATTTGCTCGAGATACGTGTGTCTATTTAGAATTGTCAGAGCAAAAAAAGGGAGATTTTACCTGGAATGATAGAGAGAAAAATATCGATTAGTTGTTTTCGAACACTATGCAACAATGCAATATTAGGTATACAATACAGAGAAATGATACGTTAAATTATAATTTATCTAGTTTGAGTAATTACATTACAAACCATTTTTAGTTACTTAATTGGCCTAACGTCTTCCGATAAGGCCTGCGCAGTATAATTTCTCCATCTATTGCGTCCCATGGCAACTGGTCTCCAGTTTCGCGGGCACCCAGTGCTCGCAAGATCTCGCTCCACCTGGTCTTGCCACATCACTCGCTGTGCCGCTCTTCGTCTTGTTCCTAACGGATTCGATGCGAAAACCATTTTTGCAGGATATTTGTCCGGCATTCTAGCAACATGTCCTGCCCAACGTATCCGTCCAGCTTTAATCACTTTCTGAATACTTGGTTCGCCGTAGAGACGCGCGAGCTCGTGGTTCATTCTTCGCCTCCATACACCGTTCTCTTGCACTCCGCCAAAGATGGTTTTTAGCACCCGTCGTTCGAAAACTCCGAATGCTCGTAGGTTCTCTTCTAGCAGTGTCCACGTTTCGTGCCCGTAGAAGACAACCAGTCTAACTAGCGTTTTGTACAGTGTGCACTTTGTACGGGGGCTCAGATTGTTCGACCGCAAGTGTTTGTGGAGTCCGTTGTAGGCCCGACTTCCGCTGATAATACACCTTTTAATCTAACGGCTGGTATTGTTGTCCTTTGTTGCCAGTGAGCCAGGGTATACGAACTCGTCGACTACCTCAAACTCATCCCCGTCGATTACCATGATACTTCCTCAGCGGGCTCTGTCGCACTCGGTCCCGCCCGCCAGCATATACTTCGTTTTAGACGTATTTGTCTTCAATCCAATCACCTCAGCTTCGCGTTTTAGTCTGGTGGACTGATCTTCCACCGCCTCGAATGTTCTGCCGACAGCATCCACGTCGTCAGCAAAGCAGATAAATTGACTGGATTTATTGAAAATCGTGTCCCGCATTTCGATCGCCGCTCGTGTTATCACACCTTCAAGCGCATGTTGAATAGCAGGCAGGAAAGACCATCTCCTTGTCGAAGTCCACTACGAGATTCGAATGGGTCCGACAATCCACCCGAGATTCTCACACAGCACTGAATCCCATCCATCGTAGCCATGATAAGTCTAGTAAGCTTACCCGGAAAGCCGTTTTCGTCCAAAGTTTTCCACTAATCTTGTCGGTTAACGCTATCATATGCGGCTTCGATATCGATGAACAGGTGGTGCGTGGGGACTCGGAATTCACGGCACTTCTGGAGGATCTGCCGCAGGGTAAAGATTTGGTCCGTTGTAGACCGACCTTCCACGAAGCGGGCCTGTTAACTTGCCACAAATCTATTGGCTATTGGCGATAGTCGGTGGAAGATAACTTGGGACAGCACTTTGTAGCCGGCATTCAGGATAGTGATCGCTCGGTAGTTCTTACAATCCAGCTAATCACCTTTCTTGTAGATAGGGCAGATAACCCCGTCTTTCCACTCCACCGGTAGTCGTTCCGTATACCAAATCTTGACAATCATTTGATGCAGACAGGCGGCCAACTTGTCCGGGGCCATTTTAATAAGTTCCGCTCCAATGCCATCTTTTCCCGCTGCTTTGTTGGTCTTCAGCCGCTTGATGGCTTCTTTAACTTCCCTTATCGATGGGGGTGGCACATCTTCGTTGCTTGCTACACCAATGTGATCATTTTCTCCGCTATCATGGTCTTCCGCCTGCGCGCCATTCAGGTGTTCATCGTAGTGCTGCTTCCACCTTTCGATCACCGCATGGTCGTCAGTCAAGATACCTCCATCTTTATCTCTGCATCTTTCAGCCTGCGGCACAAAGCCTATGCCAGATCTGGTGAGACTCTGTAAGAAACTTCCGTGTGGCGTGAAAGCGGTACAGCTGCTCGAGTTCTTCGCACTCCTTCTCCTCTTAGTGGCGCTTGTTATCCTTGAAGAGTCGGGTTTGCTGTCTCCGCTTCTCTTTGTATCGCCCCACATTCTGACGGGTGGCTCTACGCAGCATTTGTACCCTCACTGCGTTCTTCTCAGCCAATATCTGCCGGCATTCTTCGTCAAACCATTCGTTACGTCGATTCGGTGCCACACTGCCTAGGACGTTCTCCGCTATGCTGTTAATGGCTGTTTTCGCGGCATTCCAACAGTCCTCAAGAGGGGCTTCATCCAGCTCACCCTCTTCCGGCAGCACGGTTTCGTATCGTATCCGGTATCGTATGTTGTTCACAACAGATAGTTTTTGACGTATCCTTACCATCACTAGGTAGTGATCCGAATCAATGTTAGCGGTCAGATAGGTTCTGACGTCGACAATATCTGACAAGTGCCGACCATCTAGCACTAAGGGGTTGACAAAAGAGGGGAGGGGGGGGGGTCATAACAGGGGGGGAGCCCTTAACTCCGAAATGCATTGACCGTTTTTCATCAAACTTGGCACACATGTTCCTTGACATAAGAGAATCAGCACTGGGGGGTCAACAAAAAGGGGGAGATGTTCCCTAATAGATGGGGGAGGATCCCTAATAGAGGGGAGACCACAACTCCGAGACTCCTTGACCGTTCTTCATCAGACTTGGCACATATGTTCCTTGACATAAGAGAATCAGCACTGGGGGGGGTCAACGAAAAGGGGGAGATGTTCCCTAATAGGTGGGGGAGGGTCCCTAAGAGAGGGGAGACCACAACTCCGAGACGCCTTGACCGTTCTTTATCAAACTTGGCACACATGTTCCTTAACATAAGGGAATCAGAACTAGGAGTTCAACAAAAGGGGGGGGAGAGTTTCCCTAATAGGCGGGGAAGGGTCCCTAATAGGGGGGAGGCCATAACTCCGAAACGCATTGACCGTTCTTCATCAAACTTGGCACACATGTTCCTTGACATGGTGGGGGTTGACAACAAGGGGACCGAAATGTTTAGACGGTTCTTTCATAAGTGACGGTAGGACAAAAGGAGGAGCTGATGACGGGAGGTTGCTGACGAGAAGGGGGAGTAACGCCAATATGACTGTAACAATTTATCCGTACAATAGAAAAAATAAGAATACGTAACACTAAACTGCAATGCTCGCAGCTGAAGTGACCTGTATAAAAAGTGTTCGATCATTAGTGCTAATTGTTGTTGGCCGACTCTGGTTGAGTCACAGGGGCAATCATTCAAACAGCCTAGAGTTCATCTGAAAACACCATGTTTTTCCCATGGTAAACTTTATGTGGCTTGCTTCAGAGTGGGCTCAGCCAATAACTTGTGCATACTTGCTCCTGGTGGTGATACTAAAAACATTGTTTACAAACAAGTTTTGTCTTGAAGTGAGATGAAAGGAATGACAGGTTTGTTGTATCCATGGAAGAAACACTGTTGCACATTTTACTTTTTTTTAGGATAGCATGTAATACTAAACTAATAAATAAATAAATAAAAAGCTGTGTTTAGAAAAGTACAATAACAAAACTATTCATTTGGGTTTCCTATGGGTGGGGTGGCCATTGTTTAAAGCGGAAGGTGCAAATAGGAAAAATGGCTTTGTTTTCTTTCTTTAAAGGGTTTTATAGGGATTTCCGTAAAGAAAACAGATGTGCAGGTCGCCGGGTAGACAAAAGAGAGGGAACTGACAAATGTGGAGGAACGTCCGAAAGAGAAACAAGCGTTGTATTTTTGCATTATAAGCATTTCGGTTACAATACTCGATGTACACGTGGCTGTGGGACAAAGGCTCCCCGAGTAACATCGGGCACTCAGCTAGTTTCTCATAAATCTTGCCTTCTGAGCACTTTCACATCCAATGAAAACGCACATTTTGTTTGAAGGAATCAAGTCGCTTTCTCCTTCGGTTCTGTAGCTATAGCCATTTTTTCTAAAATAATATGCATTCAAATGTCAATAGCGTAAAAACTTCTCAAAAGCAGCAAGTCAAATTTTGTCTAGATCAGCGGTTCCCAACCTTTTTTCGGTTCGCGTACCCCCTGACGGATTTCCCTATACTATTCTGAAGCAAACTAAAATTTTGGCGTACCCCTGGGGGTTCGCGAACCCCCATTTGGGAACCGCTGGTCTAGATATTTAGTAATATATTGACCACCGAAATTAACTGAGATCGCATCGGTCCAGGTCGGCCCTTTTTTGCTAGACCGTATTGAATAATTAAGGAAAAATTACCGTTTTACTTCCCAAATCACAATTTTCACGTATGATATATCATATCCCGTCTTCAAACCCTGTTTACTGCTGAATTCCAATAGTTAGCATTGTTAATATATCACTAGAAGAGAGATAAGACACCACTCTGATATGTCTGTGAGTTAACCTGTCATTTTTTGTCATTTCATCTGCATTTTCAACAGTGCAAAGTTGTAATAAATGGCGGAAAAAATATGAAAAAATGGCGAAAAAAAACTTTGTCTCCAAAACGCATGAAAAAGTCTACATATTGTGACGAAACATTACCTATTTGTTTGTTTGAAACTGAGCGTGTGAAATATAAAACCTGAGATATTTTGGCCTTGAAACCATTCCAAATGACGATTTTGAGTTTCCCGACACATTCGAGCCATAATATAATGATAATGACGATAATATAATGATAATAATTATGGTCTTAGATTACTTCCTGGAGGTACATGAAAGGAACTGTTGAAAGCGTACAAATTTTTACCGCTCATGTTTCTATACCTCTTCTCCTATTTGGACAGAAACCTCATGTCAAATACAAACATTGCGTTGGTTGTACGCATTAACCATGCTTGACTCTTATCAATATTTTAAATCGCGGTAACCTCCAATGCACAATAGATTTAATTTCATCAGCCTCTTTTGATTCAGCGGAATAAAATTATTGGCCCCTTTTCCTCGAATTATTATGGACTCCACAAAAAAATACCACTAAAATGTGCACGCACATAGGTTTTAAAACGAATCCTCTCGACTGCGATCAAAGCAACAAACCAGAGTGCATTATTTAGTTGCTCAACGATGAAAGGACGACGATAAAATGAAAGAAAAAACTGAAAATATATTCAACACTCATCAAGCATACGGCACGGGGCGGGCGCTTTATATCGACCGGAAAGTGTCACATCCGAACGGTGGCGGCGACGATTGCGTCGCTTTTAAATTGGTGAGAACGTCGGTGCGTTGCGGTGTTGATGAGAAGGTGTGAGTGTGCAAACAAATATGCAACACCTTCCCCCCGGAAACTATTCACTTATAACCGGATGAAAAAACAGTGGAGTGCGCCTGCAGAAAAATCCTCATCATAACAGAATTTTGTGATCCCGTTTGTCCCATCTTCTGTTCCAGCGGATGTGTCTTAAAAGCTTTCCCACCATGCATGGGGGGCCGGATATACAACTGACACAAAGTTCTCTTTAAGTTCGACGGCGCTCGGTAGCCAGATACAAAGCGAAGCAAGTACTATTCATTACCGGGTGTTCCTTTTCATTTGGAGGTTGCCATACGTTGCCTGGTGTGAGGTATTTATCTTCTCGGCCTGGTATAATATTGTGAAACTGGAAATATACAGAGAACTGGTGTGCCATTTACCAGCTGGTTGAGACGTGCGCTTCACGACTGGTGCGTGAAAATTCAATTTGCAAAGGAATTGTGTTTTCTTAAAGACCCGTTTGTGGAACCACTTTGTGCTCCTCCTGATGCCGCTTAACGATGATTTGTTCGACTTATGAAGGCTTTTCCCTGGTACAAGATACATGCAAAAACACGAAACTAAGCTTTTGTTTTGCTGTGGATTCTTCCTTAAGATGTACGGAAAAGACAGTTCCAAAGAACTGCCAGAATCAGTATCGATTCAATATCCTAAACAAGGTTAGGAAAAGCGGCTTGTGCTTCTCATAGTCTATACTTCTATACCGAATCACACAGACGCAGCACCACGTGTGCGTGTATATGTGTGTGTGTGTGCATATTTTGGAGTGGGAGAAGTAAGATTGAACATCTGCACAACGGACGGCTACTTACTTAGCCGCCGGAAAATGAATTGAGATAAATTGGCCTTTCTCCTATTGTGACGTGACACTGCCCCGAAGCAGTGTTAACGAGGCCATGGAAAAGCTTTTGTTTATTTGGATCTGACCAGTCTGCACCCTTTTGAGGATCTTGACGAGGGTTTAGCCATGAAACAGGAAGATGGAAGTCCAACTTGAAATGGTAGATTAATTGCCGATTTTTTTTCGTTGTTGCTCGACTTGATGGTGGACCGGCAGATAAAGTGGAACTCGTTTGTCATTGGCTTTGTGATAATGTTTGGAAGCTATGTTTTTCCTTGCAAAACCAGAGCATTTTAATAGGAGGAGAGAAAGACAATCACATAGGTAGACGAATGTAGCGATTTAAAGCTTTTATTCCGCCGAAAAGGAGCTTTTATCTTTTTCGTGTTTTATGGTAAACAGTTAACAATCCTCCACTGAAAAACCGACTTGAAGTCTCCAGGGTATGAATACTTGTTAAATTTATCTCTGTTTGTTAACAGTGACAATCTCCACCCAGTAGCTTTAGGAGGCACGATTTTAACTTTCTGGAAAGTAGCTTTCCAGTACTTTCCTTATCCGACAGCTTACACTCCACTTCAATTAATCAAAAGCAGTGTATAAGCAGGATCGTTATTCACGTCAAATCTATTTGTGCGGTTGACAGAGAAGCTCATAAGCAATAAAATGTGAAATTTAAAAGGAATCCGAAGCTGAAATACAACGTCAGCAAGAACTGATTCAGCTAATTCGTACTGATTCCAATGGCAAAAAAATCAATATTGGAAGCAAGGCACAACGAAAAAAAAGTTGGCGCCTATCTATCATATTACATGGAAACCGTTCAAGAATAACTAGGTAGTAGACATAAAAATCGATTGCTAAAGCGAACATAAATAGCCAATATGTCAGAGTTCGAAAGTTGGCAAAAGTTGCCGATAGATTACCGATAAACAGAAACTTTCCGGTGAGTTTCGTTCGATTTTTTAGTCACTTCCGCTCGGTGGTAGGTGTTTTTGCTACCTTGTAGAAGCAAAATGGTCGCCAGAACGAAATTCTGGAGAATCTAATCAATAATGAATTAACTACAAAGCGCACAGTTTGTTGGCCTTTTCCTGTTCCATAACTTTTAAAAAAGTGTATGACAAAAAAGTGAAATGGAGTGTTGTCTATTACTACGGGTTAAGCAAAAAGTTTTCCGTTTTAATCTGCAACATAATTCATTTTTTGATCATTTGAATCTTATAGAAACAGACCTCTTTATTTGGGGCATCTTGAGGCGAACAAGTAAAAATAAAGTACGGTCAGATCTGGTGAATATAGAGGGTGTAGAAGCAACTTGAATCGTAATTCAATTCAATTTCACTATTGTTTCGATAGTATCATTCTATTGATTCAATAAATAACGCAATGTAGTATTAGATACTAAATAGCTGGTTCTTTGGCAGAAAAATTTCAAGCGTGTTCCGAAATACAGAGGCCATGCTACTACCAGTTGCGTGTAATATCTTTGGATACTTCGGTCGGCTTTTCCTGTCCCATTTGCACTCAGCTCTTTTCGACATTGGTGTATATTGATGAATACACATTTTATCAAACGTGATTTTCCTTTTCAATAGTCATAGCAATGAACTGCGGTAATATTGAACGCAGTATGGAACGAAAGAGTAGAAGTAAAATTTTCAACAACTGCGATGAAACGTTCAATGGCAATCTAGTTGATTCGAATATCCTTTCACAAATGCAATCTATAGAAGACAAAATCGGTCAACCGGTGGGCTGGGGATAGAATCGATTGAGTATACAAGTAAATCGATTGCTTCCTGTGATTATGCTCTGTAATAAATATAAATTATATACTGTCTCGCCAGGACAAAAAGCTGTAATTCCGTTTATAATATTACAATGGTCAACTTAGGCTGGAACTGGAGAAACTGGAGTTGAGAAAACGCACGCTTGTTGACTGCACGGTACTAAACCATTCTTTCATTGCATAAAGTACAAAAAGGTTAAGAATCGTATTTATATTGCTAGCGAAATCTTCTGAATAATAGAGAATACGCACTTCATAAAACTTTTATCCTGCTTGCCTCTTTCGGGACACTCGGTTAGCTCTTCACCTACTTTCGGAACGAAACACTGCCGGCTTGAAGTAGGTAAAGAAATTTTGTTCGTCATACCGAAACCGACAAGAAACATGGAGGAAAAATTTGCTCGCCATTCTTCATTCCACCACACCCGCCATGCCATATCGGAATGGTTGGTTGGTTGGTTGCTAGCAATACACACACACACACACACACTCACATCCTCCTACGTTCGTCAGTCGAGTGATAACATTTCAGAGTGCGGCATGGAATCTTCTCAGTAAACATAAAACCCCAAGCCACAAAATAGTGAAGCTATAGTAGTCATTCTGTACACATAGTTGCACTTGACATTACCAGCCTGTTGTTTTCACTTGCCCTTCCGCACCTGTCTGTTCGACGAGTGCAATCCCCATCCATTCGGGGTTCCCAGTCGCTCCTTTCAGTGGCAACCCATAATCGCCTGGGTGGATATAAAAGAGCACATATACAGGAGCTTTTCATCACAAAGTAATTTATGGGCCATTCACACGCCTCTTGCCATCTCCATTGGACAGGATCTGAACAGGCGACACTGAATGCGTGCAATTTTATGTCCGACCTGACCGTACTACGTAGGTACTAGATGTTAGGAGCATGTCAAAGAAGAAGTTACCCACAGATGGTTTTCGAAAGCTAGAAAGCCCGCCTCGGCTTGGATATTTTCCAGTTGTCAAGGCTTTCACTATTATACAATGTATCATGATTAAATTTTCTTGGTGAACACGGTACCACGGCACATAAAAAAGGCTGTAAAAAGGAAAATATACGCTTCCGAAAATTGAGTATCTCATAAAAGAAAGTTTTACACCGGAATTACATTCGTAGGTACAAGGTCTCGAATATATTTCCGAACCAATAAAGCCAATTTACCTTGCTGGATGGGATCGAACTCACGTCGTGTATCGCTTAGACGAGCCGACCGGTTTGATTCTCTTCTGTGCTGTGCGATTTGACTGACGTTTAATCAACACCTGCCAACTGCCATGGCAGTGAGCAGAGCAGTTCACCGGAATTGGCATTGTTTGAGTTGGGTATGGAAATTTCCTTTTTCAAGAAGGCTTCTTTCAAACGACACGGAACACTAGTGTAACGTGTGTGTACCCGTCCGTTTTGAAGTTTAGTGTTTGTTAACGTGTCTAGAACCTGCCGGTTTTTGGTCAAAAGCGTTGTTACCCATCATCTGCAAAGCTTGACGTGAACGTGGACGATGTAATAACTCATGTTATCGGTCGTTGCTAGACAGAAATTACTTGCAGCTTTTTTTTACGAAAAATAGTAGCAATCGTACAGGCAATCAAACAGGTACCTTAAAAACTATTTTTTTATAAAAACTTTATATTTTATGCATAAAACAGAGTGAAATAGCTTTACGCGCATCACTCGGGAACCGAGCTTCTGATTTGAGCTGAATTTTTTGATTGTGTTCTACACCACCCGCGTGATGTTGCTCCGCCCAAAAAACTTGGAAAGTTAGAAAAATTAGTTTTTCATACTAACATATGCGTCCTACTGCAGTTTCGTGTGCATAGTTGATAATAAAAAAAGATAGCGGAACTCGCCTCTATGCTTATTTTCGTAGACCGCTACTAATCACTGCAAAGTGTAAAATAGTTTTCCATATGGACAACGTTGTTCAGCCCCTTCCTAAAGCAAAGCCAAGGGTATGAACGTCCTTCAGAACTTAACCCAGCTTTATCGACAGACTTCGCAGTCGTTTATTACAGTTAGTGTTGAAAAATTTATAGCAGCAAAAAACTCAATGAGATTTCAAGCACCATGAAATTTCAACTTTGATCACAAGCGTCAAACTCACCTATGAAGCTCTCTCGCTATTATACGCAATGTCTCTGTTGCTATGCGATGTGAACCAAATTCAACTGTGAGCATTTTGCTTAATTCTTCCACAGGTGGCATTTCATTCAACGGACCAGAGAGCGAAAGAGAATCTACCGTCAGAGAAAACATCAGCAGCGAAAAATGCCGCACACATTCATGAATTAAGATGGCAAACATATTGGCGGAATTCACATTTTTCCTTCACGGGAATCGACATTTTCTTAACTAGAAAGTAAAAAGCCTAATAAGAATCAGATAAACATTTAAAAAATGTGTGAAATTTAAATGTGGGTTTTAGTTTAACTCTGCGATTTATTTAGAGATTCAATCTCTCGCGCTCACTCGCAGCTACGTATCGCACGAGAGAACGCCGGTGCTGTTTAACAACGACTTCGTATGTATATGTGCGTAGCTCCGGGTAGCAGTTGAAGCAAGGATCCAATTAAACATTGCATTGGTATTATCTAAATGAAACAACCAATTATCTGTAGCAAGGTTAACAATCTATACCTATAAAAAAGGATTTCTGTCTGTCTGTCTGTCGGTATGTTCCTTATAGAATTGAAAACTACTAAACCGATCGGCGTGAAAATTTGCATGTAGGTACTTTTGGGGCCGGGGAAGGTTCCTGTGATAGTTAGAGACCCCTCATCCCACTAAGAGGGGGGGCTCCCATGCAAATGAAACATAAATTTCTGCATAACTCGAGAAGTAATCATGCAAATGGAACCAAATTTGGCATATGGGTGTTTTTGGAGGCAAGAATATTTTCTATGGTGAATTGAGACCCATCCTCTCTTTGGGAGGGAAATTATGACCCCTCCCCCCTTTAAGAGGGGGGGCTCTCGTACAAATTTCCTCTTATCTCGAGAACTAATCAAGCAATTAGAACCAAATTTGGCATGTGGGTGTTTTTGGAGGCAAGAATTTTTTCTATGGTGAATTGAGACCCCTCCGCTCTTTACGAAGGGAATTATGGCCTCTCTCCCCTTTAAAGGGGGGGGGGGGGACTTTTATTCAAATGAAATACAAATTTCCTGATAATTTGAAAACTAATCAAGCAAATGGAACCAAATCTGGTATGTGGAGCTTTTAGTGGGCAGAAATTTTTTCTATGGTGAATTATGGCCCCTCCCATTTTAAGAGGGGAGGGGGGCTCCCATACAAATTAATACAAATTTCCTCATTACTCGAGAACTAATCAAGCAAATGGCACCAAATTTGGTATGTGGAGATTTTCGGAGGCAAACATTTTTTCTATGATGAATCAGGACCCCTCCCCTGTTTAGGAGGGGGGCTCCCATACAAATGAAATAGAAATTTCCTCATAACTCGAGAACTAATCAATCAAATAGAACCAAATTTGGCATGTGGGGGATTTTGGAATTTTGAATTTATTTTAGGATGGTTATAGCCTACCCCTGTGGTAGGGGGATAAGGACTCTCATACAAATAAAACAGAAATTTTTGCGCAACTCAAACACTAATCGAACTCAAGAAATTCGAGACTTTTTCATAAAACATTAGTCAATAACAAGACCACAAAAACTATCTATAGTAATACTAGATCATTCAGGACGAGACGGTCGCGAGTGTTGCCAGCGACCCGACGTCGGAAGCGCCTGCCACTGGAGGAGGGGGGGACAACCCCACATCAGAGAGCACCACTGTCTAGGTTTATTTATTTTCCTAGGTATGCTGACCTCTATTATTTTTCTTCAGTTGGATCACCCCTGCGAAATGGTACTTTCCACGAAAAAGTTTTCCGTGAAATGGTACATTCCGCTTAAGGTTTTTTGCGAAATAGTATTCGGCGGAATGTTGTATAATGACGGCGATATTGCTATCCGCTTTCTGGCTATGCAACGAGGCGAGTTGTTTTCTACTTTACTGTAGGGGGAAAAATTGCAAATTTGTATAATGAACTAACCAGGTAACCAATAAGCATTAACATAAGCAGCAAATCAGCATATCTGGCATTTTATACTGCACGTTGTTGTATCAAAAAGCTAATGACTGCATAGGTGTTGTAAATTGGCATCCAAATTTCTTTTCAAATTCGTGTCGGTAATTAGCTGCAAATTAGTATTGTCAGCACTCAGCACTATAAGAAGGTTAGCAAAAAAGTAGCTGTATATTTTGCCAAAATAGCATCAAGGCGACTTAAATGCTTATTGCCTTGCATTTGAATAGCATTGGTGATGTTACCTGGGATGCTTTCATAGTTACGTAACTGCCAAAATGAATCATCTGAGGTTGAACTCCTCAGAAACTTGCAAAACTCGGGATTGTGACAAAGATCATCCGAGATTCATGATTTATGTACAACACAGTTTAATTTGTGGCAATACGAAGTTTGTCGGGTTAGCTAGTTTTCAAATAATTATTGTGTTTTTTGCAAAATTTGCTGTGAAATAAACAACGAACGGTAGGGTTTTGTAAAGAGGAAGGGTAAGACTTTCAAAGGAAGTGAAAACAAAATTGGTGGCCAACTTGGATTTGGTCGCACATGGAAAAATTCCATATTTCATTGTGATCCAATTATCTTAATTTTTTCTGGAAAGATAAAATTTAGAAGGTATAGGGTTTATTTCTTTAATTCCCGTCGTAGTAAGTAAAACCATTCTAATTTTCATCATTTTTTGGATGGATTTAATGTATACTCCAAAAGTTCTTGTGCTGATTTGACTAAAACACACTTACCTTCCGACCCGTGAACTTTGAAATCACTGAAAAGCGATTATTAAAGCATATCATTGAAATTACGCAACTGACTTTCATTCTTAAATTCATCGTACCGTTTTAAAATCCGTCCATCAAAATTTTTCATCGTCCGAACTAAAAATTGCAACAATGTTTACGAAGCTAACGCGCATGTATTTGTGTAGGACGGCATGACAAATGTTATTCTGCAAAATTTCTGCACGTCAGGCAACTTTTCCTGGCTGTAGAATAACGACAATGCTTTGCGTGAGTTATTTTCATTTATGAATGACGGAAATTAAAACGATTAGTCGACATTTTCTTCTTCGTCGCACAAAAGTAGTCTAAAGATGTCAAATCAGACGATAAAGGCGGTCAATTTACAGAACCAGATTTACGTCTCACTTGGTGTATTGTTTCGCGCCTTGTGTGGCAAGTAGCGCTGTCTTGTTGAAACCATATATCAGCCAGATCAAATGCGGTAAGAAACGTCTGTGCCACGTCCTCCGAATGATTCTCACTGGGAATGATTGCATTTGGGAAAATAGGAAGTGCGTTTTCATCTTCAATAGAATACGAACCAATGATTCCGCCGGCCCATAATCTTTATTCTGTGTTTCGAACGGCTTTTTATTTCGTTCGACTTCTTTCGAACGAGTTGTTTTGGCCTTTTGATTTTGCTAGCGAAATGAAGAATATAATCCACTTTCGTGCGAAAAACAGAATGGGAGTGTGCACCAAATATTGCATTTTACTGATTGCATTGGCAGTTGTTGTATTGCTTAATCCAAACAGGTCGATTTTTGAATTCACTTGAAATGCCCGTATTGATTCTTAATTGAAAACCTTTCTGAGACAGTCTTGACAGAAGTCGATTGAATTGTCTGAACGCATTCATGGCCAACACTTCATAAGGCCGTACAATAATTTAATTATATAAAATCAATGTTTACATAGAAAATTACAGTAGAACACATCCTCCGAACACGAGATATTTCAATCACCATGCCTCAAACCCCTAACCTGGCCTGATTCTGTTTGCATGAACTTAATTAGGCTGTGATAAAATCGTTGGCAGCCATTGTAAACGAGCTCAATTTTTGAAGGTACATCATATCGATGATGGTACACACCTGTCGCGTGTCACACCTCGGGCTTTCGTGCGGTTGCACGCGTGGCTAGACTTGCGAGAAAGTGAGAAAATGAAGCGAATAATTCAATTATTTTGCTATGCTACAGCTCCGGGGTAAAAATGATTTTGCAGCACCACCAGCTGGGTGTTGTTTGTGAGGTTCGGTGTTTGCTGTTCCTAAACAAGGGTGATGTTATTACTGTGAGAATTCATTTTTTCCCCAGCACACCTGTGTGCGATTGTGGACCTAGGGGCTAATATATATTAAAGTCTACCAGAAGATTATTATAGCTTAGCTTGAACAAGCTGGGCGTGGACGAGACTTTCACGCTCAATGAAAAACTCAATTTAATTATTGCGGGCGTCTGTTTGACAGTGTTCATTTGAAGGTCTTTTCACAGTAAGGTAAAAGCATTATACTTTTATTAATCTTGTCAAGGTTTTAGCAGCCCGGTGACACGATACAACCATTATCTATCCTAAGAAGTTAACAAAGGTAGAGCCAACTTTACGGGTTTATTTGCGAGCCTATTTTGAGTTCCACACCCACTCTGTCCCGGAAACCCACGTCGTCGAGGCTCGGGTAGGCTCGTCGAGTGATTGTTCCATAATTTCCCTATCACGTGGGCTGGCTCCCGTCAACAAAAGGCGGCGGCACACACCCCCGCTAACAAAAGAGATCCTACACAAGTTTTCTTTTACTCGGCCAGCGAAGACGACGTTATCATCACGAACCGTGCACAGCATCAATCGTGTCGTGTCATGGTCATGGTCGAGAGAAATTTCCCCACTTTAAATACTGATTGAGCTGCCGCACCAGCAGCACCAGAAATGTATACCGAGAACCGGTCGACGATGATGATCCTCCGGGGGGATTTCCTGTCGCTCGCAGTCGTTTTCTGTGTCAACTAACTCCGTAGCGGCAGGAAAATGGATTTCTGGTTAAAAAAAACGTGAGACTCGCAAGAATTTTTAACTCTTCCCACGGCAAGGTCAAACGATGTAGTATTTTAAAATGATGCAAAGGACAAAAATTTAAACACCAGACACGTACAACCGTTCGTCAATAGCAAAACTAGCATAATATACTGGTACATTTCAATATCAATTTTACGAGGAATATCTTCCACCCACCCAAGGATTTGCAAGGAACCATTCGCTACATTCTTCCTATCCGCCCAGTTGTAAAACATAAGCACCAACCTGCTAGCAGTGGGATGTTTTCCCCTCCATTGCAGATTGCAAACGCGGTAAGCCAGTGTAAATTAAATCCGGCCAGACGGATCTGCAATTCTATACCATGAATCACCATTAAGCCTTAATGGGAATAAAATTGCTTGCTTACTGAAATAGCTGCTATGCGGGAGCGAATAGTAGTGGGCGTACTTCCGGAACGATGACCGTGGAAGTTTTCCCAACGATTACTTGGCAAAGTAAATAACTTCTCCGAAAGTTTTAACGCACAAAGACGGTGACGAGCGAATAGAAGTAATGCCCGGTGCTCTGTGTTCCGCCTGTGGTGCCACACCACCAAGTCAACACCACCTGTTAGCCCTTTTTCCGCCGACGACGTTCATCGAACGAACTCCCACGATCGAACTACATAGTAGCAGCCTTCACCACGCGTGTTGTTATTGAACCGGATTTAACCTTCCCAGAAGGGCCAAAATCTGCCACCATCGAGCATCATTCATCACTCTCGCTGTCTCCACGTTCTACCGTGTGCAAGTATGTATGTATGTAGGTAGGTATGTACTAGTGTCTGAAGCCGCTGTCGTGTGCCTCCCACAGCAAATCAAACGCAATGCAACCGAGCGCCGTATACTAGTCGGGCCTGAACTTCAAATCCGCACCAAACATGGGAAGGAGAAATGAATCACTTTCGTCATTGCCAAACAGCCAGCCCTACTATGTCCGGCTGGTGATTGTGTGCAGCGCCGCTCGACCGAGCTCGCATTCGAGCAATCACAGCGAAGGTTGTACATGTCCTAGCCTCGTTAGTGGGGCGCTTTCGATGACAAAGTTATTGATCGGACTCGTTACCAACATAATGCAGTGTATATTGGGTGTAAATTGAACCGCTTTGTGGTTCAATCAATCATAAATTGGATCCTTTTTATGCTCCCGAAGTCATTATTGCGTTGCCTTTTTTGGTTTGCTTTATTTATATAGGAAGATCGATTGTTCAAATTAATGAAATTGTCTTGTCCTGCCGTCAATTTCGTTTGTCAAAACTATAATCTCACTTAAGTATGAATTTTCTTATGAAATTTTAATAAATATTAATTAACACTGATTCCAATAACAATAAATTACTTTTTATCATCTTGAAAATATCAAACATATACCGGCGACTCTAAATTTTCTCTAACTGAAATGAAATCATCGTTGAAAATAATCAAATCAATGCTAATATTTTTGCTAACATTCGCTAGAAATCGAATATCGCCCATCGGAAACCGCTGCCAAGGGGGACGCGATTTCAACGTAAACTGAGTAGCAGCGACGACGACGCAGCGAATCGTAATCGATTATGTTTTTTCTATCATCCCATCACCCCGCCGCCGCCGCGCCACGCTACGTCGACGGAAGACGTTGAACGGGAAGTACTCATCGAACGGCTGAATTGAGAACATCAATGGAGCAGTGGATGGTGGTGGTTCCACGGCTGCTGCTGCTGCCACTGACGCGACGGGGACGAGATTTTTGCTTGAACTTGCCCGATCGTCGAACGGCGGAAATAACCAGCGCTGGAAAAACATGTGAAGCGCTCTTTCTATTTATATTAAAATTGAATTCATGACAGTATCTCCTCTCTGCCGTTTAGCATTTCATTCGAAAGTATAATCGATGATAGCAGCACGTAACCGATCCGTACAGTGACACAGGTTTTTCGGTGGGAAAAATCGTAAAAAGGAGATTGAATATGTATTGTTGAAAAAATGATTCATCGATTTGTACGGATTTCGATTTCGACAATGAATGCAAAATATCTCAAAATAGTTCAAACAATTCGCTGTCAATTCAACCAGATTCTATGGGTACGACGGCAGATCCAAACTCATAATTTTAAATTATTGTAATACCTAAAATCAAGAAATATTATTAAATTATCAACACCTCCATAGATACTGCAGAAAGAATGATCAGCTTCCTATAAATACCTATAAATAGCCGTCTTTCAGAGACGAAAATACACAGGTACCTACTTTTTTTGTTTATAGGAGACAAGACCACTGCGACCAGCATTTAGATCTATTGTGGTATGCTCCATCCTTAATCTATGTGCACTGCCTGACATACCACCAGTAATCCGAGCAGTTGTCAGTACTCAGTATGTACAGTTGTCCCAATTAGACACAGTACTTCTTATGAAGTTGATTACCTTGTTGGGACTTTCAGTCCAAATATTCAAAGGCTCCAATGTTCCTTTACCGAGGACTCTTAATCTGCGTTGTATTACCGCACCACACTCGCACAGTAGATGTGCTGATGTTTCAGTGTCGTATCCGCAAAAGCGGCATGAATCTTCACTGAGAATGCCCATCTTCGTGAGATGGTGGTTACTCGGGCAGTGTCCTGTAAGCAATCCTGTCATTATGCTTAGTTCTTTTTTATTTAAGCTAAGCAGCTCCAGGCTTTTCTTACTATTAGGTATAATAAACATCTTCGACTGCCGCAGTCCAGTTGCGGCAAGCTAGTTTTCTTTTATAGTGATGTTTTCCCACTCTTTGAATTCCATTTTCAGGTCACTTGGTGAGACCCCGCAAAATGGTTCTGGACCAATAAAGTTAGTGGATGATCCTTGTCTTGCTAATGTGTCAGCTTTCTCGTTTCCTTCTACCCCGCAGTGTCCTGGAGCTCAGTACAAATTTATTTGGTTCATTTCAGCCAGCTGTCGAAGAGAACGGGCACATTCCCATACTAATTTGGAACGACATGTGGGTGAACCTAGAGCGTTCAGTGCTGCCTGACTATCTGCGAAAATGCAGATATTTGCATACCTTTTAGCTATAGCTTTTCTTGACGACCTGCGAATGTAATCTTGACATCATCATTCTGACTGAAACTGGCCTGGACGACCGAATCAACACCTTGCAACTATTTGGGTCACCGTTCACTGTATTCCGTTGCGACCGTAGTCCCTGCAATAGCAATAAATCCAGCTTTGGTGGTGTGTTGGTTGCTGTAGCGCAGTGTCATCCCAGCTCAGTCATCGAAACAGTGAGTGGAAAAAATCTGCAGCAAATTTGTGTGAAGGCTAGTGTTAGAGGCACGACCGTGCTACTGTGTGGCGTATATATACCTCCCGATCGCAGCCAGATCATCGACGTAATTGAAGAACATATCTCTTCTGTTGGCGAGCTTCACAGAAAATGTGGCGATGAAGATGTTTTGTTGGTTTGTGGAGATTTTAATCAACCACGACTTGTTTGGAATGTTGGTATTTCTACTCATCCTCCCGCAGCTGGCGCGGCGTTGATAGACGGCATGGATTTTTTCAATTTACGCCAAGCAAATTTCCAAAAAAAAATCACCTTGGACGTATGCTGGACTTAGTGTTTTGTTCCTCTGATCGATTGTTAGTTGAGGGTAGCATCGCCCCGCTACTTCCTGTCGATCCTCACTACCCGCCTCTTTCAATAACTCTTGCAACTGTCAATTGTAACAGCGCTGCTCGTGTATGTGTGGCGTGTATGTGTAATGTTGATTCACCGACACTTCTGTCTCTCCTGAACTTCCGCGCTTCTCAACGTACTCTCCGTTTAACTGGCTTGCTACAAACCAATTACCACCGAACATCATTTGGTTATCAGGAACCGATTACCGCGTGCATTAGGACCTTCGAAATGGTTGAACAATTGTTTAATTTTAATGAATCAACGCAGAAATTCGTCGCGAAACTAAAGGACCGAATATTTTATAACGTTGACGCACATTTATTAAGATTTTAAAAATTCAGATGAATGTTCTGTAGAAATAAATAAATAAATAAATACCTATATTGCCTACGTAGACAGATGTATGAGCACTCGAAAATCGCATATATTTCCGCATATTGGAACACTGTCGGCCAGTGACCCATAGCTATTGATCTGTTTATTCCTGGTCCAGTAATACCGGCTCCAGTACACCGGTCCATTTTGGAGCCGTCGGTATAGAAAATTACTGAGCCTGGACGCACAGGAGGGCCACCGTGTTCCCAGGTTGAGCGTTCGGGCAAGATGATTTTATAAGGAATTTCGAAGTTTGGCGTCGTGCTCATCCAGTCTTCTATTCCGGTAGTTATTTCATCTATACGGACTTCCTTCAAGAACGAAAGATGTCCTGTTAAGTTTCCCTCCAGCAAGGATTTTTTGCGGTTTAATCGCAATGCTGTTTTCTTTGCTTCTAGCTGTATGACTTGATGGAGAGGGAGGAGGTGTAACATTGCCTCCAAAGCTCCAAAGGGTGCTTCGCATGGCTCCTTGTATTGATCCACACGCAAGTCTTTGCAATTTGTTTAGCTTTTTTTTGGTTGATGTCTCTCTCGTTTTAGGCCACCAAATAAGCGAGGCATAAGTTATCCTCGGCTTCACTATTGTTAAGTAAACCCAGTGGACCATACTAGGTCTAAGCCCCCAAGTTTTGCCGATTGCTTTATTGCACAACCAAATAGCACATGTTGCTGGAGCACAGCTTAGCTTTTTATCTAGTATGGCACCTAAATATTTCACTTCATTGGATAATTGTATTTCGATTCCATCCAGCAAGAGTTTCTGAATAGTATATTTCCTCTTACGGGTGAACGGAACTATAATTGTCTTTGAAGGATTTACGTTTAGCCCCTCTTTTTTACACCATGTCAGTGTGTGATTTAATGCTGATTGCATTCGATTTGAAATGACATCGTCGTATTTACCTCCCACGAGAATCGCAATGTCATCAGCGAATCCCACTACCTCAAAGCCTTTTTCGGTTATCGGTCCACAACTAGTGACCACAATAGAGGAAAAAGAACTCCACCTTGAGGACAGCCTTTTGTTGTTTTCATAGATTGAGTTGCATTCCCAAGCGAGGAAATAATTTCACGATTTACTAGCATTGCCTTTATCCATTTTGTTGTGTAGATGTCAATCCCACGTTTCGTCATAGCTTCTTGCATTGATCTATGAGAAGCGTTGTCAAAAGCTCCCTCTATATCAAGGAAGGCTACCAGTGAGATTTCTTTTGTATCTATAGAATTCTCAAGCTTGCCAACTAACATGTTTAATGCATCTACTGTAGATTTATTGCTCTGAAATGCGAATTGAAATTTACTCGATGGAGCTTTCTCTAAACATATTGCTTTAATGTAATAGTCGACAATTTTCTCCCTAGTTTTTAAGAACATGGAAGTCAGACTGATTGGCCTAAACGCTTTCGGGAGTGTTTTATCACGCTTTCCAGCTTTCGGTATGAATATTACCCTTGTTTGTCTCCAAACGGTTGGTACATGATTTAATATAAAACTGGCCCTAAAAATTTCTTTCAATAATAGGATAGTTCTCTTCTGCAGCATTACTGGCAATATCCCATCAGTACCAGGTGCTTTGAACGGTTCGAAGGAGTCGATTGCCTAGTCTATTTTGGACTCAGTAAAAATGGCCTTGGCTATTTCATGAGCTTCTAGTTCAGCTTCATTCGTTCCTGGCCCTGACTCGTCTAGATTTAGCATCTGATTGTTGTTGATGGGAAAAGATCCTGGGAAGTGTTTTTCCATCATCAGGCTCAATGTTTCTTTGGAATCACTAGTAAAAGTACCGTCTTCTTTTTTTAAGCTACCCAGTCCATTTTTATGGTCTTTGTTAGATGGTTAGATTTTTATGGTCTTTGTTTGTTAGATGTTCGCGTTTTAATTGACAGCTTACTTCTTTGGGTGGGGCTTCCTCTAGTTCCCCGGGAAAATAGGCAGAGGCAATGACAATTTCTGTTTTTCGTCTTGTTGTCGGTATTTCCATTCGAACTGCTACTGTATCTCTCTTAATGAATTCTGTAATTGGAGTATAACTGATGCCTGTGCTTATCAGAATAGCTGCGCGCGGTGTTGCCACCGAGTCGTCAAATAGAAGCTTACCAGTGCTGGATGTTACTCCTAAAATCTTATTATTGTACGCCCATGGTCCTTGAATAAAAGCCACGTTAAAATCTTCTTTTGTGAATCTGCGGCAGAGGATTCCAGTAGCTCCTCTCGCGTGGTGCAGACTCACCTGTATAAATTTAATAGTTTTACGAATTTTTTGGTTTATAGTTTCTCGGGGCTCCTTACGTTCCCTCTGAGTAGTCTGTTTATCTGCGTTCTTACATTTTTGCTTTCTTTCAGGAGGGACATTTGAGGACAGTTTAATCCTTTTTGGAAGCTGTCTACTGCTGCATGCATCCTCCAGATTGTACTTCATGACTTGAACTGCCCTAATCGGAGAATCACGAGAAGGTTGGGCTCTTTTCAATCCCACAGTTTCGTGTTCTGATCTTGGGCTTTCGTCAGTCTGTTCTATTGGGTTTTGCTTTGTGATCAGTGCTGCAGCTCTTCGTCAGGCTCAGGCTTCAGGCTCTGATTTCCTAAGCATATGGTTTGGGCCGATCCTTCGTGGGTAGACCAGCCCAAACTAATAGTTCAGTCTGTACTTCCAACTGATGATTTTCCGCATGGAACCTTCATCCACTGAAAGTACCAACTGAGCATATTGACGGATTTCTTTTCTTTTCAGAATCCTCCAAGCATCAGTTTTCAAATCGTTCTGGCTTTCTACCAAGGCCAGAATTGTTTCGTTGTTATTTCCTGCACTTTTTGGAAAAAATACAACAACCACGTCCGGCTTTGGGATGCGATTTTCATCCACAGCTATTATTTCGGCTGTGTCCCAGGGCCGTAAGTTTGGGATTGTGCTTTTCAGCCAGTCCGCTGTGTATTCGTCCTGACAGGTTCCCGCCTTTGCTCAACAACTTTCGCCAAAATGGACTCTTCGATAAGTTCCAAATTGGCCGCAGTGAATTCGATATTAGGGTAGTCTCTAGGGAGTATACCTACCGTAATAGTTTTAACTACATCGCTGTAGGAACTCGTAACTCTACCTCGCTTGTCCGGGCTATTTGCATTCCCGGTATTGTTGGCTCTAATAAGATCCAACCTTTTATTGACCGACTCCCTCTGACCAACTGTAGGATTATTACCCTCCCGTAGTGTGTAGTACACAGGTACTTACTTACTTACAACGTGCCCACGCATCATTTATTCATCGACTTCAAATCGGCGTATGACACGATCGATCGAGATCAGCTATGGCAGATTATGCACTAGTACGGATTTCCCGATAAACTAACGCGATTGGTCAAGGCGACGATGGATCGAGCAATGTGCCTTGTTCGAGTATCAGGGGCAGTCTCGAGTTCCTTTGAATATCGAAGAGGGTTACGGCAAGGTGGCTTTCATGTTTGCTGTTCAACATCACTTTGGAGGGTGTGACGGAGATAGACACGAGTGGCTCGATATTCGAAGTCCGTCGAGCTTCTTGGTTTCGCTGACGACGTTGACATCATTACACGTACCTTTGAGAGAATGGCGGAAACGTACATCGGACTGAAAGCTAAGGCCAAACGGATCGGACCTGTCATTAATGTATCGAAAACAAAATACATGAAAGGAAGAGGTTCTAGAGAAGTGAATTCTGACCTCCCTCCCCGTATTCATTTAGACGGTGTTGAAATCGAGGTGGTAGAAGAGTTTGTGTATCAGGGATCACTGGTTACCGCAGACAACGACACCAGTAGAAAAATGACGCATTATGGCAGGAAATCGTGCCTACTTTGGACTCCGTAGGACGCTGCGATCGAACAAAATTCGCCACCGTACGAAGTTAACAATCTACAAGACGCTGATTAGATCGGTAGTTCTTTACGGCCTTGAGGCATGGACTATGCTCGTGGAGCACCAACTTTAAGGGCGCATTGTTTTCGAACGGAAGGTGTTGCGCACCATCTATGGCGGAGTGCAGATGGAAGACGGAACGTGGAGGAGGCGAATGAACCATGAATTGCATCAGCTGCTTAGGGAACCACCCATCGCTCACACCGCAAAAATCGGTCGCCTGCGATGGGCTGGGCATGTCGTGAGGATGTCGGACGACAGCCCGGTTAAAAAAGTTCTCAATAATGCTCCGACTGGAACGAGACGGTGGGGCGCGCAGCGAGCAAGTGGAAGGCGACCTGCGGACCCTACGCAGACTACGTGGCTGGCGAATTGCGGCCATGGACCGAGTGAAATGGACACGACTTCTTCGTACAGCAGAGGAAACTACGGCCTGGAGCTGATTAAGTAAGTAAGTAAGTAAGTAAGTAAGTAGTACTTACTTACTTTCCCAGCCGACTCCTCTCCACTGTACTCAGTCCTGGGCTATTTTGTTGAGCGTATCGACACACGCAAGTCGGCTTCAATCTAGTCAAGCATGTTGGGCGAGGTTCTTGAAAAGAACGGATGTCACTGCACAGTCGTCCGGTATCCTTACGACGTAGCCGGTCCACTGTAACCTTCCAACTCCCACCAGATGCACGATGGGAATCTCTCCAAGTAGTGCTTGCAGTTCGTGGTTCATACACCTATGTCACTCTCCGCTTTCCGTTTGTACTCCGCCAAAAATAATCCAAAACAGTTTTGGTATTTGATACGGCAAATGTATCAAATGTATCGAATGTATGTCTTCTCTAGTAAAGTTGCAGTCCGTAGAGGACTACCGGCCTGATTAGTGTTTTATACATCGTTAGCTTTGTGTGGCGACGTATGTTCTTTGATCGAAGCGTCTTGTGGAGGGAAAAGTAGGCTAGACTTTCAGCTTGAATGTGTCGTTGAATCTCCTACCTCGTATTGTCGGCGGTCCACCGGAACCGATGATTCCCAAATATTTGAACTCATCAACCACTTTCAGTTCATCGCCGTCAATAATCACTGTCCGTGGAAGGTAAACGTTGTTTTCTCTGGAGCCTCTTCCTACTATATATTTGGTTTTCGACGAATTGACGTAACCCAATCCAATTTGAACAGGTTTTCGACAAGTATATGAGCAAGTGTTTGGACAAGAATTATAACTAACTTCATAACTTCAAGAAATTTTGAAAATACACTGAATGTAACATTCAGATAAACTTGTTAACATGACTGTGTTATGGCTCATCCGCCTCGGCGTTGGCGTTCTTAACGACAAACATGTTGTTACGGATGTTTTGTCGTCAATGTAATGATTCAACAGCGCCTAGTCTAAACAATACCGCTTCACACAATTATTCTTTCAACTGTGCATAACAGACACAGAGTGCAATGACGCAGAAAGGAGGCGGTTTTATTTACCAGTTTGACATTCAGCTTCCGATACCGTTTGTCCGTGCGTCCGAACAGAGAGACCGACGAGTGAGTAAGCATTCATCCCGACCGAATGTACCCTACTACTAGCGTACAGTAAACGTGTACATTTTGGGTGAAGAGTGCTGCTTATGTATGCGAGAGGAAGTAAGGAAACCACTTATTTTATTTTTCGTACTGTTTGGCTTGTTGATTACTGCGGCTGTGCTATGCTATATATGTACTATGTATAAAGCTCGCACCCATTCGAGAGCAGAGCAGTACGGTAGAGCTATACATCAACTAAAGCTAAAAAGCTATAAAAAATCAACACCGACCGACCAACTGCCATTTGTTTTGCTCTTTTGGCTTCTAGTGAGCAAAGGCACGTTTTGTAGTAACTTGGTAACAGTGACGTGCGATGTTGTCGGTACGATTTACTATAGTTTATTAGTAATTTAAGGTTTTCAGAAGTCTGATTGAGTAGCGTTTGTACTGTAAACATACGTTTTTCTTGTGTTGACCACAAACAATAGACGGCCCAACAGTGCCGTTGGTCCCTGTTGCTCCCGTTCTAGTTGCCCATTCACAGGGCATCATCCATCCGCTTGGTGCGTTCGTCGTTCATTTCATTCACAGATTGCGCAGTGTGATTTAACCCAAGTCGAGTCATTCATATAAATATCGAACGTGTGAGATTTTATACTTGTTGACTGGCTACTGACTGACTGACTGCGCGGTGGTGCCGACGACTTACCGCACTTGGGTGGTGGTTTGGGTTTTTTTTTCTCAATACATATTTTATTTTCGAACCGGCCAGCTGTACCGTCGTAGGTACTGAATGAATCGACGGTGGCGCTGCCAGCAGCGATGAGGACAAGAGATGGGGACGCCGACGGTGGGTTGTACATTTATTTATACTCTGCAGTCGACGTGCGCGATGTAAACAAGTTGCGAAACTCTTCAATTTCAAACGTTTTGTTTTTATTGAGCGATCGCGTAATGATTTACTGATTGCTCCAATATGTACAATGTGATTTTAGTTTTTTGTCCCTCCAGATAGTCCATTAATTTGCTTACCTGCAATGAAATCAAGAGAAAAAAGCAATTAAAATACTATTGATCCAGAAAACAAATAATTTGTTCGGCTTTATATGTATATACGAGCTTAAATGAAAAATTTATTCAGCATTAGTCGAACCTTGTTCGACGTAGGATCCCCATCAATGAACAAAAATTTGAAGGTCACGCGAAAACAGCGCTCTTTCCAACGCCCGCCGTTCGAGAAAACTTCGCTCGTTTTTCATTCGGTCGCTCGCACACCTTCGTCTAAAATTCGCTAATGTCATTGAGGAAAATTGACACCCCGGCCGCACAGTTTTGCGATGGTTGCCGGAAGGGAAGGATTGACAGGCGGCTTGATTTGGGCGGCGTGGCGTGGCGGGCAGATACAATTAACAGCAAGGCAGGAAGTTTCATTGTGAGATGAGAGACAATTTCATTGCATTGCGAGGAAGGTATCCGGTCGGGATGGCAGCAGCAGCAGCAGCAGCAACTTTCTTTGAAGTTGTTGGTAGGTGGCTTTCCATCCAGCCCCATTGTCTTTCCGTTTTCACTTGATTGGTGAATCGAATTAAATTTGCCTAGAGTGGAAAATAATTTTATTACTCCAAACTTTGTGTGTCCCCGTTTCTGGCAGCTGAGGCAAAAGATGATAATGGTGTGATGATGAGCGCGAAATTGGATTTGTGGCCTGGTGTTGGATTTTATGCTTAGAATGACTTTATTTACGCGGTTCATAGTTTAAGTTTTAGGTTGATGATTCATGCCAGATTGACACGTATATAAGTTTCAAGAGTAGAACGGAAATTTATAGCAATTTGAGGTTGTGTTTGAAGCAGATTGAAAACAGTTCTCTGAGGCTATTAACTGCCACCACATTTATATCAAAGTTCGTAAACAGTATGAACGTAGCCAATATAGTCGGTACTATAAATTTACAATACTTAAAGTCACTTGCATGGCCGGATTGAGGCAGAAGTTTGAGAACAAAACTTTTGCAACAAGTACTAGACTCGTTTGCTAATTGTATTGACACAATGTAGTTCCAATTGAGTTGTTTCTACTGACTTTAATTAATTAATTAAAGTTTTTCTTTTAGTATAAGATATCTACGTAAGAATTCTATCAATATTTCTTGACTTTTCATATTCTTCTCAATGTCTTCAATACCTTTTGTCACTAATTTGCTTTTGTGCACTTTTGTCCTAATTTGCTGTGAGTAAAAATTCAAACTTGTTCGAGAAGCGTCGGTTTTGTTTTGGTTTACAAATGAAAATGTAAAATTAGATTTATTCTCAAACGTGCTAATCATCTACTATGTAAGTGCCTGGGGGCAATACCACAATAGTTCAAAATAATGGACTCAGTGGTAAGGGTACCCAACAGAAGAAGAGAAGTGCCTGGTTCGGTCTGTAGCTAAAACCAAGCCCCTGACAGGAAGTTTCTGGTGCAAAGAATGATAAATTGGATGAACTTGAAAATTTCGGAACTGGAAATTCAATTTATCATTATTCGCATTATTCACCAAAAAAAAAAACAGTTTACGCCTTGACTGCAAAAACCTTCGGTTGTGGTAGAAACACAAACTCGCCGCAGTGAGGTCCGGTTACAGACTGCCTATTTCTATCGCCGTTTCTATCGTTTCTATGACCGAGTAAATAGTCTATCTTCTCGGCGGCAGAAATAAAGAGCAATCATACAAAAAATAATTGTCGTCGTCAAGTCGAATGTGTGGTAGATTAGTCAATGTGGGGTTACCCGGCAGTGGCCGGCGCTTCCGACGGCGGGTCACCGGCAACACTCGTTGCCTGTGGCCGTCTCGCCCTAAATCATCTAGTGTTACTATAGGTAGTTTTTGGTGATCTTGTTATGTTTTATGGAAGAGTCTAAAATTTCTCGAGTTCGATTAGTTTTCGAGTTATGCAAAAATTTCTGTTTTATTTGAATGAGAGTCCTCCCCACTAACACAGGGGTGAGGGGTCTCAAGCCATCATAAAATGAATTCATGTCTCCAAAATCCCTCACATGCCAAATTTAGTTCATTTATATGAGAGCCCCCCTCTTAAAGTGGGAAGGGGCCATAATTTGCCATTGAAAAAAAATCCTGGTTTCTAAAAACACCCACATGCCAAATTTGGTTCCATGTGCTTTATTAGTTCTCGAGTTATGAGGAAATTTGTATTTCATTAGTATGGGAGCCCCCTCTCTTAGAATGGGGAGGGGTCTCAATACACCACAGAAAAAAATACTGCCTTTAAAAACCCCCAAATACCAAATTTGGTTCCATTTGCTTGATTAGTTCTCGAGATATGAGGAAATTTGTATTTCATTAGTATGGGAGCCCCTCTTCATAAAGGGGGAGGGGTCATAATTCGCCATTGAAAAAATTTATGCCTCCTAAAACATCCACATGCCAAATTTGGTTCCATTTTCTTGATTAGTTCTCGAGTTATGCAGAAATTTGTATGGAATTCCCCCCTCTTAGGGGAGGGAGGGGTCTCTAGCCACCATCAGAACCTTCCTCGGCCGCAAAAACCCCTGCATACAAATTTTCACGCCGATCGTTTCAGTAGTTTTCGATTCTATTCCTTCATCTGTATCCATTTTTGGAGTTTTTAGCGTTTTTCGTTTTTTAAACATATTTTGATTATTTGTTATGTTTTTGTTTTGTTTCATTAATGTGTCACTTCTGTATTACTTGTGCCGTTTTGGGGCTTTTTGTCTTATTTATCATTAGGCCGTATGAATAAAACAGTTTACTTTGCTTTTTTCGTGTAAATCCAATGGGAGAGTTTGCGCTAATTCTTTTATTCATACGACCTATAGTCTCATTATTTTACAATTTTTGCATTACTTCTTGAATTATTTTTTAATCAATTTTCTCTCATTTTTGTTCGTTTTCGTATGATATTTATATCTTGGTGTATAATTTTTTTTGTTTATTGTTTGTATCATTTTTCTATCCCTTTTATTTTATTTTTCTATTATTGTTTGCTAACTTTTTGTTTCTTTTTTACATCTGTTTTGTATCATAATGTGCATTATTTTGCTACCATTTTTATTACTAGCCAAAAAATGAACTAAATTTAACTGTTTTGCGCCGTTACTTTGCTAGTTTTTGTGTCTTTTTAAAGATTTTATTGTGTATTTTTATTTATTTCTTGTGAATTTTTGTTTCGTGATTGCTATTGTTGTGTCATTTTTCTATTTTTTTTTCATTTTATTGTTCTTTTTTCGTTTCTTTCTGTATATTTTTGTATTATTTTATCATTTTTGCATCATTTGTGCTCATTGCTTCTGACATTTTTATAACAGTTTGGATTGAATGGTTAGATTTTATTCAAAACCTTTAGTCAAAGAAATAGACTTTTTTTGGTAACAATCTTGTATAACTTTTGTATCAGGCCATTATAAATATTTTAAAAAGTTTTTGTTCTTTCGGGGTTGGGCCACTGAAGGGGGGGAAGGCAAAAAAAACAGAGAAACGCAAAAAATGGGTTTTAAGCATTTTTGCTTATACACTGAAGTCGCTTTTTATGCGGTTTTTTTACGCAAATTTCGGAATTTACACGGTTTTTCCGCGAATTTCGGAATTTAAGCGACTATTTTTACGCGAATTTTGGAATTTACGCGGTTTTTTTTACGCGAATTTCGAAACTTACGCGGTTTTTGACGCGAATTTCGGTATTTACGCGGTTTTTTACGCGATTTTCGGAATTTACGCGGTTTTTTAACGCGAATTTCGGAATTTACGCGATTTTTGGAATTTACGCGGATGTGCTCAAAACGTCTATTTTTTCGCGTAGTGTTGAAATCCACAATTTTTTACGCGAAATTTTGTTTTTTTACGCGAATTTTATATATATTGTTCAATAATTCATCTGACGCTGTTGTCTACATGAATAAAACACTACTAACTAACTTAATTAAAGGCTCTTGAGAGCAGCAGTTGTTCTTTGAATTTACTACATGAAACATGGAAATCAAAATAATTGTATACACTGTTAAACAAACAACACATAACACGAATGGGTTCATTCTGGCCATATTCGGTGCGTCTAAAGTCCAGTCGAAGAAACTCTCTATTTCGTAGAAAACTTGGGATGCCACTGATGTTGATTTGAGCCAGGATCGCTGGGCAATCCAATTCGCCGACTAAAACCTTTCTAATGAAGAGAACTCTTTCAATTTTCCGTCGTCTTTCCAAAGTGTCCATATGCATTAAACGACAGCGGTCTTGATACGGAGGCAGATCGTATGTGTTTCTCCATGGGAGATATTTAAGCGCGTATCGAACGAATCTACGCTGGATGGCTTCCAATCTGGACGACCAAATACCTGAATAAGGGCTCCACACTACAGCAGCGTATTCAATTACGGATCGCACAAGGGAGTAGTAAAGAGCGCGCAGGCAATAGGGATCCCGAAATTCCTTGGTGACTCGAAAGATAAATCCCAAGTTTTTATTGGCCTTCGCTATTATGTACGAATAATGCTCACGGAACGAGAGCTTCTCATCCAGGTGTACGCCAAGGTCTTTGATAACTGAGACTCTATCCACTGACTCGCCATCGATAGTGTAACTCCATTGAATCGGTTGTTTTTTGCGGTTGAAAGAGATGACCGAGCATTTACGCACACTGATGAGGAGCTCGTTCGTTTTACACCAGTCGACGAAGTTGTTGAGAAGCCTTTGAAGCTCGCGACAATCTTCATTAGACTTTACACTGAGGAAGATCTTCAAATCATCCGCATACAAAAGTCTGCATCCTCGAGGTAACACTGCGCATACATCATTGAAGAATATTGAAAACAACAAAGGGCCAAGATTGCTACCTTGCGGAACACCAGATCGATTAGAAAATTGATTCGAGCGCTGCCCAGTCTCACAGAGAGACGCCGGTTAACCAGATATGACCTCAGCCAGTCTACAAAGGTCGGTACCGCACCCATCCGTTTTACTTTGGCCAGAAGCAAATCATGGTCCACACGGTCAAAGGCCGCCTTCAGGTCTGTGTAAATAGTATCTATTTGAGTTCCGTTTTCCATGTTCTGGATGCAGAATGATGTGAACTCTGTGAGATTTGTGGTGGTCGACCGTCCTGGAAAAAATCCATGCTGGTCACAGGAGATATGACGCTTTACTTCCTGAAATAGAAGCTTATTTACGAGACTCTCCAGTAGCTTCGATCCTGCGCATAAAGAGGTAATTCCTCGGTAGTTTTCCACAGCTGTGCGATCGCCTTTCTTAAACACAGGAAACAAAAATGATTCTTTCCAGGCATCTGGGAATGATGATTGACTCAGCGACAAGTTGCAAATTGCGGTTAAGGGTGCACATAACGTATCTACACAGTTCTTGAAGATGATTGGTGGTATACCATCTCCCGGTTGCAAAGACGGTTTTAGCTTCTCAATTGCAGCTGCAACGTCTGTTTCGGAAAAGCAAATATCTCGCATGTCAAGTATTCCTTGTGGTACATTTCGGAGAGCATCGTCGATTATTCGCGAAGCAACTGGTTCAGTCTTGAATACGCGGTTTTTTTACGCGAATTTCGGAACTTACGCGGTTTTTTACGCGAATTTCGGAATTTATCCGGTTTTTTTCACGCGATTTTCGGAATTTACGCGGTTTTTTTTAACACGAATTTCGGAATTTACGCGGTTTTTTTAAGCGAATTTCGGAATTTACGCGATTTTCGGAATTTACGCGGTTTTGATTTACGCGGGACGTATCCTTCGCGTAAAAAGCGACTTGAGTGTAGTTTAAACATGAAAACCAAATCTATTCTTGCTTTTAATATATACGCTATCATTTTCCATGCAAAAATCTACGGAAAAAAGACAAAACGAAAGAAATTTTTTTTGACGATTTTCAGAAATTCCATTGTATGAATTTCCGTTTCTTTTTCGTGTTAGAAGCGTTAACTCAACTCGTACACTCATTTTTCGGAGTTCTCAGGCTGCAGAGCCCACAAACAATTGATTATACTAAAGAAAATTTAACTCACATCCTACAAATTATTTTTTTGTCCGCCGGTTTTTCGTGCCAATTTCCAATGGGGGAGGGGAATGACAAAAACTTTAAAAATAACTTGCAATGGCCTGGTTCTGTGTCAATTTCTGTTCAATCTTTCTGCTTTTTTGGAATTCTTTTTGCATTCTTTTGTTATTCTTCTTCTTATATTTTCGATCATTTCTTATATTAGTTTCGAATCATTTTTGCATATTTTTGAGTTGAAATAGCATTTTTTTGTATTATATTGTGACTTTTTGGGGTTATTTTTGTGTTCTTTCATTCAATTTTATGTAATTTAGTTTTTCTCCACCATTTTCGTATCATTTTTGATGATTTTTGAATCATTTATGTGCCTTTTTGGATCATTTTTGTATTATCATATAACATTCTTGTATTATTTTTTGATTTTTTCATATGTATCATTTTTGTGACAGTTTTGTTAATAGTTTGCATTTTTTTATCTCATTTGTATTATTTTTGTGTATTTTCTTAACATTATGTGAACATTCTGTCGTCATGGTATCATTTTTGAATTATATTTCTCTTATTGTTTGTGTTACTTTGGTATTGTAGATCATATTGGCACCATTTCTGTGTCGCTTTTGACATAAAACTTCATTTTTTATATTACTACGCTTGTTCACGTAAATCAAGATGCCGCACTCGAAATTGGAAACATTTTTTTAGGTTTTTTAGCCAAATAACGTAAATCAAAATGCCGCACTCAAAATTGGAAACATTTTTTTAGGTTTTTTAGCCAAATAAAACACGATATGGAATTTTTTATTAGCTAGTTCAGGGATTTCACTGAACACTCCTATGGCCTGCGCTTCAATTCCAGTTTATTTAGCTACGAAGGTACACGCCGATAGCGTTGGTTCAGCGATTTCATTGAACAAGCATACAAACACATTGTTCCTGGTGCTAATGCGGTAGCAATGAAGGAGGTAAAAAGAGTATGTGAAACAACTGTAACTCGATATGAAAATAGTGCGCGGTTGCCATATCTGCACGCATCATCCGAAAAATCTCATTTTTATGTAAAGTTTTTATCATTTCTGTATTAGTTTTGTGTTATTTCTGTGTTTGTGTTAATTTTGTTTCCTTATAGACTCTTTTTAAGTTCTTTTGCTTTCTTCTAATAAGCTAATACGAGAATAAGCTAATCAATAGAAAGTTCGAGTTGGAAAAATACCAATAACAGAGAATTTAGAAAAATCATTCTTTTGTCTGTTGGTAAAAGTAATTTTAATATTTATGTTAATACAATAGCGTAATGTTACCCGTTTGCAGTTTGTTCATTCTGAGGACTGCCTTCAGCAGCAGACGAACAAGAGCAAACAGAAAAGAGCCAATATTTGCTAAAATACGCACTTTCTTATTTCTTTCTTTTGCTTCCTTGCGAAAAGCGAGTAAAAAAGAAACATTTTCCCATCAGGCCTCAGCTTGTACTACTACAGCATAAGAGCGTCGAGCCTGGTAATTTCATTTCCCCCTCAGGCCGTCCAATCATCATCGGCACGGAATTACGCCTTGACTCTTTTCCTAGAATTTTTACGTTAATAAGATTTGGCAGCCGGAAGACCACACACAGCGCCGCACTGCCGTCATCTTGTGTTGTAAGCTAACTGACTAAGAAACAATTTGTCGTTTTGAGATTTAACTGGAAAATTTATGAAAAGTCTTTATAATTGGAGAAATAAAAGAAAATAAATTAAAACCAGTATGACAACTTGAACAGAATGTTTGAACCTTCATCATCAAAAGGCTGGCTTGAGTTTGAAATGATGAACATCGTAGCTGCATTTCTATTGGTCCAAAAACGACCTTAAAATTTAACGCAACAGTTGGCAAAGCCAGCGACTGGCAATAAAAAACAGAAAAATTAAATGACGAACAAAACTAACTAAAACCATTACAAACTGTATCGAATCGGTAGTCACGCACTGAGGCTATGCGTGCCTTTCTCGGAGGATTTGCCTTGCCGCGATTGCGTTGTTGTTGTTGAAAGTCGTCATTGAAATTATCCGTGAACCACGAGTTGCACCGGTAGATATGCAAACATAGTGCGAAATTTTTGCACCAGGTTATAATCAACAGCCGACGACGACGAGAGGCTGTGCAAAAGCAGCTTACTGAAAAGCTCCAAGTCCAAGCCCGGAATTAGTGGAATAATAATCCTCAAAATTACAAGTTTGTGATTATCATTTTGCTCTTCAAGGCTTGGCGCTAAGCTGGCTGGTGACCGCATTCGTATGTTGCAATTCAGCGTTGCAATTTTTCTATTTAGTTGGAATTGTTTACTCAATCAACAGTGTCTTGTTTTTGTCTGTGCCAACGTTTCGGAATTGCAATTCCCTGCATCTTCGGTAAAAATTTCAACGATGTCATTTTAAATTATTGATTCTAGGCCACCATATTAAGTTCACTTTTTGCTGATGAGCTCAGCTTCCGATACACAATTCGACCACACGCAACCAAATACAGCTTACTAATCCGGATTAACTTATACAGTGACCCAAAAACCTTGTGATGCAAGACAAATGTGGTCATATTGTCGTCAGTTTCGAATTTCGAGGCGCAAAAATCAACACTGAAGTTTTTGTTTTTCATTTTACAAATTTTAATATTTAAAATGCATCTGCTATGTTAGGAAAAAATACAAGTATCGACTGTCAATGTAATTGACAACAGAAATGCCATGAACTCGTATTTCTAGCCTTACTTTTCTGTTGGTCTGATTAATGGATATATTTAGCTCGATAATATGCTTACTCAGTGGTGAAGCACTAGAAGAAAATTAAAATGCTATGATAATAAATTAGTTTAGGCCGTACATAAATATCGTCGTAACGTAAATCAGTCCGTTTTCGGACGTCTGTTTCACCGAATTTCACTGATTACTTTTCACCGAACATTATTTCGACTTCGCTAGTTGTTGAGTTCTCCCCTGCCGACTCTAAAAGAAACCCCCCCCCCCCCCCAGTTTCTTATCGGTTAATGTTATCATCATCATCAATCACAATCAGCTGGCAGGGTATGTCATTTACGAGAAGTAAATAACCGCGCAAAATATTGCGCTGAAAAGGAAGGAGGTTAAGAAGAAAAAAGGAGGCCCGTACTTTAGCGGCAGCTGGAAAGTCTGTAGACTTAAATTAATTAATTGATATTTTATTTCATTTGTCGTTTTCATCAGAATTCATCACCATTTTGAACGGCATCGGAGAATACCAGTTATAAACTTGATCTAAACACCGATTTAGCGAGGATTGACCTTTGGTTTGGCGTGAAAGTGGCGGCCGTCTGTTTCCGATCGTCGTACGATAAAAAATGTCTACGTTCACACATTTTAACGATAATTTGATGGGCAAATATTTACTGGTCTCCAGGGAACGGGGAACCGAAGTGTGGATGGACAGCAGCTAAAGCCATCCATAAACGGCTTCTTTCCACAGCCGGTCAGGCGTCTTTCGTAGGCCGCCGCCGGTAAAAAGCATATTTACTGTTTGTCTTCGCCGTTTGTCATTCGAAAGGGTGGAGAAGCATTAGAGTAAAGCGGACAGCGCTTTATGGGCAAGTTTTACAGCGTGTCTGCTCTGAAGGTGTGTTCCGTATCAATTTTTCCAATCACATACAGACCACGGGCTTTTAGGTGCTTCCTCCTAAATAAACCACAAACTTCCATCGCTATAGCCAGGGGGAAGTCGATTTATAGAAAGTTTACTCGCTTGGGAACCATACCAAATCAGGTCTTATTTTGGCGAAGAATGGTGATTGATTACGTGCCATAAAACGCGATTATAACCAATCACAATGTTTATGTTTGGAAGGTGATTTTTACGGCGTTTTACCTAAAGGGTTTTCGTTCAGGAATTTTTCATAATTATCATTTAGCCCAGTTGGTACCAAATCGTACATTAATGGATGAAAATTATCGTAAATATCTCGTAACAAATTCGGAATCGTAACTAATGCTTGATAAATCGCACCCAAGTTAATTTTGAGTCGACTAAAACGATAATAACTGACACATATACGATTTACAGCACAGAATTTCATGGAAGTATGGAGTGAGTCGCGCTTAATCGGATTTTATCGTTTATTATCTGACCCGATAAATTTCGTTTTGCCACAAATTAAACTGTGTTGTACATAAATCGTCAATCTCGGATGACCTTTGTTACAATCTCGAGTTTTGCAAGTTTTTGAGGAGCTCAACTTTAGATGATTCATCATTTTGGCAGTTACGTAACTGTGAAAGCAAGGGTAGTTTAATATACACACTTGGAATGTTTCCTTAGAGTAAAGTAGCAACCCCCCCCCCTTTCTTCACCAGGTAAAATAAAGCGGATAGCATTTAAATATTCGCCGTGATTGTATAACATTTCGCCGAATAGCATTTCGCGAAAAACTTCACGCGGAATGTACCATTCCACGCGAAAACTTATTGGTGAAAAGTACCATTTCGTAGGGGTGATCCTCTCCTTACTCGCTATCGCTCATTCGGACTCAACTGAAGGAAAGTAATAGAGGCCTAGGAAAACAAATAAACAATCTGTTGAAAATAGATTACTTTTTTCTATGGAAATGTTTTTTCAACCTTAATATATTTATAACGTTCCCACCATAATATAACCTAAAACCACAGACAAACAGATATAACACTCGTTTTCAATTCTTCGCACCGAATAAACCGTCATTTCAAATTTGGGCTTAGCTGGGAATGTCTCCGTTTTGGTCAAAGTGGCGCTTTTCAACGAAAGAAGAGGAGTGCCCCATTAAAAATACTTGCTTGTCCGAGGGATACTCCTATTGCTATTTGATATTTGGGAATGTCGATCATAGATGGTGCTAGTGTTTAGGCTAAATGTGAGGTACGATAATTTTTGTTGATTTTTCTTCCAAGAGTTATGTCTGTTTGTCTGTGCTAAAACCCTATAAAGGTAGGGGAATGTCGTCGTGGTTGGGCCACCTTTTGGCATTCGCCCATAACTTTCGTTTCGAAAGGAATTTTGGATATCCAAATACATCGTTGTAAAGGTCTAAGAATAAGGTATATTTTTATCAAATCTTAAACTGATTGCTTGAAAAATAATAAAGTTTTAGGCATCTACGTAAAGACAAAAAATGTTGGCATAGTCGGCCCATGGTGTACAAGTTGGGCCACCGCTGAAAATCCACGCCTTAAATATAGAAATTCTGTATAGAGACATGAAAAGAATTAATTCCGTGAAAAACGATTCATATAAATAAAATTCCTCATTTTACATTACATTATTGCGATATGTTGAGGATCTTGTAAAATCAATATTAGCACAATCGCCTTTTCCGAAGTGCATTACTACAATGAAAAAACAACAATAATCTAGATTTTTATTGTAGTAATTTTGCTTTATTTGATCACATTTCACGTGACTGACGTTCTCTAGTGATTATTGCCCTTCTGCGCTTAAAATTATGGTGGCCCAACCAAAACTACACAACGGGCCCGACCTATCCAGCTTTTTACGCGCTATAATGGCGGACGATATAAATTGTGTTCGTATATGCAAACAATCTTTTTGACAACTCTGCATCCATCAAAACTGGGCACTCTTCTCCTGTACAGCAGTGTTGCTCTTTCTTTCGTTTACGCAAAAGAAGGAGAGCAATAGTTTTGTTTACATTTCGCACATTTTTGCTCTCCTTCTTTGGCGTAAACGAAAGAAAGAGCGCGGCAGTGTTGCAAGAGAAGAGTGCCAGATTTGATGTATGCAGAGTTGTCAAAAAGATTGTTCGCATATTACGAACACAACTTATAGCGATCACCATTATAGCGCATAAAAAGCTGGATACAATAAGCGCTTTTGCAACATTTCGCCTGTCCCTATCCAAACACCTTATTTGAAGGGGATATTTCTATAGTCTGCGTATGGAGCACAACACACTTAATACATTTTCAATATTTATCTCGATATTTGCATTTCCTGAATCATTTCTTGAAGAAAAGTTCACAGCGCCTAAAAAACTATTTTTGTATGATTCAATCACTGAATTAGTACGCACGTTTTCAATACCCAATTGAAACTCACAATATTGTGAAAAGTTAGCTATCACAGTAAGTAGTTTTGCAATGCTAGTACATAGATATCACGAGTTACTAAAACTGAAAAAATCGTGGTGGCCCGACCATAACAGTGGCCCGACGCTAACGACATTACCCTATATATTTATAGGGCTTTAATAATATTATGAAGTGTCTTACCCCTCGGAGCCCCCCCCCCTCCTAAATAGGGGAGGGGTCCTAATGCATCAAAAAAATTCTTGCTTACAAAAACACCCACATGTCAAATATGGTTTCATTTGCTTGATTAGTTCCCGAGATAAGAGGAAATTTGAGTTTCATTTGTATGGAAGCCACCCCTCTTGAAGGGGGAGGACTCATAATTCCCCTCCTAAAAAGGGGACCGTTCTCAATTCACTATAGAAAAATTTCTTGCCTCCACAAACACTCACATGCCAAATTTGGTTTCAATTGCTTGATTAGTTTTCAAGTTATGAGGAAATTTGTAGTTCATTTGTATGGAAGCTACCGTCAAACGGGGTAACTTGCAACAGTTCTCAACTATGAGTGCAAGTGAAAACTTATCTGTAGTATATTTGAAGACATTTAATTAATATAAAATTATTAGGTCTAGCATAGAACAATTCCACACATTGAGAAAAAATATGCGATCAATATTGGCTGTTGTTGAATTTTTTAGCTGATTTGTTACTGGTACCTACTAATTTGTTACTGTTACCTTAAACGGGCTAACTTGCAACAAGCAATATTTTTTGGAAATTGAACGAATTTAAAGATTTGTATGAGTTTCTTTTGACTTGGATATGCAAATGATAATCCGACTTGCGATTTTTAATGCTTTTGCTATGAATATACGCATAAATGTCCTATGTCACGTTGGTGAAAAAAAAATTTATGAGCCCCGTAACGGAAATTACAGAAATAACTTTTTATATTATTCATGCAGCTGATATTACTTGTCTGGATCCTTTAGAGCTGCCTTCTTTAAGGACCATTCACATATTACGTAACGCACTTAGGGAAACGGGAGTTGTGTAATAACGCATTACACGTCGTATATCCACTATGCAAAATCGCGGTCATGAAGTGGAGCGGGAGAGTTAAAAATCATCGATATCTTGGTTATGTAATATATGAATGTTCATTACGTTACGAGTGATCGTAATTAGGGGCCATCCATATACCACGTGGACAGCTTAGAGGGGGGTGGGGGGTTCGTGAATGTCCACGCTTGTCCATGGAAGGGGGGAGGGGGTATAGAAAATGTCCACGTGGACAAGCAACATTTTTTGCAATAAATAGAACTTTCATTTATGCCTGTTGATTTAATTAAACATATCAGCATAAACCATTGTTCAGTGTTTGTTTATAAGTTCAAAGTTTATTCATCTTTTCATTTCATTTTTATCTTCTAAGATATATTTTTATTTCTTGTAAGAAGGACTAAGCCTGTGTTAGTACTCAAAGATGTTGATTATCTAGCCTAAATGTTCCAGTAATGCAATTTATTACTATATTACAACTGTTTGCATCCTTTTGTAAATGACAAAGCTGCACAGTATAAATAGTTTCACGGAGAATCAATCCTACGAAAGTTCATATTATTCACGTGGCTCGTTTATCATTTAGGTCGTTTGAAAACCTCTCAAATATAGAATAATAATAATCATTTAAATCACGATTGCACAGAATGTACAATTTGTAGGCGTATTTGGAAAATAACTTTACAAACCACAAGCTAAGCCAAGCTAAGATACTCTGGTTGGACAGGGGATGAAGCAGATGAATCTTCAAGCGAAGATCAAGCTAGAATAGGATTTCCTATAGTCCTTCATTTTTTGCAGTGGACAAGATTAGCATACTAGAATTAGATAACATGCATAGTTTAGCTTGCCTTTACGTTAGCTTTTTTCTTATTTTTTTAATTACAGAATAACGCAAATTGAAAAACAGAATTGAGTGTAGAATGTCACATAAGAAAAAAAATGTCCACGTGGACAAACAAAGGAGGGGGTGGGGTTTGAGTCTATGTCCACGCTTGTCCACGGAGGGGGAGGGGGGTGTTGAAATTTGGCATTTTTGTGTCCACGTGGTATCTGAATGGCCCCTTAGACACTTAGTCATATTGCTGGTCGATTCTCTCAGTGAGATTATTTTCTTTTCGGCCTCTTCTATGGCCATTTTCAGTATATCCGACTTACCGAAAGTATCTTACACTCTTCAGGTGTGGTTTAGTACTGTTTGCTGCAAAATTAAATGATAACTTGCCTCTTGAAGCTAACGGAACACAGCTTTTAATATCTACCAGCTGTTGCAAGTTACCCCGTTTATGTACTTGTTTTACGAATAATGTGGTAACAAGTAAGATAAACAAAACTAGTCATCATAAATCGATTATTTTGTTTTCTTATTGTTCATTTTGCTATAAAAATGTATGTTAGGCTTCTTTTATTTAAAGTGCCTGTGGGCGACACAAACGTTTTACTGACGAAAAATTGACGATGAATTTGACACCATCTTGTGGAATTTTTTAAAAATCACCAAAACAGCAGAAAATCAGCTTAACAGTATCTATGGCTTCTTTGAACTGTTAACAACAAGATTCAGTGACTAATATAGATTAAAAATTGAAGTAACAGATCAAAAAGTACAGTAAATTGGATCGCTATAGCGTTGTTGCATGTTACCCCGCTGTTGCAAGTTACCCCGTTTGACGGTACATTTCTTAAACAAGGGAGTGGTCCTAATACATAAAAAAAAAAATTCTTGCCTCCAAAAACCTCCACAGGCCAAAATTGGTTCCATTTGCTTGATTAGATTGAGGTAAGAGGAAATTTGTATTTCATTTGTATGGGAACCCCTCCCTCTCCTAAAGGGGGGAGGGATCATAATTCCCCGCCTAAAGAGGAGAGAGTTCTTAATTCACCATAAAAAAATTCTAGCCTCCAAAAACACACACATGCCTAATTTGGTTTCATTTGCTTGATTAGTTTTCTAGTTATGCAGAAATTTGTGTTTCATTTGTACGGGAGCTCCCTCTCTTAGGGGGTGGAAGGGTCTCTAAGTCTATAGGAACATACAGACAGACAGAAATCCATTTTTATAGGTATATAGGTATAGATTTGTATGGGAGCCCCCCCCCCCTCCTCTTAATGGGGGGAGGGGTGTCTAACCATCATAAGAACCTTCTATGGCCCCAAAAACTCCTTCTTGCCAATTTTCACGCCGATCGGTCCAGTAGTTTTCGATTCTATAAGGAACGTACGGATAGATAGACAGAAATCCATTTTTATAGGTATAGAATCTATAGGTAACGTTTAGAATAAAAAGTTCAAGTTTTATCATTTACCTTTTTCACGTGTAACTGCTAAATTTAAAAATTGCGAAAAAATGTTTTGTTTCGCCTTCAGAAAAACGTGAATACCTCAGCGAGATTTGAACATACGTCCATACTTTCTTCGGCAAAGTTTTTCATCGTAAAATTTTCTATATATACAGTATAGCTACGTTACTCTGAGATACTGTTCGATACCCTGTTTTGACGTTTATTTAAATGAAATTTCGAAAATTTTAAATTTTTGCCTGATTCAATAAATTTGTGAAACCAAATATGACTCCAGACATGCCACAATAACCTTTTTATGAATGTATCAGATCTCGATGATTGTGAAAAAAATAGTTAAGTACCTTGTTTCACCTACTTTAACATTTCTAGAAATATTTTTTTAAATTTACTCCTGAAAAATGCCATTTTTTCATAAAACTCAAATTTGCGACCCCTAAATCGCGTCAACCAAAGTTGACGTCATATAAAAGTTTTGTTGTGACACCCTAAGCTATTATTTGAGGGGTGAGCCCCCGGGTTTTCTGACATAGTGTTATTTTGGGACACTCTAGTATAGATACATACTTATATAAATGAAATACGTATAATTATTCGTCATCACGTATATCGCCTTCAAAATAGTACGGATATGCCAATTTTGCGCATCAAATACGACTTATTAGCATGCATATTTGCTTTATGATGCTTTAGATATTATTTTTTGAAGTAGATAAATGTGCAGGAATGATTGAGGATTGGGTTGTGAATGCACCAACCTTCTACGAGGAAGAACAAACAGTTAGCAGCACCTGGAAAGGGTGGCATCCCCACCGAATTTTTGAACGTCGGGAGCAAACGGCTGTGTTGTGCATTCCATCAGGTTATACTAAAGGTATGGCTTGAGGAGGAACTACCTGCGAACTGGTTGGAAGCTCTCATACGCCCTATTTATAAAAAGGGTCATCGATTCTAATGCAGCAATTATCTGGGCATCACTCTCCTCAATTCTGCATATAAAATTCTCTTCCGCATCGTGCTTCATAAACTGAGGCCAGTGCAGAAATCCTTTGCATAAACTCAACTTGCAGCCTCATCTTCTGTTTATAGATTTCAAGGCGGCGTTCGATTGAGTTAAGCGAAATGGGTAGTGGCGGATTATGCCTAAACAAGGTTTGCCAACAAGACTGGCTAGGCTAGATTAAATAGACACTGTTACCCTTACTTGTTCAAAATCAAGCGTCAAAATCAGACTCGTTTGTGACGTTAGATGGTTTGAAGCAATAAAAATCGGGTTAGTATGACTCATATGTTTTTTTCTACCGACAATTGTAAATCAATCAACGTAATGCGACAAAATTCATGAAATAATTCAGCCGAAAACAACTTCATGAATGATTTGAATTTTATCACAGCCGCCCGGGGGGAGGAAATTGCGCTTCGTGTCTCTATTCTGCGTAGGAGTCGACATTTTTTGTGTCTGTAGATACATACAGCAGGTATCCACGCTTCGAACGAGCGGTTCTACCGCAAACCTGTCGTCACGCTTTTATTGGTCTGTCTGACGTTCGAATGATTTTGAATGCAGAACGGTTTTGTTCCGTAGGAAGTGTTGCTCTTCACAGTCGTCGTCGTCGTCCTCACCGTCATCGACGTTACCAAAGTTTACCGTCAGTGCCGCCGATTCATTGGTGGAAGAAAAATGGGAAACTCAGTGGGTGGTAGTTGACTCTCCTTTCGCCAAGTGGTGGCACCCAACAGGTAGTAGTTTGACATATAACGTTCCAGTCAGAAGTGAGACAAGCACACAAATCATTATGTGCTGCAACACAGTGCTCACGTCATGTTGATGAACCTATTTCTGAATTTCATATCAAAGAACAGACGGTTTCCGCACCGCTGGAGCAAACTGATTCGATGTATAGCAAATGAGATTAATTCCGACGATTCACCTGCTACATGAATAACCACAATTCAAGCGGTAAGACTTGTGTCAAGGATGATTATTTCGCCTCAAGAGGCTCCTTTGTCCGATAATGAAACGCTGACCTGCGACAAAAGCGTCCAAAAAGCATTGTATATAGTGGGTATAAGCATCGCACATCGGCCCCAAAAAGGCATACACTTCAGACTAGAATGAGACAGCATCGCGCACCTGGTCGGTGCCGTCTCAATGGATCAATTTAATGAACAGCGAAAAGCGATGACGACGACGACGACGCCGCCTCTTCAAACCAGTCTCAGGCATTTCGTGTGGATTTTAACACCCGGCCGCCCGGAGTAAAGACGGACCGAATCGGGTCCCACCATCACCATCAAGAGACGTGACTAACCTTGCGCCTAATGTTGTTCCTTCCAAGCGTGATGTATGCATGCGGTTACTAATGGGAAGGCGGGCAAGTATGCCAGCGCTAGAGAAAGGGTCTAACTTAATTTACTTCCAGATGGAGGTCACTACTGCTGTGATTGCGACTGTGCGCTATTTGGATTTTTGCTTAGCAGATGAACTTTCTGTCATCGAATCTGGTCTCTTAAACATAGAACTACGTTTTGGGAGAAGCCGGAAAGTAATTGTAAAAAATTTCACTGTCGTTAATATTATCATCAACATTTATATTTACTAACTTGAACTGTGTGCAATGTTTTCACGTTCGATTTTAGTGCTCAAAATGGCCGGCAGGCACCAAAACATTCTTGCACAGCCACAGCATACGTACATATTCGGTAAATTGCGACCCGTTTCATCGCATCTTTGGATTTACCGCAATCAACTGGCGACCGACAGATGTGCTTTTAACGGTGCAGCAAAAAGCTGCTGTCGTGCTGTCAACACTGTACCTAAACTAAACAAACCGAACGAGCAACTTGACGGAGAAGAAAACTGTCCTTTTTGCTTTCCTGCCAGCAGAGTGTTCAAAGATACCACAACAAACTGTCCGTTGTTGGCTCGTAAGCTAAACTGTCAACCGGTTTTGACCGAAAAAGGTGTAGCTTAAAACGGGATTGAGATCGTTTCAGGTCTCGTGGAAGACGTGTGCGTTTTGATGGACTTTAGGAAGTGTACTGTTTCGAAAATGATATTATATATTACTGCATGTGTGCTCCTTTCTTTCCCGTCAAAAGGTAATTCACTTCTGGGAGCAAATAACTTAGCGGTTTCTTAGTAGATTTTCAATAGAATGTGTTTTTAAAAGAAAAGTGACAGAATCACCCTCGTCCCAACAGGTCGAATATTTTTTACGAGTTATTAAACCTAGATTAATGTGATAGCACTGCTTGGGAAGTGCGCCAGAATTAGTGACAAAATCTACTCATTCCAACTAGTCGACGATTATTTTCATACGACGATTAAACCAAGGCCAATTTGATGTCGGTGTTAGGGAACATCCTAACAAATCGAATATTCCTTACTATACGACGATGAAGCCTAGACCCATTTGATGTCCTTGTTAGGAAAGTGCAACTTCCTTGTCCCAACAAGTCGAAAATTCTTTACGATGCGACGATTAACCCTAGACCAATGTGATGTCTCTGCTTGGGAAGTGCGCCAATTCGGCAGAAAAATGACAAAATCGACTTGTCCCCACTAATCGACGATGTTTTTCGTACGACGATTGAATCTAGACCAATTTGAAGTCTGTGTTAGGGAAGTGCTCCAGAAAAAATGACGAAACTTCCTCGTCCCAACAGATCGAATATTCTTTACGATACGACGATTAAACCTACACCAATGCGATGTCTTTGCATGGGAAGTGGGCCATAAAACGTGAAAAAATCTACTCATCTCAATTGGTCGAAGATTTTTTGTACGACGAATAAACCTACACCAATTTGATGTCTGTTAGGGAAGTAAGCCAAAAAAAGTGAAAAACTTCCTCGTCTCAACTGGTCGAAAAATTTTCAAGACTATTGAACCAAGATCAATTTATTTATTTGTCTTATTTCATCGGATCTTATGTCTAAATATTTAATCTTTATCTTTAACTGTAAGTGGGAGATGCGGGCTTGAGTTGAGATTTTTTCCATTGTCAAATGGGTATAAAAACCTATTATCTTTTTAACTTCTAACCAACAACATTCAAGCACAAACATAATCAAACATAAAACATAATTTTCACATCAAGTTACATTATTTCTTAACCTGTTCTTAAAAGTATCTGTCCATATCGAAAAGTCAAATTCGTCATACACGCCATTATATAAACAGCACATTACATAAATTAGTTTAAGATTGTCCATAATGTATGCAGTGAAAAACAGACCACAGGAATTCTCGAGGTCTGTCGTCTGAGCGGTCGAGACATAACGTTCACGTCTATCATACTCAGAAGCGATGCTTTGAAGCATCGACCTCCCATTTCACGAGTTGGGCAACGCAGACGGTTCTGGATACCTTTCTCCTTTTACGTAAAGTTTCGACGTTCAGTAGTTTGCAACGGTCCTCGATGGGTGGTAAATTTTGATGGTTCGTCCGCCGAAGACGTCTTATGGCGGGTCTGATAAATCTCCGTTGCACGGTTTCAATACTTGTTGATCACATCCTTGTGGATGGACCCCATACTATACCACAGACCCCAAAAGGAGAGTACTAGCAAAAAGTAAAGAGCAATGGGTCAATATGGGTCACGGAAATCTTTAACCTCGAACATGATAAAACCCAGATTACGATTCGCTTTTTGAAATAAGGTCTGAGTAATGGTTGTCCAAGGCGATAAAGCAAACGTCATTAAAATATATGTTAAACAGTAATGGTCTCTTGTTGCTTCCCTGCGGAACTTCAGATTAATTGCAAAAATAGTGCGATTCAGTTGAGCGTAATTTAACTGAGGGTAGCCGTTTTGTTAGGTTAGGTCTGAAGCCAGCAGACAAAGCTATCAGCAGCGTCTTCTATCTGGTGAACGCAAAATGAATAGAACTGCACTAGTTTTGTATTAATTGAGCATTTGGGAAAAATCCAAATTGCTTCATCGAAAGGTTTCTCAGACGAAGATATTCTTGCTGCATTGCGGAAGTTACAGTCTAACATCGGCTAAACTAGGTCGAATTCCGTTTATTGTGCTAAAAGAAATGTGCGAATGCCTTATGTGCTCTACTGAAATTAATTTCTAATTGCTCACTGTCACTGTCTTTAAAAAAAAGGCAACAAACAAAATATTGTAAATTATCGTGGAATTACTTCCCACTGCGCGGGTTTCAAGCTTTTTGAAATATTAGTAGGCAACGTACTGTTGCGAGAAGCTAAAGCGTACATAACAACGAACCGGCCGCCCAGGCTAACCGCCCAATTAGTTTCGAGGTACGATGCTGGTCTAACAAAACAGGAGGTCGTGTGTTCGAATCTCGACTAGGCGGTGCTTGCTCAATAGGATCGTTACTCTGGTCCCGAAATTTTACTGTACTCTAAACAGCCGGCTGCGAAGTCTGTCGATAAAGAAGGGTAATCTCTAATGACGGTTCAAGCCCACGGCTTTTCATCAGCGAACCAACATGGATTTTACTCAGGTAGATCGATAACAACGAATTTAGTACAGTTCACATCGCATTGCATTAGGTTCATGGAAACAGGAGCTTAAGTAGATACCGTGTACACAGATATAAAAGCTGCATTTGATAGTGTAGGCCATTCTATCTTATTGGCAAAAATCAAACGTCTTGGTGCTTCACCCGCCATAGTAAGGTGGTTAAAATCGTACCTTATCGGTCGAACTCTATCCGTGAAAATAGGAAGCCATGAATCACAAAATATTATCAACTGCTCTGGTGTACCACAAGGGAGTAATCTGGGGCCATTGCTATTTTCTTTATTTTTTAATGACATCTGCTATACATGCTATGTATATTCCCACCAGGTCGATTTCTTATTTATGGTGACGATCTTAAAGTTTCCAGTGTTGATCTCATTTTCACATAGAAAAAATCCAATCTAATGGCATTACACTATATCTGAAGGGACAATCAACAGAGTAACGGTAGTTAGAGATCTAGAGGGCTCTGTAGCCGCAAGGTAACCGAGTCTGCTTTGATAAGCGAATGGTCGTGGGTTCGAATCTTAGTAAAATCAGGCCATTCGATGTCAAAGTGACTTTAGCATGGGTTTATTCTCAGGCCCCTCCATTTACCCTTCCTTCATGCTGAGTTCTACATTATCCCGAAGACGCTTCTTATGGTTAGTATACTGGTATGATGACCTATTGAGGTAATGGTTTTAAACCTTATGAGGCCTCACCAGTTCTAACTATGACGAGGCGAAACAGGTTTGGTATAGTAGGACATGCATCGAAGCAAGGGTAAAACCCTCATACACATAAGCACGCATAAAAAAATATAAGCTTATCGTTTACTCTATAACGATAAAGCACAGAAATGCAGTGCAGAATACAGCATACACCCGGGCAACATTACAATAGATCAATAATGTTGTGGTCAAAGTGATAAGCCCATACAAAAAAAAAGAGATCTAGGCTTACTCTTAGACACTCGAATGACTTTTAGAACTCCCATATTATTGCACAGGCGAATAGGAATTTGGGATTTAGTATCAGAGTTGCCAAACGATTTACTGATCCATACTGTTTACGAGCATTGTATTTTGCCCTTGTTCGTTCCATACTGGAAGTCTCAGCCGTTGTTTGGAGCCTATTTACAGATGTTTGGTCAAACAGGATTGAAGCAATTTAATCACGATTCTTGCGGTATGCATTGAGAAGCTTACCTTGGCGAAACCCAATAAAATTACCGCCATACGTTGAAAGCCGCCATTTGCTAGACATGGATACCCTAACTAAACGAAGAGACATTTGTAGAGTAATTTTTATGGGAGAACTACTGACAGGTGAGATCGACTCCCCTTTTATTTTCGCATAAATTAGTATTAACATTCCGCCCAGGAACCTTAGACCATAGGAATTTTTAAAACTGCAGTACCAGCAGTGATGTTAAAAACTCGAAATCTCAAAACTCATCAAAAATCAAAATCAACTGTGAATCATGTCAACTTGATCCTATGCAGAAAAAACTCACGCGTGAGTTTTTCTGTTTTCATACCAAGAAGCACAAAACTCACACATATTTCATCCCGCTTGAACACATTCTGCTTTGCTTCAACTGCTATCCGGAGCTATACACCTATACATACAAATTCGTTGTTGAACAGCATAGGCATTCTCTCGTGCGATACGTAGCTGTGACTGAGCGTAAGAGAATGAATCTCTAAATAAATCGCAAAGTTAAACTAAAACACACATTTAAACTACATGTTTATCTAATTCTTATTAGGCTTTTTACTTTCTAGCTAAGAAAATGTCGATTCCCGCGAAGGAAAAATGTAAATTCTGCCAATTTGTTTGCCATCTTCATTCATGAATGTGTGCTAGCTTTTTTCGCAGCTGCTGTTTTCTCTGGCGGTCAATTCACTTTCGCTCTCTGGTTCGTTGTATGAAATACCAGCTGTGGAAGATGTAAGCAAAATGCTCACAGCTGAATTTGGTTCACATCGCATAGCAACAGAGACATCGCATATAATAGCGAGATAAATTCATATGTGAGTTCGGCGCTTCTGATCAAAGTTGAAATTTCTTGTGCTTGAAATCTCACTGAGTTTTTTGCTGCGATGAATTTTTCAACACTGAGTACCAGCGCACTGAACATGGTCAGAAGGAACCCGTAAGAGCGATGTGTGAAGTTTTCAATAAATGTGATGTATATTTTGACTTTTCCATGACCAGTGTCAGTTTTAAAAATAGATTAAGAAGATTGTCTAGTTTATAAGTTTTGTTTAATTTGTATATTAGAAATGCCTGTGAGTCTTGCAAGTCAAGTTAGAATCTACTGTTTCATCAGTGTATAGTGTAAATAAGTCTGGTGTTTCTCAAGGAAGCAATATGGGGCCCTGCTGTTCATATTGCTCTTCATCGATGTAGTCATGCTACTAGAAGCCGGATGCGCACTTATCTATACTGATGATCTTAAATTGTTACCTACGGACGGGAGTACGAGCCGTCGTGAGTAATCGGTATCAGCAGATCGGGCTGCAACGACGAACGACGAGCGACGACTGTCGCTGTTTGTTAGCTAAACACACCCTCGCAAAAACTCGTTGCAGTGCACGAAGAAATAAGAGCGGGAGTTTTAAAGAGATGCTTCTGCCGGCGTGTTCGTTAGAATAAGTACGCGTGTGTGAGAAAGTTAGACCACACGAGTGTGGGCTTCGCTACACTGCTTTACCCTTCGCGAAACGCTTCTATCAAGAAGAATATGCCACCGTACGAAGCTGGCAATGTACAAAACCCTTATTAAACCGGTAGTTCTTTATAGACATGAAGCCGTGACGCTTCCCACGGAACAAATTCGCACGCTTACCGTGTTCGAGCCGAAGGTGCTGCGAACGATATTCGGTGGAGTAAAAACTGAAATCGGAGAGCTACAGACACTGCTTGTAGAGATTCGCATCATACGTCTGATAATCTCGTCAGTTTGGGAAGCAAGAGCTGTAGCTGGATTAAAAACGCTGGAAAAATGCTACGCAAACAGATCACAGGTTTTCTATTGGCTATCAGATTTCCCGGTAACATTTTAGATGGCAGTCCAATATGTTTGCGTTTTTCGTTAATGAAAGACCAGAAATATTTCGGATCAGTTGCATTTTGATCATTTTGCACACGTCTAACTTAGAGGGAATAAAGAGGTCGGTTACAGATTCGATATTCACTGCCAATTTGACAAAAAGTAAGTTTAATTGTGGAATTACGCCTATTTGTATACATACTTAAAACAGCAGATCTTTTGTACTTCAAATGCCGAAGTATGGATGTGGACCAAGCTTGCTTCATGCGCGGTCGCCGCGTTGGCACGTATAAATGCAGAAAACCCGAGATTGTTTTGTTAAAGTAGTCTGTAGCTGAATACACATCGACAAAGCTGTCAAGCAAAGTCCAATCTAAACTATGTAGTGATTCATTTAGTGCCACAAAATGAGCTTTCCTGAAATTTAACTCGTAAAGTATTGCTTTGAATGTGATGTCTCTGCTTGAAAAGCGTGTTTGAAAGTGACAAAATCGACCCGTCCTAATAGGTTGAAGATTTTTTTTCGTACAACGATTAAACTTAGACCAATTTGATGTCTGTGTTAGGGAAATACTCTGGGAAAAAACTCTATCCATAAAAAGGGATCGAATTGGTAAAATGTCTTCAACGTTGGGGAAGGGTTGGTAAGAAAAACAATCTTTGATTTGTAAAGTAACAGTAACTACTGCTGTGTTTTGTTCTTGATTTTGTTAAATTGTTTCCAAATGCACATTTTCGCCAGAGTAGCTATGTTGTTTTCGTGTGGTTCGGTTTAAATCTTTATGCATTACGGCTCAAAAGCGTGCGATTTAAATCTAGAAATCCAATGCATGTTATGTTCTTCATGAGAAATGATTTGAAAAACATCAACTGAAAGGTGTTTTCCTGATACTACTGGGCTGTAAACAGCTAGTTTGTAGGACATAAATACTCAGTGATTGATATTTTTTCTCCTCAATAGGTTTACGATAAAAGGTTCATTTTTTGCTTTGTTCTGAGACACAGACCCCTCTATATTTTATCTTCTTTAATCACCATATGAAAGGAAACGAAAGAAAACAAACTTAACATTTCATTAATTTTTCAAAACCCAGGAAAAGCGTTAGTTATCAGAAATCATACCATCATCGATTAAGTGCCACACTCCGGCACGAGAAAATCAGCTTCTGCTCGAGACAAGCAAACATCAAAGACCAACATTTAATTAACTTTTTTTTCTTCATTCATTAGTTTGCAGAAGGCCGAACGAACAGTCAGTCAGGGCTTTTCCGTTCGCTTTGCTTCCACCAATTGATTACACGCGAAGGCTTCAGTGACCGTTTGATCTTTCCCAACTCGGTAATGATCCGTGTTATGCCTCATCCGCCGCGCAAAGCCGGCCAAGCCCGGACACCAACACAGACAGACATACGGTACGGTTGGGTTCTTCGTGTCGTGTCCGAGTATGACCACTGACCGCTATCACCAACCGGTCAGCCGCGGCCAGCAGCGGCGTCTCCTCGAATCGGTCTGCCCGAAAAAAAAAACAGACACTAGCAAAGCGCACCACCAATCGGTGGGATTAATCATATTTCCTGAATTACGCATTATCTCCATCGTTACGTTCGTCCATTAGCCTAGGATGAGATTGCGGTCGTCAAGGTTCGTTTTGCTTCTGGCAGCTGAGACGAGGCGAGGCGTACGACTACGACCTACTTCGATCGAGCAGCCGATCGGTTCGGTGATGAGTTTCATTCACCAGAACTTCTTCCAACACAGCAAAACCCCATTGAACGGCTCATTTGCTCAACCCATTGAAGGCGAAACGAGAAGCGTTCCGTTTTTTTTCACTTCTCCGTATTCTCTCTGCTTGCCATGACCCTTCGTGATCCCAGCGAATTGTAATACATAACTATAAACTTCCTCCGATGGATCGGAAAGCAGAAACTGCGACGCTTGTTGGTGTGCATGTGGCTGGCCGGGATGCCGGATGCCACTCCGCGCTCGCAAGTGTATCAATTTTCGCTGACGTGAAATCGTTGGCGTTGGGGCGGTGGGTGCTATTTTTATAAATGAATGAATGTTTTTTTTTTACTACGCTCTGTTTTCGTGCAAAACTTACTCCTTCGGTCGGTCCGGCTCTCCTTCGGCTGCCAATTTCGATGGTCAGCCAAAGGGTTCCGTTTTTCTTTTTCCTGAGAAAGGAAAAGGGCAAAGGGTTTTGTTTTTCTTCGGAAAGAAAAAGGATCCCGTTGGATAATAATAAGCACGATTGTATTAAGTTTTGCAATTTTTCATGAGCTTACCTCTAATGGCAAAGAACGGAGTACTGGTAAAACAGACTGTTATCTCAATGCCGGAGGAAGATGAGATTAGGGCAATTTATCCAGTCGTATAATCCCTAACTGATATATTTCGGGGGTGGTATTTGCGTGTGTTGTAGCGCTAGCATTCCTTTTTCCGGATTTAGGTAATCGACTAACCGTTTGATGACGTGGATAACGTGGATGCCGCGCTTGAGTAGGGTACTGTCTAGCTGACACTGTTGAGTTGGGGTACACGTCCGAAGCGGTTTAGGGTTTTGTTTTCAAATCAAGTGTCTTTCGAATTAGGTTTGTTTTTTCTGTTGAAACTCGTTTTTAACAATCTCGTTCGAAAAAAGTGTTCGATGTTTTCACGCTGTTTCTACAGGTACAATGAAATTCGATAGAAATTCAATATTACATTGGTAACTAAAAATTTCTTCGAATATTTTACCGTAACTGCTGGAGGAACAAAATTTAGAAAAAATACAACTCGTATAAAGAGTAATTGGCATAAGATGTATCTCACTAGCACAGATAGCATAACAAAATTGGGTACAAACTTCCAATACAAGCGGGTCCAACAGCACATGGCTTTGTCTACACTTCATGTGGCAACAATCAAATCATCGAGACCTTTAGCGCTTTTAGTCTGCCTAAGATCTACATCATTTTTATCACCGCAAAATTCATTAAAATGGTTGTAACTTTTTCAATTTCCCAGTCGTAGCAGAAGTCGCGAATCACTTTCGACCTGGTCAAGCCATCTTGCAAATTAAGCTTCCCTGTTTTCTTCGTATGGCATCCTTACTGTGTCCGGCTAATCGACTTTTACCAGATGTATGATGCGAATCTCTCCAAGCAGTGTCTGTAGCTCTCCGCTTTCAGTTTGTACTCCACCGAATATCGTTCGCAGCACCAGCGGCTCGAACACGGTAAGGGTGCGAATTTGCTCCGTGAGAAGCGTCACGGCTTCAAGTCTATGAGGAACTACCGGTTTAATAAGGGTTTTGTACATTGATTGCCAGCTTCGTACACACAGTGTTCCAAAAGGGCGAAAAGTGAAAGTTTTTTCCTAGCGTCTTTTGCTTTCATTTTATCGTTTATGGTCTTCAGCACTTTTTTTCATATGAATATCCCCCTTAATGCAAAACTATCAAAAGTTAGTCATCGCTTACTACAATGAAAATAATAAAATAACTTTTTTGGGTTACAAAATATAGACATAGTTTCTTCGGCAAAGTTGTAAATAATGTAAAAACAAGTAACTTTGCTAAAGAAATAAAATTTTTAACTTTAACGAGTGTTGAGCTATAGAGCGTATTCTACGAAATTTCTTTAAAAATTAGTTTTTCATTCTTAGCTTTTGCTAGTTACATTTTACAAAAACACATTGTTCTTGGAAATTATCGAAGCACTCAAAATATACGTTTTTGCAGAAGACCGCAAATCTCTGGGACTTTTACTTTCCAAGTTATAATATATTCAAGCTTTAAATTTCCATAGCTTCACGAGCCTATGGGGCAAAATGGGGCAATTGGATTTTAGAAATCAATGTTTCATCTTGAAGCTCAAGTTAAGCACTATAAACTGGGTTCCGGTTGTCCCCAACCACCCAAAAGAGAGTACGGCAAGCATACGTTTTATGTGTTTCGCGTTCGCTATAGGCTCGATTTACGTCCATTCTTTAGTGTTAGTAGATAGATGCATGGTTTCTTCGGCAAAGTTATAGAAAATATATAGGCAAACAATTTTGCTAAAGAAATGACATCTCCATCTCTATCGACTGCAGAGCTATAGGGCATTTTCCTTGGAAATTCTTTAAAAATTAGTTTTTCATACTTAGCTTATGTTGGTTGCATTGTACAAGAATATACGGTTCTAGGCGATTATAGAAAGACTCAAAATACACGTTTTTGCAGAAGATTGCAAAGAAAATGCTCTATAGCTCTGCACTCGATAGAGACAGAAATGTCATTTCTTTAGCAAAGTTGTTTGCATAAAAAAATGAACGTGAATCGAGCCTATAGCAACGCGAAACACATAAAACGTATGCTTGCCGTACTCTCATTTGGGTGATTGGGGACAAGCGGAACCCATTCAAGTTTATAGTACTTGACTTAAGCTTTAAGATGAAGCACTGATTTCATAAATCCGCTTGGCCCAGTTTACCCCATGGGCTCGTGAAGCTATGGAAATTTAAAGCTTGAATATGCGATAACTTAGCAAGTAAAGGTCCAAGAGATTTGCGGTCTTCTGCAAAAACGTGTATTTTGGGTGCTTGGATAATTGCCTAGAACGTTGTATTCTTGTAAAATGCAACTAAGAAAACCTGAGTATGAAAAACTAGTTATTCAAAAAGTTTTATAGAATATGCCCTATAATTCAGCACTTGATGAAGATAGAAATTTTATTTCTTTAGCAAAATTGCTTATTTATAGATTGTTTACAATTTTGCTAAAGAAACTACGTCTATATTTACAATTTTGCTAAAGAAACTACGTCTATATTTTGTAACACAAAAAAGTTATTTTTGTATTTTCATTATAGTAAGCGATGACTAACCTTTTGACAGTTTTAGATTACGGAGGATATTCATACGAGCAAAAGTGCTGAAACCCATAAACGTAAAACACACTAGGAAAAGTTTCCACTTTTCGCCCTTTTCGACTACTGTGGTACGGTGGTATATTCTTCTCGATAGCGTTTCGCGAAGGGTAAAGCAGTGTAGCGAAGTCCACACTCGTGTGATCTAATATTCTCACACACGCGTACTCATTCTAACGAGCACGCCGGCATAAGCATCCCTTTAAAACTCCCGCTCTGACTTCTTCGTGCACTGCAACGACTTTTGCGAGGGTGTGTTTAGCTAACAGTTACAGTCATCGCTCGTCGTTGCAGCGTCGATCTGCTGATACCGATTACTCACGACGGCTCGTACTCCCGCCCGTGAGTAGAAGCGAGAGCGAAGATGAAGAAGATGATGAAGAAGAAGAAGAAGAAAAAGTAATGCAAAGTTTGTATCCCAGTGCGCCACCAGCCTCACGGGCAGCCGATTCCCCACGAATTTTTTGACTCGGGAATAAGCTTTGCAGGAAGACGATGTGAGCATGTGCGTGCGCGAGTGCGTAGGTAACAGAATGTCTGCACACAGCACGCGGCTGTTTTTTCCAATTCCTTTTCAATTAAATTCTACTATCTATGTATATTTATTCTTAACAGATACGTATGTTGCCTACGTACGACTTGCAGGCTTCATCAGTGTCTGTTTTCGAAAAAGTTTTTTTTAAATTTAATTTCAGGTTTCGTATTCTACTAAGACACTCCAAAAATTTCAGTGTTTCTTTTACGCCTGCGTGTGCGGCGTAAACGTTGAATGCTATGTTTCTTATACTCTTTCGCGTGTGAGCAGGTATGGTTGACTTCTCACTCGATTCGCAACATTGGGGTAAAGTAGGCCCAATTTCTCATTTGAATGCGTCGTTGTATCTTCTTACTTGTGTTGTTGTCTGCGGTCACCAGCAATCCCATATACGTAAACTCACCGCAAATTCCTATCTATGACAACAGTCATATGCGAAGCCTAGGAGTTGGCTACTCTTGATGGAAATAGGGATTCGAGAGTGTCTTTACGATGCGCGTGAAACAAATGACTCGATGCAATGTAGCTATAGCTTGTCGCGTCAGTTAGTCCGGAAAACCGCGTTCGTGCATTATCTGGCATAGCTGGTTTCGATTGACTGTATCGTTTGCTGCTTTGAAATCAATAGAGATGTGATATGTGATGTTTCGGCAAGATGAAGCCCACTTGATAGTCCCCTGCAAAACCTTGTGCTATCGGTAACTTGTAGCCGGCGTTTAACAGCGTTATGTAGCAATAGTTGTGGTAGTCGAGCCGAGTCCCAATTTTAGTAGATGGGACAAACCACTTCTTCCATCCATTTCTCCGGTAGCTTCTTCTTCTACCAAATTTTGGAAATAAGAAATAACCCAGTTGTTAGCGTTTCTCGGCCATGTTTTAAAGCTCTGTATAACTCTTACAAGATTAGTTCTTCCTTTCGCTCGGAATAGCTGTTCTAATACTTCACCATCTTCCTTTTGGATCTTTTTACTGCTCATGATCGTGGTCAACTGGTTCCTTGCTCGTCGGTATTTGACCAAATTATCTTTAGTGGCAATGCTCAGATAATTTTTCACAACAATTTTTTTCTTCGCTGCTTGTTGGAATTCCCCATCAAACCAATCGTTTAGTATACTCCGAGGCTGTACATGGTACCGGCCTTTCCGATAGCCGAGCGTAGTCGGCCCCAACAGACTCCGAGGGTTGAAACACCTAACTCATCGGAAGGAGGCAGTGTTTTATCCAGAATTCGCGTATAGTTCTCGGTAAAGAGCAGGTTACCTAGCTGCCTGATGGGCAACCGAGGAAGACGGCTTTGATATACTGCTACTAGTTAGGTGATGGTCAGAGTCAATATCCGCATCCCGGAGGACACGTAGATGTTAGAGAAGAGCCGGTCATCCATTAGAACGTGGTCAATCTGGTCCATTGTACGATAGTCAAGTGATGTCCAAGTGGGTTTGAGGATATTTTTGTGTGGGGAGAATCACTAGGTCTGGGGAGCTACCCAACACTATAAAGCCCGTTTCCAGTTTGTTGGTGACTGGGGATCTTCCAAGGTTTCTCTCTGTTGCGACGACTGCAGAGCTACGAGTTCAGTTTGCGGAGTTCAAGCTGTTTGAACAGCACTCGGTCGCCACCTACGAAACTCAGCGATCTGCAGTTCCAAGTACCGAATTTCTATTCATCGTCCATGTTTCATGGCCCAGGCCGATGCCGAATAATCCGATCTTAGCTTTAGTGCCGAAACATCACGTGTCTTAATTCAGCCGCCCGTCCGGGATCAGATGCTCACATCAGTCGCTCCTAACCTGGAATGCAGGTGCGTCGGTGCGAGTAGAGACATGTACATAGACGCTTCTGGCTGACTAGACTACTGCACGTGTAGGTCGGGTAGTGGAAAATTTGCCCGAAACCCGCACCCGTACCCGTACCCGCCGGGCTCGGGTCGGGTTCGGGTATTGAAAAAAAAATAATTTGCGGGTTCGGGTCGGGTACGGGCTCTTAATTTTTGTTTTTGAAACCGGATACGGGTCGGGTCGGGTATCTCTATTGACCACATTTAACACTAAAGATGGTCGGGTACCCGGGCCCGTCCCGTACCCGTCGGGTTCGGGTATCAAAAATAATAAACTTGCGGGTTCGGGTCGGGTACGGGTTTTTAATTTTTTTCTTGATCGGGTACGGGTCAGGTTCGGGTATTCAAATTTTCATACCCGACCATCTCTATGCACGTGCTGACAGTCAGCATTAGCATGAGTGTCTCCTGCCCGGTCGATATACCTTAGTGCCCTCATGGTTGCTCGTATTCCGGTTGGGACCACGGTAGGGACAGGAGTTGCGGGATAAGGGGCTGAGGACCACTGTAGTCTGCGTAGTCTGTCTGTAAACTGTAGACCAGTGTAGTCTATTGTAGTCTGTAAGTCTATTTGATAGATTCCGCAGGTGCGTAAGGCATTAATAATATGCATTATACAGCCATTCACAAACCAATTTTAACACTATATCAAGCCCAATTTTATGTCCTGTTTCACGTTTGATGTTTGATTTCAAATTAAATATGAGGTGCAATTCTAAGCCTAATTTCAAGTTCAATATCAAATCAAAAATTTTGTGGAGTGTTTTAGTTTCAAATATGAGCAAAGGAATTTGTTTCACTTAATTTTACTATTATGAAATTCGCAAAGTATTCACTTTAAAATGGTTTGTAAAACAAATTTTTTACTTGCATAAATATTTCATTACGTATTTCGGTTGTCATTTACAACCTGCATCAGTACTTGGTGCGAAATCACAAAAATTTAAGTCCAATAACAAGTCCAGTTTGAAGTAAAATTTTTAACTCAGTTTTAAGTTGGATTTTATGTCTAATTTCAAGGAAAATTTCGTTTCTAGTTTCATGACGAATTTTAAGCTCCAGTGGTTCAAGTAATTTCATCTTTGCTAGAACAAAATGCTATATCTCTACCGACCAACACGGATTCATGCCTGGTCGATCCGTAAGCACGAACCTTATGGATCTCACGTCCACCTGTATATCCTATAGGAATGGATGGAACAAGAAGTATAGATTGAGGCGATCTATACTGATCTGAAAGCAGCGTTCAATCGTATTGACCATAAAATACTGCTACAGAAAATTTCGCGACTCGGCGCATCTCGGAATTTCACGAAATGGCTCAGTTCCTGTTTATACGGCAGAGTTCTACGTGTGCAGCTCAACTCCTGTTTCTTTTCCCAGTTTACCCACTGCTCGGGTGTTCCTCGAGGCAGCAACATGGGACCTCTCCTGTTTGTGTTGTTCGCAACGATATTGCGACGCTGCTTGGAGTTGAATGCAAACCGAAGTATGCAGATGATCTGAAATTATGCTCGGGGAATTCGTTCTATTGATGACTGTGTCTGGCTGCAGAGGCTCTTAAATTTGTTTGTTGATTGGCGCAGGAAAAACTGGCTTGTGATCAGCATTCCGGAATGCTAAGTAATGACTTTTCATAGCATCGTCAGCCCAATGAATCGTCTACAACTATCAAATAAATGAGCATGTAGTCACTAAAGTTGATGAAGTTAGCGACCTTGGGGTACACTCTTAAATGATTCTACCTGTAAATAGGTCGGATTTAGTTAAAGCTAGGTTTAAACTACTTAAAATGCCCTTAAAGAGTACAAACTCAGATTTTGGGTAGTTTTTCAACCAAAAAATTAGTAGTAGGAACTTAAAAGTGCGTTATTTGTCATAGAGAATAATTCAGTTATCGGTAGCAAGTAGCCAAAATTGGTTGAAATTTTTACCCAAAATTTGATTTTGTACACTTTAAGGGCATTTTGAGTAGTTTCAACCTAGTTTTAACTAAATCCAACCTATTTACAGGTAGAATCAAAAAAGTGTACTGCTTGACGCCAAACTCACTTTCAACTTGCATGGCACCACTGCAATAGCAAAAGCTTCTCGACAATTAGGTTTCATCACTAAAGTCGCTCGTGATTTCAATGATTCTCACTGTCTGAAGGCGCTATACTGTTCATTAGTACGTCCGCTCATTGAAAATGCTTGCTTGGTATGGTCTATATGACGCTTAGTGGTGACAGTCGAGTACAGTCAAACCATGTTTTTGGAAGATCGTGCTGACGTAGGACCACGTCTTTCAGGAAGGTAGCTGGTATAGGGGGTCATTCCAAAAAATCGAAAAATGCGAACGTCACGAAAAATGAAAGATTTTGAGCGCTACTAGCTTAGCGGTTTCCCGATCGATTTTAAATATTTTTGCACCAATCGATCGGAAAATCTTCTACGCATCTACACGAATACGGAAAGCTATTGATTTTTAAGTGCGCACTATTGAAATATTGAAAATAATGAAACCTTGTCCATCTAGAAATCCTAGCTTCGTAATTGGTTGTTGGAAATGACGTCATTAAAGTGGTAATGCGTTTTCATGCTTCGGCTTATAATTCAGTTAATTCCTAATAGATTTTGAAGCTATTTATACCAATAGTTTGGAAAATCGAATTGGAAAATATAGAAAACTATTGATTTTCAATATGAGCCATTAAAAAATTGAAAATAACTCTAACTCCTGTTAACTAATAACTCTAACGATAGTTAGACAGCAGTTTGTTCATCTCTTCGTCGAGGTATAAATTCTCGCTTCGTGATTGGTTGGAATAATTTACAATTAATTTCGAATAAGTGTTGATACAATTCAGGAATCAACGAGAAAGCTGATGGAAAATTCCATTTAATTCTACTATAACAAAGTCACAAGAGAATTTAATATAAGCCTACCCTTTATCGTTGATTACTAATTGGCTTGATAATTCCTTATTGTGATGTACCACCAACCGCAACACGAGCGGTGCCGCAGCAATTTTAATTTCAATAATCGTCACACTGAAAACTTGTCTGCCGTGAACAAGTGATAGCCATTAAAACCAAGTTAACACCAAATTAAACCTTATTGACCGCATCAAATGCACAGGAAAACGCATTAAAACTTAACCCAATGTTTTGTTGTAATAATTATTGCTGGCCCAATAAACTTTATTGTGATTAGCGGAGAACAACAATCTGTTATATCTTCATATAAGCAGTATTAGTAGTTTTAGTGATATGTTTTGCACCTTCATATAAGAATTAGTTCTTTCTTAAAAGAACAGTTTACGGTTATTGATGAAACTTAGTAAACTAGGAACTTAGGGCTTTTCACTAGGTTTTCTTTAGCAACACAAATCTATCCATCACTAATGCTACATTCATTCGTAGCGTAATTTTTCTTTGGCAGCAAAAGATGAACGGCTCACTGGTAACTTTGCTCTTTTGTTCAGACTGAAATTGAAATGCTCCATTTTCTTCAACGTAGATGATGGAATGACGGACCACGAAAAATAGGCGGAAACGATTCTTGTCGCTTGCTCTGGCACATAACAGGAGGTAAGCAAGCGAACAGCATCCTACGTCACCTATGCGGTCGTGTCTTGTGCACAACCCATCTGATTTTATCATGCATTTTTGTGCGGTGTGATAGGGACCAGATTTGTTTGTAATAAAATCGCGCAAAGGAACCGCACAGACAAAAATCGAACAAAAACGGGTTTTACTGTTGTTGCGACAGTTTCCTTTCGGAGTTCGATGAAGACTCTTTTTACGGTTAAATCAGCTCAAAGTTGTAATGTTTACTAGTGTTTTAGAGGACATTTTAGGTTATAACAATAATTTCCGACTTACAATTAGTCTCGTACTGAAAAATGCGAATATTTGTAAAATTCGGCAAACGGACTCAAATTTTGATTAAATCTATCTGTAATTGGATGTTTAGTTACTATAATATTTAGTAACACAATTGAGATTATTTCAGCTTATTAATTCAATAAATCAAATGATAACAAATCAATTTAAGTTTATCTCTCTTTAGCTTATCATTGACACGTATAAAGCATTCGCACGCACCGTTATTGACGTATGACGTATTTCGCCCATACGATCCACAAACTGCTAATCTCAAACTAAGGCGAGCGAACTTCGATAGGATTCACTCGTAGCAGCATCTGCACTGTGGAAAGAACTAGAGAAAGCAGAATAGAACAAAAGCATGAAATACTCCGCCGAAGCGATCATTAAGAATTATCCAGAAATTCCGCAGCTGCTCCACACTTTGGGGGAAACTGGGAGCGACTTATCCAATCTGTCAAAATATGTGCTAAAACTAAAGCCTGTGCTGACAAATGTAATGCTGCGGGTTAAGTTGTTCGAAATCGATGTGATGATCAGTTCTACACTACCGACATGTATACAGTTAGATGAGGACTTTTAGCTTCGTCTAACAAACACCTTGATCATATTTTGTGACAATCCAGTTTGTTAAAATAACTCTTGGAAAGCCTCGCCACCATATTGATTAATGCAATTTTGGAGGATTTTTGGAATAGATTCGTCACCGAATACCTGACAAAGTCCACACGAAAGTCGAAGTGGTTTCAACGAACGTGCCCGATAGCAGTCGGTAGCATTGTGCTTATCATCCTTCCGCGGAATTAGTCCAAAGAACGAGTTTAGGAAATTGTTTGGTACGAAGATCAGCAAGTGAGTCGAGCAACTTTACAAAGCACGCATTGTCCAGGAAAGTTCGGAGAGACCTGTACTGCCCATGGCCTAGTTGACGTAACAGTTAAAATGACCAAAAAGATACTCTTTCGGTCCTACGCATGCCAACAACAACCCTTTACTTTGCTCGGAAATATTCGAGAAAGTTGGAAAATAGAGCTACTCTGGTAATGGTTTCATAGTTGACGTAACTTCCAGCATATTCAAACAGTATAGTAACCTGCTTTTCACAAGTATCTCGCTATGCTATGAGAACAAAACGTTCAGCAAAGTCTGTTTATTCGCATAAACTAGCGCGTGCATTTTTTAAACACAATAAAAGAGAAATAACCTCATTGGCCCTCCATTGACCGATAATCTCTAAGCTGACAGATTATTTGATTGAAAAAGTTTACAGATGCGGTTATAGGGCTTTAAATGTGTTTCACGTTGTTGCATCAACTGTGCAACCATAGTTGGCAGTGCATCTAACCATTCAGTTACCTGCAGTTTTATGTTAGCCCATAAAGCTGGTACAATACCATAGTCTTTACACAAAGGCCGAGTATTCATTATAGGAAGAAAAAAATCAACGTTTAGCTGCATAGTAAAGCCTCCCAGTTGGGCTCGATTAGATTTGATACATAGCTGAAGGTAATCTATTTCTCATTTTTTTTGTGGAAGTTTTGGCACCATTTAAGGTAAATTAAATAAACAACAACAGACTTAGGTGTTTTCTCTGAGGCACGTCAAATCGGAAAAAATTGTGGTTTAATTTCAATACTGAATTTTATCCGTTTGGTATTTCCGTCATGAACCAATAGCATGAAATATGTTTGCCTTTTTGAAACTTAATAGTTTATCGTTCTATAGCTTGAACTTTAGTATCTCAAATTGTCAATCTACGCTTTATGACTTTTTTACAGTCTTTACTTGAACTTTATTAACCAGATCGTTTCCCCATCAAATAAATGTTGGATAATTATTTGCCACTTTGCGTTTACTTATGGGCACGAGTAAATGCAGTCTGTGAGAATACTAAAGTAGTAAAAAACTGAAATTCAGCACAGAATCTATAACGGAACGTACTTTTTATAGCTGGTACCGGTGAAGGTTCAGCTCCATTTGAAACGAACAATACTAAACCGATAGAGTGCATAGAATACGTTTGACGAAATAAAAGCCAAGCATTTGCACACTCGAAAACTTGGACCATCAAAAATTTCTTACACTTCTCGTCACGCCATTTTGATTACCCAATTATATACCGGTGGTAGTTTCTACCCTTCCATTCGGTTGCACAAATATATAAACTTGGCAGAAGCCGTCAAAAAACTGCTCTGCAATTCAATGCCCGAAAAAATCACCCTTTTATTTTCCAATGCAATGTTCCAATCGCAATCGAAACGAACTGTCGCAGTCCTTGCATCGCAAGACAGAAAGCCGAAGTCGTTTTTCGCAAAGACGAAGACCGGGCAAAACTTTGCCGATTTCTGTGACCCCATTTGTGCCCGATCGAAGCCTGTTCTTCTGTAGAATGTGGTGAAGCACATTTAATTTATCGCCCTGGAAACTTTCATCTGCCTCATACCAGTTTCTAGGTTTGCAACAAACAACCATCGAAGAGTTTGCTTTCCCTGCTGCTGCTGCTGCTGCTGGTAGAGCAGACCCTGCCGTTTTGTGCGCTAAAACTTGCAAAACACACTCGAGAGAGGTTGGTAAGATTAATTTCCGCTGATAACGAAACTCCCTTCCCTGCAAAAATAAAATAAAACAAGTTTGGCACGATCAAGCGCGAGGGTCCGTCGGGACGGGAATTCACCTGCCGCTCTGTCCACATATGACGTCGTCGACGTAAGCAGGGAAAAATCGTCACTGAAATTAAAAAAAAAACTTTAAGGACTAATATCGACTGCATTATGAGGGGAAGTGAGTGGTGCATTCGATGAAACCGCATTCAATCGTGAGCCACATCCGCCGACCGGGTGTTATCCGGGGCCGATGGTAGGTAGCAGGAAGAAGCGATTCAAAGTGCAGTCCCGGGGGTTGAGCGGTGTCGCTATGTTACGTACGTGTCCGAACACACATTAAGAGGCGAGAGAATGTACACGCCACGAAATGGTCGCTCGGTCGGTCGATTGGCCGGCACTGACCCACAATAGAACGGCCAAAAAAGGGTACAACCGAGCCGCGTCTACTGACAGGCAGCGTCGTCGTGCAATGCAGCCGTCAACGGGCAGCGGTTAATCAATATTCAATTGAATCGATTATGATGGTTGAACACCATAATGAATTTGTCGCGATTCATCAGCGCGTCGCGCTGCTTGTTTCCTTGGGAGGCAGCCGGTGTTAGCCTTTTTTGCACGGTGAATATATTAAACTTTGAAATACATTTCTTGATGTTATGCCTCTGTTTGGGCTGGTTTTGTCGAAGCAAACTCCTTTGTAGTTTGCAGCACCTTTTACAGAATATGGATCTTTTTAGTGCAAATTCATTTATTCATCGCACTCATCGGGGAAGGCTGCATTCTATTATTCACGAAGAAAAACGCTAAAAGGATCCAAAAAGGGGGTGAATTGGAAACCGACTACGCATGACTCATTAATATCACCATGTTTCCTGACATCGCTAGTGCCAACCAACAACGGTGGAAACCCCTCGCTCTGCTGACGCTAGTTGAATGAAAAATTAATTATCTATATAATCTAACATTCAGCGATATGTATAAAGCAATCCATTCGTCCATCATACTCTAGCAGTGACTTTTTTGTGCATCTTCGAGTAATCCTCAACCTTGAATAGTGGACACAAAAAAAAGCTGTACAGTTTTGTAAAGCTATTTACTAGTTACAAGGATCATGGGAATGAAATTCTATCGCACCCCTGTGTAGTAGTGTATGTATGTGTTTATATTAAATGTACAACACTTTTTTCAAGTCCCAGACGATCTAGCGGTCGCCTTTTTTGCGGAGAACAACTTGTAATCCGCTTTTATCATCCCTTTAGCACAGCAGAGCTCGGCTCTCCAACAACCGAGGTGGTGCTGCTGCAATGAAACTCAAGCCCGGCGAAAAAAAAACCATAATCACATTTAAGCGAGAATGTTTACCACGCTCAGTTGTAGTTCACTAGTTTTATGGCAGCCGCGGTCCCCCGGCCCGGCGCATTAGGTGCTTTTTTAGTTTAATTCGGAAATCATGCATCGCTTAGTAAATCCAGAGCGTGGTGGAATTGGTTTTGTGGCATTTCTTTAATGGCAGAAAAATGGTATGCAACAACATGGCGTGTGTGCTTTAATGGATGTCTGTGCTATGAAAATTTATATCCTTGCAATTGCGATTTTTCTTGCATAACGTTGAAGTGATTAGCATTAAGCGATAATTCGGTTTCTAAATTGTTGCGACTGTTGCGGAACCACAATTACCGTACGGCACGGCACCTTCTGATTTACCAGCAGAAAATTTAAAGACGCGAGATGAAAGATTAATACCGATGAATTAAAACTGCGAAAAATATTTGTAGTACCTGTCAGGGATGGTACGATCACTTTGACTCAATTTTAATTCATTTGACAGTACCGTTTCAGTCAAGCAAGATTTGACAAATTTATTTCGAAGATTTGACAAAGTTATGTATAAAACATTTGTAGAACTAGTTATTATCTACAATTTTGCTGAATAAAGTTTTGCTGTATCTTTTGTAGTTACGGCTCTACAATGCTCATTAGTCACTAAATGAACGCTCACTTAGTCACTACCCGGATAGAAATGCACAACGAATATTAATGTAAAAACACCAAGCTTACTATAAACTTTGTTGTTTACAATAATTTACGTTGTAACTTCACTGTAAAAATGTTTGAATTTTCTATATTACAGTGAATGGATTGTATAACATTTCGCCGAATACCATTTCGCGGAAAACCAATTCGCGGATAACCATAACGCGGAATATACTGTTTCGCGGAAAACCATTTCGCGGAAAACATTTTCGCGGAAAGTACCATTTCGCGGAAAACATTTTTGCGGAAAGTACTCCGCGAAACGGTACTCCGCGATATGGTCTTCGGCGAAATGTTATACAACCCAGTGAATGTACCACAAAGTTAACTGTTTTTGGGTTTTGTATGTAAATTACTGTAATAGCACCTAATCATCCCCTTATTCGTTGTAAAATCGGCGGTTTACATTTAAGTTTATTGTGAAAACTTCAATATTCATGGTAACTTCAGTGTAACTTACAGAAATTTTCATTGTTTCTATGAGGTTTTTCGATATTTTGTAACAGGTATTTCGATATTTTGTAATTCAATGTTTTTTTGCTGTACATTTTTATTCGGGAACAGAAGGCTTCCTGATTGATCCTGTCGAACGAATCTGAAGGTGCTTATAGTGAGGATTTCTTTAGACTCACCAAGGCGCTACAGTAACAGAAGGCTTCCTGATTGGTCCTTCGAACGAATCTGAAGGCGCTTGCAGTATGAATTTCATTAGATTCACTAAGGCGCTACAGTAACAGAAGGCTTCCTGATTGATCCTGTCGAACGAATCTGAAGGCGCTTATAGTGAGGATTTCATAAGAATCACCAAGACGCTACAGTAACAGAAGGCTTCTGATTGATCCTGTCGAGAATAAGGTCTAGAATAATGTTACTAGCATTAGCATTATGATAATAAAAATGAATCAAAAAAATAAATAGAATCGGATCCAAAACCTGATAAAAAATGTGGACCAAAACATGGTCCACAACCTAGTCCAAATCTGTTCCAAAATTTCATAAAAAATGTGGTCCACGATATGGTCCAGGATCAAAAACTAGCCCAGAATCTGATGGAGGACCATCATCTGGTTCAATTTCAGAATTTTGCTCAAAATATGGCCAAAATCGTTTTAAAAATCTTAATTTTTACTTTTGTAAGATTTTTTAGTGTGTTGTGGAAATCAGAACAGTTTTTTAAATTCTTTCCGACGTTTCGACTTTGTATTTAAGTCTTTTTCAAGGATAGTATATATTTTATATATAATGGCGGACAAGTTCCGCAAGGTAGTAATATAGGTCCTCTATTGTTTTTGGTCTTCATTAATGATATTGGAAACTTACAACTTCAAGGCATACCTAAACTGTTTGCGGACGATACGGCATTGTTTTACCCTCGCGCTAATGTTCAGTCCATAGTAAAAGACTTAGAATCGGATTTATCAACTCTTATTGAATTTTTTAATGGTAATCAACTCTCGTTGAACCTATCGAAAACAAAATACATGCTTTTTCACTCGTCGCGAAAAAAAATCTGTCAGCATCCTGATCCGCTCGTCGGCAATTTGAGTATTGAAAAAGTTGTGTCTTTTAAGTATTTAGGACTGCATTTAGACTCTTGTCTTCCCTGGGGCATACATATTAAGCATGTATCCAGCAAAGTTTCGTCGCTATGTGGACTTATGAAAAGAGTACGCTGCTTCGTGCCGCATAAATCATTACTAAAATTTTATGCGTGTATCCACTCTATACTTCAGTATTTAGTCATTGTCTGGGGTCACGCTGCTAAATCAAAACTTAAAAAGATTCAAACCTTGCAAAACAGATGTATAAAAATAATTTTCAATTTACCGCATTTATTCTCGACGTATTCGCTCTATACAAGCTTAGATCATAAAATTATACCCATCTTAGGATTGCGCGACTCTCAAACTATCATGTTTGTACATAATGCCTCACATGACCGAACTTTCCGTAGTAATATTATATTTACGACCAGGCGAAACTATCTCTATACTAGACATTCGAATGAGTTATTAAGAAGCAGAGCATCTACCAACTTGGGTCTACAACGTATCACTAATTATGGTCCATCAAAGTACAATTTGCTTCCAAATGAAATAAAAACAATAAGAAGTAGTGTCCTTATGAAAAGCAAGCTAAAACAGTATATAATAAGGAAGGTAAATGAGTATATTATTTAACGTGTCAACCATTTATACATGTAGGTTTTTTTCTGGCTTCTGCTAGTTTTTTTCCCTGCATCTCGATTATATAGTAATTTAAGTAAGTTATCTGTGCCACAAACGACTTCACTATAAAGCTATATGTTTTTTTTTGTTTTACAGTTTTACGTGAATCCCTTCGAAGGAACTAAGTTCCATTGGGATTTCACTTTGTTTTCTTGTTTAGCTAAATACTCCGCGTTGTTATTTTCTTATATTTTATTTTTTGTATGTGTCCACTACCAGGGGGTCTCATTCGGAGCTCTTTGGTGTGGGAGTCAGAGGAGGGCATTAAAAAAAACATTATAAAAAAAAGATATATCTAATTAAAAAAGGCCGAACGACGCCGCTTGGATAGTAGTATATTGATCGACGGCGATGAGTTTGAGGTAGTCGACGAATTTGTCTACCTTGGCTCACTAGTAACGGTGGACAATGATACCAACCGTGAGATTCGGAGGCGTATTATCAGCGGAATTCGTGCTTACTATGGGCTTCACAAGCAATTGCGGTCGAGCAGGCTAAGTTCCCGTACAAAGTGCACCCTGTACAAGACGCTTATTAGACCGGTTGTTCTCTATGGGCATGAAACATGGACAATGCTCGAAGAGGACCTGCAAGTGCTCGGAGTTTTCGAACGACGAGGGCTAAGAACGACCTTCGGCGGCGTACAGGAAACCGGAGTATAGAGGAGGAGGATGAACCATGAACTCGCACAGCTCTACGTCGAACCCAGTATCCAGAAGGTGGCTAGTGAGCGACACGCCCTGGCAGGTGTTGTGGGTTCAAATCCGGTTATAATCTCTGATTACAGCTTGGTTTGAACCATGCACCTTCCAGCATTGGACAAAAGATAGGAGTCACAACGACAACTTGTTAACCATAGCTACCTATTACCCCCCCCCCCCCTTCATTCCCGAAAAAATCCTTCTTCATTACTTTCCCTTACCGTCCCTTCATCAATTGTAGAATCATCGTTTAAAAAAAAATATATTAAGCTACTTCACTGCAAACCTTCTTATAGTGCTGAAAATGCTAATTTGCAGCTATTTACCGACATGAAGAATTTGAATAGAATTTTGGATGCCAATTTATAACGTCTATGCAGTCAAAAAGCTAATATACAACAACGTGCAGTATGAAATGCCAGATATGCTAATAAGCGGCTGATTTACTGCTTATATTAATGCTTATTGGTTACCTGGGTAGTTCAAATTTGTTCCAAAATTTCTTACAAAGTCTGGAGCAAAATTCAATCAAAAATGTGGTCCACAATCTAGTCCGTGTCCAAAATACGGTGTAGGGGTAGAATCTGGTTATAAATTTGATCCTAAATCTGTTAGTGGATTAAAATCTGATCAAAATGTGGTCCAAAAACTGGTTTATAAACCCTCCCAGTTTCAGATTCTGGACCCAAATTTGATGCAAAATCTGATAAAAAAGTGATCCAGAATCGGGGCAAGGTCCACAAATTGGTCCTGGGCTAGAATCTAGTCCAAAATTTGATAAAAAATGTGGTAAAAAATATCATTCAAAATCTGGTAAAAATCTGATAAAAATGTGGTCCAAAATCTGATCTAGAATTTGGTGCAGCTCCAAGATCTTGTTCAGGTTCAGAATCTTATCCAAAATCTGATAAAAATTGTCCTTGATTTGGTCCAGAATCTGATGCAGGCCCAGAATGTAGTCCATACTAGGTCTAGAATATGGGTCAAAAATTTAATCCACAGTCTGATTTAAAATCTGGACAAAAATCGGATCAAAATGTGTTTCAAATTTTGGTCTAAAATCTAGTCCAAATCTGTCTGTTCTAAAATCTGAAACAAAAGTTATACCTGCGGTCCGCAATCTAATCCTGGCCCGGAATCTGGTTGATAGTTGTTAAACAGATCAAAAAACTGTGGTCCAAAATCTGTTGACGGTCCACAATCTGACTCAAAATCTGATTGAAAATGTTTTGGATCACAAACATTTTGGATCACATTTTTGATCCAAAAACTAGTCCAAAGCTGTTCAGTAATTTGTTACAAAATTTGGAACAAAATATGTTAAAAATGTGGTCCAGAATTTAGCGCAGGATCAGAATCTGGTTAGTGGCTTGAAATCTTATCAGAAAGAACACGGATTTAAAAAACGAGGGAGTGCTAAAGCGGGTCTTTGCCTAGGGTGCCACAATGTCACGCTAACCAAGTAACAATTCCAAGTTTTATTACGTTTGTATAGCGGTTTTCATGACCAATTTCATAAAACCGCTAATAAAACTATGAGCTCTACCAGAACTTTATGATGGCTGCTATATAACTGCTTTCTGACCAAGTGGGCCTCTCTTCAGAATGTTTCCATAACCTCTACAAGAATTAGGTTATAAATTCAAGTAGTCGTATCACGCCTTTTTGAAAGCAGCAATAAAACCAATTAGGCTTTCGCTGTTTGATAGTCACCGCCATAATTTAATAACGCTTTTCGCTTTACGCTCTGGCAAAAGCTAAATAGCAGTTCGCCAGCTTTGTCAACTTGAAAATATATCCGTGAGCAGAAAAGTTAAAGTTTTACTGACAGATCATTCCGAACGGTTTGGTTTATAGTCATTTGCAGCATGTGCGCATTGTATTTTATCGCGCATATTGATATGATAGGTTGATAAAATCAACATGCCACTGAAATTTTACAATTTTCAAAAACTGGTTGTTTTAATAAAATAATAATATTAAGTTAGTCAATCTCATTTTCTAGCAAAATCATTTTAGTTGCTCCCTCACTCACACTTTGCTTTGATGAATTTTTGTTTGCGAACTAAAACAAAATATTAGAATATAGCAATATGGCCTCGCATAAAAAAAATTATTTTGCTGTTGAGCTTCGGTATTGTTCATAATAGCAGCAAAAAAACTGTTTGGTCAGGGTGTTACCGATTTAATAGCTCTATAAAACTAACAAATTTATTGCGGTTTGACAAGCAACAGCGATAAGATCAACTTTGATTGGTGCGCCATTTTGTATTGCTACGCCACAAGTTTATAAGAGATGTGGTGCAGCCAACCAGTTTTAACTTGGTGATATTGCTTTATTAACAGTTTTATTATGGTTTTCTAGCTAGCTCTAAGTGTATTTGGACTCGTATCCTCTTGGTATTGCGCAATACCACAATAAAACTAGAGGTAATGATTGATACCGTAATAAATCCTTTATAAAATTAAAGTAAAACCAAGTGGCTTAAGAATTGTTACTTGGGTGCGGCTTTGCTAGATAGAGCCACTACGATTTTTGTACTAGCCTCATAAGTCTGTCGATAAAGAAGGCTCTAAGAAAGACGTTTAAACCCAAGGACTTGCTTGTATTGTCATTTTAATAATTTCTTTGTCATATTTTTGAGACAATGTTGTGTGCAAATCATTAATATACAAGAGCAACGATAACGAGCCTATGTTGCTCCTTTGAGGTACACCCACACCAATCGACTCCAATGAATTTTTAGACGTACCTATTGATACCGACTGTTTTTTCCTGACAGATAGCTTCAAAACGTAGCATTCACAACACCTCTGATCAGCCGTCAAGTTTCTCCAGAAGAATAGAGTGGTTTAAAATGTCACATGCTTTGCGTAAATCTAAAAATAATTTTTGTGACATCTTTGTGTCTCGTTTGTCGTCGCCAGTTTTAGTCATCATTCTGTAATAGTGTTTTTTATTATTTTTATCATATTTTTTCAGTACTTTTGGTACTTTTTGTAAAACTTTAGCTCTTTTTTTGAAATATATTTGTCCATTTTTGTTTCCATTTTGGTCATATTTTTGTCACATGTTTCATGTTTTTTTATGAAATTTTTTCAAGTTATGTTTTTATTGATTTTTGTCTACTTTTTTCACAAAGATGTGATTTTTTTGCCGTGTTTTTGTTATTTTTATCATAGTTTCATCACATATTTGTCCTCTCATTTTGTCATATTATTGTAACTTATTGTCATGTTTTTGTCGTACTTTTATCATATTGTTGTCAAATTTTTATCTCATTTTGTCACATAATTGTAAGTTTTTTGTCACGTTTAGGTGAAAGTAGTCAACAGTGGGATTGCAGAACAAATTTTTGTAACAGCTTTGTTTCGTATTTGTCACGTCATGTTTCGTACTTTTTGCCATATGTTTGACACATTTGCATTAGATTTTTGTCACATTTTTATCATATTTTTTGTCAAGTTGTCACATTTTCTTGTTGCTGGTTATATATTTTTGTCGCATTTTCACCATGTTACTGTTTTGTTTTCATATTTTTTGCTTATCTTTGATGTAATTTCGTTATATTTTCATCACGCTTTTGTCATACTTTTGCTATAGTTTTGTAATGTTTTTGCTATGATTTGTAATGGTGATTCAGGAACTTCCTTACTAAGTTGCATGTACCAAGTATTACTTTCTAGATGTGCTAAGTAGGAACGCAGGAACGCAGTACAGTACAAGGAACAATTCCAGTAGCAGAGATTACTATTGGAAGGATATGTACTTCCTCTGTCAAATTATGCTACGTTAATCGGGAATATGACTGTACATTGAGGTCTAGTTGTGCAGTGAAAGCGATGATTGTTACTCGCTTCATCCGTTTTTCGTAAATCATATAGTCAGGTTGATTGGCACGTACGAGGATATTCATGTCGACCTCGCGATACCAGTACAAATTTACATAGCTATTTACCAGGAAGGGGTTTGGGCAGGTATTTGTAGTGGGGTATATTTACCAAGTCGTGCTTCAAAGCAAGTTGTCGGTGGCAATCGTATTGTGGTGACCGTGATATGGCTTAAATCTTGTTGACGGCAGAAAAAAAGTATTCAGGATACGGTTGATACGATGCAATAAATTTTCCTGCAGCTCTTTCTTGATCACAGTGTGATGAACATCTTTTAGTTGCTAGTATTTTAGGTATTTGTAAGATTCTCCTTCAAACAATGCTCAGAATTTCCTCTCTTTCGTTGATGTGAAAACATTCAGCGCCCAGAACTTTACCTAGATGAATGTTGACTAGTCGACCTTTGTCGACACCAAGTTCCATCCGGATATCGGATTGGATATTGCAAAACATCGAAACCAGCTGCAATTATTGATGCAACCTGGTTTACGTTTTCGCTAACTGCTTTGAGTGGTCCAAATAGGTGTGGGTAACCCATCTTTTCATCGCCATCGCCAGGAATTCATTATTCCTACCCATTATTTGATCGGGCGGATCCATCAACTGCTTTACTGGAACCATCCTTCAAGGGGCCATAACGAGGGGACGCTTAGATCGAGGGCAGCACCTGGACCCAATCCACGAACAGGATTAGCTAGTTTGGAGTAACGAGTATCTTAACATCTTGCAGTCTCAAAAAAGAATCAACGTCATAGTGCCAAACGTAAAAGTCGGTATGATTGTTTTACCATGGTTTATTCCGGGACATACATCGAGGTCCAATGAAATAGAAAATGGATCGTGCAACAACAATTTTTTACCAAGCGATGGCAGTTTAGTCAGAGCGGTTGACGTGATCATCGCCTGTTCCACGTGTCTATCTATTAAAGCGACTGAATATCTTTGCATTATTTGAATTGAATTGTACGATATTTCAATGGGAAGATGATGTTCCGTCTGACGCGGTATATCACACCAAAGTCTATCAGTTCTAGGCCAATCAACAAGAAGCAAGACAATGACCATTCAACTGCAAGTATGATGCGATCGCTTGCTCAGGAAGCGATCGTGTAGCGGCTACGCATAAAAGTTAAGTTTTGTTTTAATTTCAATGCTTTCAAAAATATGTAAGCATCATCATTTTTATTCATTGTTGCGGTACGAAACCGCATTGCGATGGTCCCTATTATTACCACTGTTCATAAGCAACTGTGATCAAATTCAAATAGACAAACTATCATTTAAATCCACATGTAAATAAAAGGAGAAGCAAGTATATGAGTAGGTTTCAGTGAGCAACAATCGTGTGTTTCACTTAACTGTCCTGTCCAGTAAGCACTAACGACGTTAGTGCTGTGACCATAATCTGGAGCTGATCACCAACATTGCTTTACTAATGGAATATCAGAATTATCTATTGAGTTGCTACACCACGATTAGTGTGCAACGCGTTCGGTATCCGGTTCGGTTTACTGACGGCACATACCTGCGGCAGTGGGATAATAACTGTTCTTGAACGCAGTTTACTCACGGGACTTCAAGTTCATCGACCGTCCTTACCTATATGAATAATTTCTCTATCTTCCGTCAACGAGCCGATCTTGCTGAAAGAACTGCTTCCTGTTCGACTTGCTGTTGGATATCGAATGAATGGATTTTCCGAACGAAATTATGGTTTATTCTTGCCGCTGTAGTCATGTATCGTATTATTGGTGTCGTAGTCATGTATCGTGCTGTTCGCATCGTTGTCATGTGTTGTGTTGTTAGCATCGTTGTTGATCTATTGGCATCGTTGTCGCAGGTTATCTGGGATAACGTTCGGCATGTTTGAATACTGATAACCCATATGCCACACATTCGGTAATATCAATAAAGTGAGCAATTCCTGCGGGACACAATTGTACTGAAAGTTGAGATAAATCAGTGCCAGGACCTAGTTTATCGATCAACAAATCAACAGATTCAAAAATTTGTGTTACACTCGTGTATATTCTCACGCTATCGGAAGTAAAATCTTGTATTCGTACGGTGAAATTGGTTCACAAGCATAGAAGATGGCATCAGCATCAAGATTTGTGGCTCGAGCAGCACGAATCGAAAGTTGTGCATAAAAATATTTCGCAGAAAAGAACTGCCATTTGTCACTGACACTATTTGAGTAGGAATTTCGTACGTCCCGCAGGTGCCCTGCGGTTAACTTTCTCACAAGACGCTACTGTATGATGCGTACGTATCATACATTATCCAATTCCTCGTCCTAGTAATGGTATAAAAAATTCATGGTATAAATTATTCATCCAACCGGGAGCAACCGGGTTTTAGGCTGCCTAAAATGCACGCGAGCAAAGCAGAAGTAACCAGTTAGAACCTGAGGGGTTAAAGCTTATCACTAAGCTTGCAAAACATTCGCTTCGGCAATGTTGCTAAATGTCAAAAGCTTACTACAAAAATTATAGGCAATTTACGGTGACAAAAATCCACGAATTATGTATGACATTTTGTGAGGAAGGTTCGCGCATAACCTGTATATGCTAATCTACACCCGATCATTGCGTAATCGTGCGTATCCGGTTTGTCCGGTGGAACGAAAAATTTGCTATTAAATGTGCGTGAGATTAGCGGAACATCAAATTGCCATCCTTTTTTGCATCGGTTAGAACACAGGCTAGATTTCCTTGAGTTGTATTTTGCATAAAATATTGATAAGCACACCTATAAAATTTTAAATTCACTTAAATTTTAAAGTCAAAATCGTTTCAATTTGCTAAATGGGCAAATTTTTAGATCTCGAATTTCAGCAAAGAAATGTGTTATTCGATAAAGCTCATTCTCAATTCATAAACAAATAAAACTGCCACATTCGGGGTACAAAAAACGATCGTGTAATCACTAAGAAACTAGTTTTGTACAGACATTTTACCTTTAAGCATAGGTATCATAAAGTTTGTATTTCTTTAAAAATTAGCACGGAGGCTCGACCACTTTAAATGGCAAAAAATTAGTTTTAAGCTAGGTAAATATTTCTATCGCTCGATTTCAATTTGAAAATTATAATTTCCTTTTCCCATCGAACATGGAACAAACTTGCCAGCTTCGCTGTCCAACCCACCAGCATGGTAACGTCCGGTTTAAGAGAAAAGGGCCCTTCGTCACAACAACCGGATATCCCCCCCCTCCCATCCCCGCGAATTTCTTGCAGTGTCCATCCAGGTAATGCTAGTATATTGCAACTTGCCTGTTTCCGAAGCGGGTCTTCCAGAAGTCGGCCGCATCCGCCTTGGTGATGCGAAACTGATCCCCGGCAAACAGCCCGTTCGGGAAGATTGCCTTCAGCTCGCTCAGCATGTGCGAAAACACCAAGCTCAGCTTCGTCAGGTTTCTCCGGTAATGGGAATTCTCGTCGAACATCTTCTCCTTGCCCTCCTTGAAGAGCTTGATGGCCTGTTTGCACTTTCGCATCAAATTGTTGATGAAGATATTGAAGTGCTCGTTGCCGTGCAGTAGATGCATCTGGTCTTCGTACTTGGAGTAGATCAGATGCAACCGCTGGTACGTATCCGGCAGGATGTCCAGTATGAAAGGGGGAGAATTTTTCAGATTCATTTTCGACTGCTGGCATAGTTTGACGACTTTGTCCATCAGTTTCCAGGTTTTTTCCAGGGTCTTTTTGTCCGTTAGGAACTTTTGCTGTGCACAAGCATCCGAGATTTTGCCCTGGATCTTCGAGAAGAACGAGATATTAGTTCTCGGCTGCGGACGAGCTCTGTTAGTAGCCGCCATCTTGACATTTATCAAAACTTTCAACAATACACATATACGACCCTGCCGATGTTCGAGGGCTCTGGCCGCACTGAATAAACTCCCCGAAAATAAAACAACACTCTACATATACACTTCCTTTCCCATCCTACTGGACGGTCAGGCAAAACCAAAGATATCGGCTCTTTTCTAGGGATTCTTCACTGGCACTTCTTTCATTACAGTCAGCGATTTTCGACTGCCACTTCATTATTTCTCGAGCATTTTCGCGACAAATTTCATAATGGAAATAAACATTTCACAGCAAGAAAACGAACAAAATACGCGACTTCTTCTACTCACTTGCACTATACACAGAGAAAACCATACACAAACACCAAAACAAGCTAGCTAAGCGAAATCGGTCGCCCGCCGTATTCTGGCTGGATGTATATTCTTCACTTGACACTTCACTCCATGATCTCCTCTCGTTTTGCTCGTTTTGACGTTCTTCAACCGCACGCAATCGTTTCTCACTGCATCCACTGCTGCTTCTTTGACTGCTTTACATCAGAAGATCTCGCTTGGATAACACACCAACACTAGCAGCGGAGCGGACCGATTCTCGTACACCAACCAAGTAGTATGGCCCAGCTCCGTTGACAGCCAGTCTTCCCTATTCGGCAATTCGTTCCGATTAACCCTTGCACCGCACCGTACAGAAGAATCTTTCTCACTCGTACCGCTGTTGTCGCGAGCAGTGCGCGAAAGAGTGCGAGAAAATTACTGTTATTTGTGCATTGACAACTCTAACTCTCTCTCCTTTTCGTTACTCGCACAGACACAGTATCACACAACACTATTCGTCGCTGCTTCTTTGCTGACTTTCTGGGGCACTGCACTTTCCACTTCGAACTGGAAACTGGAAACTCGAAAGTATGCCACTTTACTTCACCATTTTATTAGTGCACCATATTGACGACGAATAAAACATAGCATTGACGACGCGATCACTCTACTAAATGCTTCAGTAATTAAATGCGACACGATAGTAGCAGCAGCAGCAGTTTCCCGACGACGAACAGAAGCGAACGCATAGTATTATAGCCACCTCAAAACAGCAACAATTCATCGTGAAATCTCGAAACAGACTGGCACCGACTTTGCGTGGCTGCTGTACGAATGCTTGAAAAAGTATGAGGTAGTGTGAGAAGTATGAATGGATTACGGTTGTGTTTGTATCGGCGGCAGCCAACCAGAGAGATACGCCGAGAAATTTCAACCTGTTCTGTTGGCAGTTCGATAGACTGTTATTCATGAAAACGTCGCGTAAACAGGCTGCGACGAGGGATTGTTGCGACAGTGATTCTTATTGGAAAAATGTGACGCTAACTAGAAAGGTGGAAACTTTTTCGTTTAGAAATTAGTGCTGATTAAATCAAATTTCGAGCTTTTATTTTTTTTTTGAATTTACGTAGTATTATCGCTCTCCGTAATGTTCCATGCGATGTACTGAACATTGGTAACATTACTTTTTCCGATGATGATATTATTGCCGCGATCGGTAAGCTGAAGTCATCAGCCTCATATGGACCTGACGGAATTCCCGCAGTAGTATTAAAAAAATGCGCGACTGCCCTCTGCACTCCGTTGAGAATGATTTTCAATAAATCGTTATCGCAAGCTGTATTCCCGGCATGTTGGAAAAAATCTGTAATGTTTCCAGTCTTCAAAAAGGGCGATAAGCAGAACATTGCAAACTACCGAGGTATAACTTCCCTGTGTGCTATCTCCAAGCTTTTCGAAATATTAGTAGGAAAAATTATGTTACATGAAGCTAAATCCTACATATCCATCGATCAACATGGCTTCTTCCCTGGTAGATCAACAACTACTAATTTGGCTCAGTTTACCTCACACTGTATTAAACATATGGAAGACGGCGCGCAAGTAGATACCATCTATACAGATATTAAAGCTGCATTTGACCGAGTCGATCATTCCATTCTGGTGGCGAAGATTGCTCGGCTGGGCGCTTCGTTTAGCTTCGTAGAATGGCTTAAATCATACCTGACTAGCCGTTCACTTACTGTAAAGATCGGAAACAATGAATCGTATAGCTTCGTCAGCACATCAGGGGTACCTCAAGGAAGCAATCTCGGGCCACTGCTATTTTCTATATTTTTCAACGATGTCTGTTTTGTCATCCCGCAAGGATGCAGGCTACTATATGCGGACGACCTCAAGTTGTTTCTTGCGATACGATCCATAGGAGACTGCATTGAACTGCAAGGATATCTCGACGATTTATTTGGATGGTGCTCTTATAATCAGCTGATCCTCAGTATAAGTAAATGCCACGTAATCTCCTTCACACGCAAAAAAACATCCATTCTATGGGACTACACTATTTCTGGTCACCCGCTAGTAAGAGTGTCAACTTTTAAAGATCTTGGGGTTCTGTTGGACTCTTGCATGTCCTTCAGAGACCATTACTCATCGATCATTGCACAGGCAAATAGAAACCTTGGTTTTATCACCAGAATTGGCAAAGAGTTCACTGACCCATATTGTTTGAGGGCACTGTATTACTCCCTTGTTCGCCCTGTTTTGGAAACTTCAGCAGTAATTTGGAGCCCCTATGCAGATGTTTGGATAAGCAGAATTGAGGCTGTGCAGTCCAGATTTTTACGTAGTGCTCTTAGATCTCTACCTTGGCGTGACCCAATGCAATTACCCCCATACGAGCAGCGTTGTCGACTACTTAACATGGATACACTTGCGCAAAGGCGTGATATTTCCAGAGCCGTTTTTATTGGAAAGCTTCTAACTAGCAAAATTGATGCTTCTCATCTTCTTGCACAAATCAATATTAATGCCCCTACTAGAAGCTTGAGATCATGGGACTTTATGAGGCTTGACTTTCAGCGCACTGAATACGGCCAAAACGAACCCGTCCGTGCGATGTGTAACGCTTTTAATAGATTTTATGTACTTTTTGACTTTACTATTTCAATAGATGTTTTTAAAAATCGCATAAGAAGATTTATTAGTTAAATGTTTCTTGTTTAGTTGTATTACTTAGATTATAAGACCGACAATGTATGTAAATAATATTAGTGTGTAAGCAGTGATATTTATTATTATATGTAATTATTGTATGTTATGATTGTAATCCAAAGTCAAAAGATGATGGGGTTTTTACGCCCTCTTGAAGAGGCTTCACCTCAAGGGGGCTTTTCCCCATCCTACCATAAATTCATGGAGACCAGATGGTCAGATGAATCAAATAAATAAATGATAAATGATAAATGATAAATGATAAGATTGTTACTTGACTGCAAGATGTGGGCGTAAAATCAAAATCTAAAGAAGCGTTTGTCCTAAAAAGTGATCAGACTTTGATTCACAACTAATAAATCATAGTGCCCTTCTGGCATACAAAAAACCCGAATTAATCCACCTAGCGGTGTGACCTAGCCTTTCTACTGCCGCAATAAATATATTTTATTTCCTAGGAACATCTATAATTAACTTGACTATATTTTTAAATATCCGTTCCTCAGAGGTGGGTACCGCTAATCAGCTAGCCCCTAACCTTTTAGCCAGCGAGTAGTGCGTTCGCAAGGTTTCAAATCTGTTAGCGCTTTCATTAGCTTCCGATAAGTTCGGAAGGTAACAGAATGTTAGCGGTTAGATGATTAGCGGTGCCCACCTCTGCCGTTCCTTATTATTCAAAATTCTTATATCTGAAAAAAGGTAATATCTGAATCTGAAAAAATAACTGAGTAAAGCATTAGATATGAAAAACGAAAAAGTGAAATTGGACTTTTTCTTAGTTGGCGCTCTTTCAGGTAATTATTTTTGCATGAAAATCGAAACTAAAGCTTCTTTTGAATAAACTTTAATGAAAAAATAGTCATTAGTTTGATCGTATCGTTTATATGATATTGCCCTTTAGATGTTTTAGGAAACGATGAGATCAAAGAAACAAAAGCAGCGCCATAAACATGCTTGAGGATGGCCATATGACCGACATAATTTTCGGCGCTTGTTATTTTTCCTGATATGAGTGGACCCATATTAATTTATGTATTAAAACATGATACATGACATATGATATTATCTTTTAAAGTGTCACTACCGAAAACAAATTGTACAGAATTATTAGTATTTATTCCTCTTTTTCATATAAAATTTCTAAGCTCTAGCATCTATTGATTGGAAAAGCATCTATTGATGCGCAAAATTCGTTTGAAATTGGTATAAATTTATTTGGGAAAATCAACTCATTAGTATTTTAAATACTATACACCACTATACCTATATGATTAAATCAAATACTTTTCTTCGCTTTTTGCTTTGTAACAGTAACAGTAACAACAAGTAAAGAAAATGAAAATTGAAATGTTCCTCACTCTTCTTGTATTTCTATGCAAATTTTAAAATTGCAAATCGCATATACACACATACACGCATACATACATACATACATACATACATACATACATACATACAAGCATGCATACATACATACACATACATAACACATACATAACACATACATTGAATACAATCGACCCTTGATTAATTTATTTCGATTTTATACATTTTAACGGTTTAATATACGGCGCTGAAGTGTTAAAGTTTGAATAACTTTTGAATCAATCGTCCGATTTTCAGTAACTTGGTCTCGTTTTATAGATCTCAACAGTAACTTTCAAATGGTAATAAATTGTATAATGTTTCCTATTGAATTAATGCCTATATGCAACAAAAAGCAGTTTTAAATACATTTTTTTCACATTTCTTTATGTAACTTTCAAACCACAAGCCCATTCGTCATGAAATCTTGAAGTTAAGGTTTTAAAAGACTCCCCTTTCATATGCAATCAATTTTATTCAAATCGGTTAAGGGACCTATGAGATAATGAAGTCCCATATTTTTCATATTTTTATACATAACTTTTGAACTAAAAGTCCGATCAGTATGAAATGAAATAGCGAACAATGGGACACCTAGACCTTTCATTTGACACTAAGATCATTAAAATCGGTCCAGCCATCTCCGAGAAATGTTGGCTCAATCAAAAGCGTTCCACAGTGTTCCACACACACACACACACACACACACACACACACACACACACACACACACACACACACACACACACACACACACACACACACACACACACACACACACACACACACACACACACACACACACACACACACACACACACACACACACACACACACACACACACACACACACACACACACACACACACACACACACACACACACACACACACACACACACACACACACACACACACACACACACACACACACACACACACATTCGTCCCACTAGGCTTTCTTTCGATTTTCGGTTTTTCGAGTGATTCCTATACCTTTATACTATATTTTCATATAGTAGAAAGGTAAAAACGTAACTGATATTGTCAATTGCAAGGAAAATTGTACCATCCAAAGTGCGATACCGCTCATAAAAGTGCTATTTGGCATTAAATCGTTTCGGTCTCTTCGGCGCACTTATTGCTTATATAACGAAAAAGTGCGCCGAAGATACCGAAACGATTTAATGCAAAATAGCACTTTTATGAGCGATATCGTACTTTGGATGGTACAATTTTCCTTGCAATCAGCAATACTAATGACTTGTTTATTTCTCAGTCAATTCGAAAGATATCTTTATCAATCGTAACCGTAACCAACGAAATCTTTTTCAGTTTCGTATTTTTATGATTTAAGATTTTTTGCTGCTAGTTTATTTCTAAACTTATCGAATAAAAGCTCTGCATAGGAAGAAAGTGCGAATTATATTGTTGTAAAAACAACGATTAACACAAGTCTTATTAAAACTAGTCTTTCGCGGTTAACTACGCGATAAAGACAGGTAAAATAATTTCTCTAACCAAGCTATGAAAAATAAACAATTTGGCGCCAACTTTTCAAAACGGCAAGTCGGCAAAATGTAAACAAACCGAGTGAGGGTTTCTTTCCAGCGGAAAATAACCCTCGCTCGGCTTGTCTACATTTTGCAAATTGGCCCTTTTGAAAAGTTAGTGCCCAATTGTTTTATAGTGGTACAGTTTGGGTTCAGTTCTGCAAATCGGAATAATTAACCGAAACCGAAACCATTGCTTCAGCGTGCTACGAAATGCTTTCGCTTTTGAAAAAACAAATACTGATAGGGGAAGGGCGGTGAAGACGGTTAAGGTTAAGGTTAAGACTAAATATCTTCTCAAATATTCTGTGTTGATCGCAATTTTCATACAAACTAAACCTTAAAGTCTCTGTCTAATATAGTTACGACGTGTATTTACTAGAAAATTTCTTTCAAAGTTTAAACCTTTTTTTTTAAATTATAAACATTATGCGTATAAATCAGAGTTTCTTCGCATGGGCGGGAAAGACGGAAACTTGATATGGAAAAGACGGACACTCGCAAAAAGATGTCACGCGTCGTCAAATTATCAGTATTGAGAAAGATTAACATATTTCATCATGTATTTAGGAAAGAATTGATTTGGCAAAACCTCTATCCCGATCCCCCCTTTGAGCGAGGGTTAAAATGGTTTCCTTCATTATTTTATTTGATGACGAATTAATCGCTTCTAAAAGTTGGCCTATTCCAACTGTTATATTGTCAATTGCAAGGAAAATTGTACCATCCAAAGTGCGATATCGCTCATAAAAGTGCTATTTTGCATTAAATCGTTTCGGTATCTTCGGCGCACTTATTGCTTGGAAGATAACGAAAAAGTGCCCCGAAGATACCGAAACGATTTAATGGAAAATAGCACTTTTATGAGCGATATCGCACTTTGGATGGTACAATTTTCCTTGCAATTGACAATATGTCTTCTGGATACTTTTACATATGTCGACCAACATTTGAAAAGAGCGGATAAGCGAACTGTCAAACAGAACGAGCGAGAGTTTACTTTCCTATGCTGCTCCAGCAAAAAATAACCCTCGCTCGGTCTGTTTGACAGTTGGCTTATCCGCCCTTTTCAAATGTTGGTCGACATATATAATATGTAAGTATTTGCAATGTTAAATGTGGTTAAATCGTTCTTGGGCAAAATGGGTCCAAAATCTTTGTGTCCGTCTTTCCCTACCTTTGGGTGTCCGTCTTTCCTAACTTACCATTTTTTCAAACTACAATAACTTTTTACTGAATATTCAAAAATTCACCAGGCTTGCAATGGATATTCAGTGAAGGATCAAACTAACGCAATGTCGTCGATATAGCATGTAAATATTGTTTTTTAATGATTTACCAGCTATTTTCTTCACACACAAAATTATATCGGTAAGTGTGCCTACGCATTTATTCTTCGCTTTGCTTATAAATTTGACAGTTGCGCTGCTAAAAATAGGCAGTTTAACCTATTATGACCTGGGTATACCTAAATTTGGACCAAAAGAAGTGAAACTGTGTAATCCACTATATTATGGCAAGGGAAACTCAAAATCGTCATTTGGAATGGTTTCAAGGCCAAAATATCGCTGGTTTTATATTTCATATGCTCAGTTTCAAACTCACACACACACACACACACACACACACACACACACACATTCGTCCCACTAGGCTTTCTTTCGATTTTCGGTTTTTCGAGTGATTCCTATACCTTTATACTATATTTTCATATAGTAGAAAGGTAAAAACGTAACTGATATTGTCAATTGCAAGGAAAATTGTACCATCCAAAGTGCGATACCGCTCATAAAAGTGCTATTTGGCATTAAATCGTTTCGGTCTCTTCGGCGCACTTATTGCTTATATAACGAAAAAGTGCGCCGAAGATACCGAAACGATTTAATGCAAAATAGCACTTTTATGAGCGATATCGTACTTTGGATGGTACAATTTTCCTTGCAATCAGCAATACTAATGACTTGTTTATTTCTCAGTCAATTCGAAAGATATCTTTATCAATCGTAACCGTAACCAACGAAATCTTTTTCAGTTTCGTATTTTTATGATTTAAGATTTTTTGCTGCTAGTTTATTTCTAAACTTATCGAATAAAAGCTCTGCATAGGAAGAAAGTGCGAATTATATTGTTGTAAAAACAACGATTAACACAAGTCTTATTAAAACTAGTCTTTCGCGGTTAACTACGCGATAAAGACAGGTAAAATAATTTCTCTAACCAAGCTATGAAAAATAAACAATTTGGCGCCAACTTTTCAAAACGGCAAGTCGGCAAAATGTAAACAAACCGAGTGAGGGTTTCTTTCCAGCGGAAAATAACCCTCGCTCGGCTTGTCTACATTTTGCAAATTGGCCCTTTTGAAAAGTTAGTGCCCAATTGTTTTATAGTGGTACAGTTTGGGTTCAGTTCTGCAAATCGGAATAATTAACCGAAACCGAAACCATTGCTTCAGCGTGCTACGAAATGCTTTCGCTTTTGAAAAAACAAATACTGATAGGGGAAGGGCGGTGAAGACGGTTAAGGTTAAGGTTAAGACTAAATATCTTCTCAAATATTCTGTGTTGATCGCAATTTTCATACAAACTAAACCTTAAAGTCTCTGTCTAATATAGTTACGACGTGTATTTACTAGAAAATTTCTTTCAAAGTTTAAACCTTTTTTTTTAAATTATAAACATTATGCGTATAAATCAGAGTTTCTTCGCATGGGCGGGAAAGACGGAAACTTGATATGGAAAAGACGGACACTCGCAAAAAGATGTCACGCGTCGTCAAATTATCAGTATTGAGAAAGATTAACATATTTCATCATGTATTTAGGAAAGAATTGATTTGGCAAAACCTCTATCCCGATCCCCCCTTTGAGCGAGGGTTAAAATGGTTTCCTTCATTATTTTATTTGATGACGAATTAATCGCTTCTAAAAGTTGGCCTATTCCAACTGTTATATTGTCAATTGCAAGGAAAATTGTACCATCCAAAGTGCGATATCGCTCATAAAAGTGCTATTTTGCATTAAATCGTTTCGGTATCTTCGGCGCACTTATTGCTTGGAAGATAACGAAAAAGTGCCCCGAAGATACCGAAACGATTTAATGGAAAATAGCACTTTTATGAGCGATATCGCACTTTGGATGGTACAATTTTCCTTGCAATTGACAATATGTCTTCTGGATACTTTTACATATGTCGACCAACATTTGAAAAGAGCGGATAAGCGAACTGTCAAACAGAACGAGCGAGAGTTTACTTTCCTATGCTGCTCCAGCAAAAAATAACCCTCGCTCGGTCTGTTTGACAGTTGGCTTATCCGCCCTTTTCAAATGTTGGTCGACATATATAATATGTAAGTATTTGCAATGTTAAATGTGGTTAAATCGTTCTTGGGCAAAATGGGTCCAAAATCTTTGTGTCCGTCTTTCCCTACCTTTGGGTGTCCGTCTTTCCTAACTTACCATTTTTTCAAACTACAATAACTTTTTACTGAATATTCAAAAATTCACCAGGCTTGCAATGGATATTCAGTGAAGGATCAAACTAACGCAATGTCGTCGATATAGCATGTAAATATTGTTTTTTAATGATTTACCAGCTATTTTCTTCACACACAAAATTATATCGGTAAGTGTGCCTACGCATTTATTCTTCGCTTTGCTTATAAATTTGACAGTTGCGCTGCTAAAAATAGGCAGTTTAACCTATTATGACCTGGGTATACCTAAATTTGGACCAAAAGAAGTGAAACTGTGTAATCCACTATATTATGGCAAGGGAAACTCAAAATCGTCATTTGGAATGGTTTCAAGGCCAAAATATCGCTGGTTTTATATTTCATATGCTCAGTTTCAAACTAACAATTTATAAAGTTGTTTACGGGCCCTATTCTGTAAGTCACGTCGAGTGTCACTTTGCTCGACTGGTCGACTTTTGGTATTATGTAAGTCACACGCGACCCGATTTTGTCGAGTAAGTCGACTGAGTCCACCGCCAAAAGCTAGTGACTAAACGGTTAGCAAGTGACGCCTAAGCTAGCTTTGTTTTGGTCGTGCGTTGAGCCGCTATGCTGCCCGTTCTTCTTGCACTCGACACTCGACATTGACTGAATCGAGCCGAGTTTCTCGATGTGACTTACAGAATAGGGCCCGTCATATTTCTTATCGAATTTTGTGAATTTTCTTTTTTCCATGTGTGGACTCATCACTGCGACCAGTATAGTTGATCTATTGTGATATCGCCCGGGTGTTTGCTGTATGACCTGCACTGCATTTCTCTTTGCTATACTTGCTATTGAGTGAGCGATATGCTTATTAAATTTGATATGTGCTTGTGTGTATTGGGGTTTAACCTTCTCTCAAAGCTTGATCTACTTTACCCACTTATTCCTCGCTGCCAGTACTATGCCATATTATAGCCTGGGAGGACTCATTCGTACCTCTGACCAGCACACTTAACTATAGAAGGGACATTTGCACTGTCAAGAGGCTTCAGAGGGTAAATATAGAATTCAGCATGAAGGAAGGGTAAATAAGGGGCCTGAGAATAAACCCATGCTAAAGTCACTTGACAACGAATGGCTTGATTCTACCGTGTACCCCCGTTGGTATGGCCTTCTTTAATCTGAACATTTTTAATCTGTACCCCGGTGGTATGAATGCGTTCACATTAAAAACCGATCAAGCGTCACACACAATTGACGTTAAAGTTGACCGGTCAATTAAAAAAAAGCAAAAAATCTTAATGCGTTTCCTCTTGCTCAGGAGTTTTGGCAATATAGCTCATACGCAACTTACCTCTCTCCAGTAATCAAAATAGACCATTTTAGTCGAAACTGCCGAGCCAATTTCGTCTTCTACAAACCGAACGTTCAGAATTTGTACATGTTTGAAATGTTTTCAAAACGTTTGTTTTCGTCAAATCTAAACAACAAGTTCATAGGGTGCGCGTGTTGCGCGTATGTGAAAATGAATAGAGTTACCAAATATTCAGATTAAAAATGAACTCGCCCAATCTGAACGAGGTGTTTTTCATATTAGCGGGGGTTGAGTGTACTAAGATTCGAACCCCCGACCACTCGCTTGTCAAAGCAGACTCGGTAACCTTGCAGCTACGGAGCCCCCCAGCTAGTTTGTGATAGACATATACTGCCGTGAATCGCATATCAGTCCCATTTATATAGTAAACTTTATAGAAAATGGGACTATTATGCGATTTACGGTAGTATGAATACCATTTTACGTTTCAAGTAATGTTTCGTCACAAAATGTAGACTTTTTCATGCGTTTTGGAGACAAAGTTTTTTCGCCATTTTTCAGCTTTTTTCCGTCATTTATCACAACTTTGCACTGTTGGAAACCCGCATAAATGAAAACAGCTGTGAAAATGGTCATAATCATATCGCTGTTATAATCCTTATAATCCACCATACAATCAACGGTTACAGTACATTCCAAAAACAAAAATTTTGATGGCGTCTATCATTTACATTATGGTACAAGGTTCAACCATTATCATTATGTTCATCATATCCTACGCTTCAAAAATATGTATGGAAAATCACTCGTTTTCGTATGGTGAACATTCTTGGTTTTTATGGTTACTTGTCGAATAACCATCTATACCTATAAAAATGGATTTCTGTCTGCCTGTCCGAATGTTCCTTATAGAATCGAAAGCTACTGAACCGATCGGCGTGAAAACTTGCCTATAAGGGTTTTTAGGGCCAGGGAAAGTTCTTATGATGGTTAGAGATCCCTCCCCCCACTAAGAGGGGGGCTTCCATACAAATGAAACACAAATTTTTGCATAACCCGAGAATCAAGCAAATGGAACAAAATTTTACATGTGGGTGTTTTTGGAGACAAGAATTTTTTGAAATACAATGAAATACAAATTTCCTCATAACTCGAGAACTAATCAATCAAATGGAACCATATTTGGCATGTGGGTGTTTTTGGAGGCATGAATTTTTCTATGATGAATTAGGACCCCTCTCTCTTTTTAGGAGGGGAGGCTCCCATACAAATGAAATACAAGTTTCCTCATAAGTCGAAAAGTATTCAAGCAAATGGAACCAAATTTAGCATGTGGGGGGTTTTGGAGGAATTTTTTTTTATGATGGTTTGAGACCCCTCACCCCAGTGGTAGGGGGACTATCATACAAATAAATCAGAAATTTTTGCGTAATTACTAATCGAACTCGAGAAATTTTAGACTCTTTTATAAAACATTAATCAATAACAAGACCACCAAAAACTATCAATAGTCAATAACTATACATTAGATAATTCAGCGCGAGACGACCACAGGCCGCGAGTGTTGCCGGCGACCTGCCGTCGGAAGCGCCGACTACTGCGGGGGGCAGCCCCCCGTAAAGATCACCTCTATCTAGGTTTATTGACGTAGGACTACGTCTTACGGCATGTTTTGGGATAGGGTGTCTTTCCAAAAAATCTAAAAATGCGAGCGTCACGAAAAATGAAAGGTTTTGAGCGCTAATAGCTCAGCGGTTTTCCGATCGATTTTCAATATTCTTACACTAATCGATCGGAAAATCTTCTAAGAATTGACCCAAATGAAGAAAAGTATGGATTCTTGATATTGAACTATTGAAAAATTGAAAATAATGAACCTATGTTTTACCAGAATTCTCGCTTCGTGATTGGTTGTCCGAAATGACGTCATCAAAGTAGAAACGCGTTTTCACGCTTCAACTTATAATTCAGTCAATTTTCAATAGATTTCCAAGATATTTACACCAATTGATCGGAAAATCGATTGAAAATATTGAAAATACAGAAAACTATTGATTTTCAATGCGCGTCATTAAAAAATTGAATTATTTTCATATTTTTGCCTTCACTCGTCAGTGCTTCCTTAGCACGGATGACAGAAATATATACGATATAAGCTATGGATTAAGCTTCCTTATGATTGTATTTAATTTACGCCCTATAGAATCCGATCGAAAATTGTTGAGCTTCAGCTGTTGCTACTTCCCACGGATAAGGCAACGAAGACATGCAAATTCACCAAGCGAGATGTTGCAGCTGGGGCACTCGTTTCGCTGCCATGATGAAATATCTGGCTGCTGAAGTTCTGGAATTGGCAGGACATATGCTGCACGCGACAACAAAATGACCAGAAGCATCCCACGTCACTTGCAGCTGGTCACTTGGAGTGGTATTTCATCGTGATTCAGGACCATACACGAACGGCTTCGTTAATCGGATAGCTGCTGAAGCTTTCCGGCTGGTCCGTTGCAACAAGCCGTGCCTGGTTAGTGGTTATCGGTACTCCAATTTACCGAACAGAGAATTACGTTAAGTGCGCTAGTGCAAGTTTATTGCAAGCTGGAGTTATGATAATCAAACAATCGGTCCTTTCAAGGGCCACACAACTATTGAAGAGTTTATTATATTTTCTGGCCCAGTTAATACCATAATAACACAGGCAACGAGGGAAAAGTTGAATTTTTCGCCATTGCGGATGACCAACAAATGACGGAAATAAGTATTCTGGTCATGGGTGATATTTTCTGCGACTTCCAAAACGTCTGCAGGTTGTAAATGCTTTATCAGTGTTCTTTTGTAAGCCGCAGAAAAGTTGCGAAAAATTTTCAACTTTTTGAAAACTCGCGCGTACCGTCTACCGATTACCAGAGGAAAAGCACTATTCAACGTAGAAACAGATCATAAAAATTTATTTACTGTTTGGTTTAGTTACTGACTTGGTTTCGTTTTAATAAAATAGATTCAATCAATTCAATGATATAACTCCAAAATCGGTTGAGGATTGAATGTATATGTTTCTACTTTGATAAACGTTACGTATGTAGCTTGTATACATAAAGAATCGTATTATTACATACATGGATACATCCTACTATCGCTACAAAGAGACGTGGTCCTACGTCACCTATGCGGTCGTGTCTTGTGCACAACCCGTCTGATTTTTGAAGTAGGACTACGTCTTACGGCAAGTTTTGAGATAGGGTGTCATTCCAAAAAATCGAAAAATGCGAGCGTCACGAAAAATGAAAGGTTTTGAGCGCTAATAGCTCAACGGTTTTCCAATAGATTTTCAATATTCTTACACCAATCGATCGGAAAATCTTCTAAGAATTGACCAAAATGAAGAAAAGTATCAATTCTTGATGTTGAACTATTGAAAAATTGAAAATAATGAACCTATGTTTTACCAGAATTCTCGCTTCGTGATTGGTTGGAAGATTCTTTGCAATGATCTAAACCTATACAAATTTGATATCTGTGCTTGGGAAGTAAGCCAAAACAAGTGACCATGTTTCCTCATTTCAACAAGATTTCTTAACACCGCGGTTAAACCTAGACCATTTTGATGTCCTTGCTTGGGAAGTACGCCAGAAAGAGTGACAAAGCCTCCTCGTGCCAACAGATTTGTTACGAACGCGATTAAACCTAGTCCAATTTGATGTCTGTGTTAGGGAAGTGTGCCAGAAAAAACGACACAAGCTCGTTGTCCCAACAGATCGCAAAATCTTTACTGCGACACGATTAAACCTCGGCGAATTTGAGATCTGTGTTGGAAAAATGTGCTACAGCTGTAGTGTTCGGTTATAATAGGACTCTGTTTGAATACGCATGCTTGCCGTTTCATTAGAAGTATAGTGAAAAGATGTGCTGTTGATAAAATAGGATTGAATTGGTAAAATCTCTTCAACGATGGGTAATAAAAACAATCTTTAATTTCAGTAAGGTAGCAGGAAAGCAATAGTTTGTGTTCTTGATTTTGTTAAATTGTTTTCAAATGCACAATCTTTTGAGAATTCAACGTATGCAATGTTACTACTTTGATAAATGTTACATACAACGCATGTAGCATGTATATATGTTGCATATAGCATGTATACATGAAGAATCGAATGATTACAAGCATGAATACATGTTACTATCACTACAAAGAGACTTACGTAGTCCTGCGTCACCTATATATGCGGTCGTGTCTTGTACACAACCCCTCTGATTTTTTAATCTTGTTCGCACTTACACGAAAACCCATGGTCAAAACTTGCGTGAAAGCAAAAGCAAAAATACTTCCTTCACTTTTTTCTCACGCAAAAACCAAACAAATATTAGCAACTTCGTAGTCGCGAATGTGGATACAATCTGGCTAAAGGAAAGGATTGCGGCTTTTCTGTGACGTTTCACCTTCAGGACATCAATTTAGACTAGATTCACTGTTTAAAAATAAACTAGGTTGAAAGGAAGGGGTGATTTTATGCTTTAACAAAATTGTTTACTTTCAGGACATCAAACTGGATTAGGTTTGTCGCAGTCCTAAGCAGTCTTGTTAAGACGAGAGGATTTGTCACTTATTCTAGCATACTTCCCAAGCACAGATATCAAATTAGTATAAGTCTGAACGTCGTAAAGAATATTCGGCCTGTTGGGATGAGGGGGTTTTGTTGCTTTTCTTTTTAAAACTAAAGTAATCGAAATCACAGAAAACAGATGGTGTATTTAACTGTCGTCCCTGTCTGTGCAGCAAGGCGATCACAAAGAAAATGTACGGGATAATTGGACCTTGAAACTGTTCGGTAATTTTTATTAATTAGTAATTGAAGAATGTTACAATAGAAATCCCATAATTGCTACATATTTTATGAGTCGATCGGTATTTAAACCATGAAAATCGATTCATAATTGGCAGAGCTATTTTCGTTCAAAATCTTTCATTCTTTCGTGACGCTTGGTTGAATCCTAATTTTGGATTGACACCCTGCGGTAAGACGTAGTTCTATGTCAAAAAGGGATTTGTTTCTGTTGCATTGAGTATTTTTGTTACAATAACAGATGTACAAGTGGCTGAGAGGCAATAGGGCTTTAAGCAGGATCAGGTAATCAGCCAGTTAATTTTTAATTTCATTGTATACTTACCAAGATGCATTATTTGCACAACACCGTCACTATCCGTGAACGTCATATTGATTCCAAATATAAATCTGCCATGCCGGGTGGCAGAATCTACCTCGAGAGATACTGATTTTTGTTGAAATTGAACAGTCATTGTCTGTCGCATGATATCAGCAGCACGATTGATCAACGTAGGAAGCGTACTTCTGGTAATTTTTAGGTCGCAAACTTTCCACAAAGGGGCTAAAAGCACATTTGTGCCTTCCTACTCAGCGAATCGGATGGGAAGGCTGTGCTCCGTCACCATTTGCGACGTGCCTTGTAAAACGTCCTTCCTGGTAGTTTGAACTAATACTTTTGCGGGTTTTGTACGCTTCACGGATTTTGGTTCACCGGATTTTGAAATTGCTGATATTATTGATATTTGCTGTTCATAAATACACTTCCTTTCAGCATCGACATCGACTAGGCAACGGTACTTACTCCTCTTTTCACTTTTAACTTCCTCCATTGCTTCAAAAAAATTTCTCTTCATATTTCCTCGATTCGTAATCATTTTTGCAACCGATGGTAATCACAGCGATAATTCAATTAAGTCATTGCGAAAGTTTATTCTTACTCCTATCCGATCCCACCGAATCCGCTTCGCACGCAGAGTAATGCTCACATGCACGAGCGACGCTTGTTCGGATCTAGGACAGGACGTGGCATGTGGCATCTTGCTTCTTACTCTTCTTGTCATTATGATCGCCATCCCGATTGAATATTCTTTGTACACTCTGCACCACTGTTGCCTGCACATATTGTTGTTGCAGTTGAAAACCGTAATAATCGACGTGCGACATTCGGTTTTATTCTTGTTCTGTGTGTCGCAACTACGTCGCACGTGGTGCGCTGTGTTCGCACATTGATGCGCTATACAGCGCAAATGAGCGCTCTTTTTGCTACCAACGACGTAGCAGCCCCATAGAGCCGTAAATACACAAAATAGAACTGTACTTTCTTCAACAATAGTGTAGATAATAACATGCTCTACAATCGCTCTTTACACGACTTTTTCGAATTCTGTTTAGTTGAGGCGCTGTAGTCAATTGAGCATCTACTGAGCAAAAAATCGAGAATGAAGCATGATAAAGAGTCAAACTACGATTCTTCAAGGTTGATAATTCTGGCTTTAGTTTTCAGAAGGTTGCATAATGCATGCAAAAGGGTTGATTATGCGACCTTTTGAAAACTAAAGCCAAAATTGATTTCTGTGAAAATTGTTAGGGTGTCGGTTTTATTCGCAATTCCCCTAATTACCATGAGCAGTTTCATGTCAGGTGTAAAGCCCGACTTCGGGTTTTATCCAAGACATGAACCGTTTCCTCGATGTGCACTGAAAGATTTGTTATTGTAACGCTATATCGAATGAAAGTGGCTTTTAGTGTTGAGCTTAAAGCTTTCGCCGGTTGCTTTAGGCATTGTATTTCTCTGCTTTATACAGATACGTAGTAAGGGGTTCAGGCTAGAGTTCTCAACCGTAACGAAACTTTTTTGTCTGTTTTTGATATTTTAAATTTCTAAAACAAGAGAATGATAAATCTGGCTTTAGTTTTCAAAAGGTCGCATAACTCATGCAATTATTATGCGGATTTCTTATGCGACCTTTTGAAAACTAAAGCCAGAAATGTCCGGAGATTAATAACCTCAAAATTGATTGATATGTTCTGAATTATATTATGCCTTCGGAAATTCGTTTTCAATTTCGATTCTGGTATCTTACATCATGTTTAACGGATATGATTCGGAAAAACAAACATACTGAATTTTAGTTTTCCATAATTGTTTTATTGTGATTTCTGCAAAATTAATTATATTTCTACAGAGAAAAGCGAATCGCCATCCTGCATCGTAATTTTGTTCGGCTTTTCTGTGATTTGCTTGACGTTTAAAATGCTGTTCATTTTCAACGTGGCGAATTGATCGTTCCAGGAGTAGAACATATTTTTGTCTCAACAAAACAAAAAAAATCATTTCTGCTGGGATATGTGTTAACCTACTCACTATAAATTTAATAAATTAAGTTTTTTTTATACGTTTTTTCTCCGTTCTGCAACCAATCTCCACTCATTTAACCGAGAGGTGCTGCAATACTTTTTTTTTCTTTTGTTAGGCAATAAATTACATGATGCATTTGTTTTTGTTTTCGTTTAGTACTCGAGCGATGGTTTGACTACAAAATTATACTTGTTAAAAACAATGAAAGTTTTTGTTCCTTTTTACAATTGTTGTCTAAAAACTAAAACTTAGCATTTGAACTACTAAAAGATCCGCAGGCCCCGCGTGGCTCATTGAATGGCCTGATTTGTATTTTGTTAAAAATTAAAAACAAAAAAAGTAAAATAAGATAAAATAAAAGAAAGAAGCGTTAGAGGACAGCGTTGCAGTTGAAATTATGGTTGAGGAAGAAGCTAAATGTGTTAAATTTGAAAGTGTAAATTCCACGAAAATACAATGTATCGAAAAATTCGTTAAATTTATCAAAAAAGTCTTATTTTCTCAGTTCTTTGCTATCGAAAAATGGTGGCAGTTTATTGCTGCAATACGCAGTTCACCCGTGCGGGGTCCTTTTGGCGGGTTACTTTAGAACAATTATTTAAATTACGATACTAACTTCTAAACAGCCCTCGAAGCTATAGACACAGTAAAAGGTAAGGGCAGCTTGTGGCAATAAGTTTTCTAGTGGGCTAGGGTTTTCCGGTGAAAATAAAAGAGAAGTCATAGGAAAATGACTTATTTGTGTGGCATTCGGATTTGATGCGGCATTGATTTCATAATGCCGTTCAGTACAGATAGTTGTGCGATGGTTCCTCGGGCCGTCCACATGGTCCGACGTGTTTCTTTTGCACCTGGGATCGCGATCGGCAGTTTTCGATACCGAGGAAGCAATCGTTGGAGTAGGTTTTACCGTCGGTACCGCATACCGGTTCGAATTCCTGCGGACAGATTCGGGAGCAGCCCTTGAAGGTGAATGCTGCCAGGCAGCGTTTCATCGGTACGATGAACATGTGCTTGCCACAGTTTTCCCGCCGCATGAAGCACTCGTTCGGATAGAGCCGGTTGTCCGAGCCGCAGATGTAGTTCGTCTGAATCGATTCGCAGCTAGCTTCGCAGGCAGCGGTGGTGGCACAGTTTTTCAGCGACACCGGCACAACTCGCAGTCCGCAGGTTTTCTGCTTCAGTTCACACGTTGACCGGTAGGTGTTGCCGTCGGAGCCGCAAATCGGACCGAGTTGTTCCTCCTCGGAGGTGCACACCGAGCATACGTTACTGTCCGTTTTGGATTTCAGCTGAGTGCAAGCACCGATGTGGGCCAGCTGGACACCGCGTCTAGAATAATACAGCGGGACATGGGTTTGAGGCTATGTTCGAATGTTGCTATAAACGTTTTTATGGAAACTTACAAACAGGTCGCCCTTGCCAATTCGCACTCATTGTGGTATGTCCGCGAGTCGGTTCCGCACAGCAGATCCTTCTGGTCACCGAACATCGATACCGAGTTTTTGCTGTGATGTTTGCAGGCCGGAATTGACTTACAACGGCTCAGCTTCTGCTTGCAGCGATCGATCGAAACAGTTTGAATCTTTTTGCGCTGTCTGCAATGGATAGGATCGTCAATAAATGGAAGTTCACAACAAGAAACAAAAAGCAAAGCGGAAAACTCACCCACAGTTGAGCATCTTCAGTTCGCAAATTGAGGTGTACACGTTGCCGTCATTTCCGCAGATCATTTGCTGGGCCTCACGGGAGCACTCCGTCGGACAGTCTTCGATCTTGTTGGTGGCAGCCATCGAGCTTCCCCCGGCTCGTTCCTGGGACATACAGTACGAGATGGGAACTTCGAAAACGTGCTTACCGCAGTTGGACGATCGCATCTTGCAGGCACTGGCGTACAGACGGCCATCTGAACCGCAGGTGGGTCGTGCCACTCTCCAACAAGACTCGCGACAGTTTCGCGTGCTTTGGCAATGCTTCCGGCTGGTTCTAACCTACAATTTAGCGTTAGGTGCAGGCGAAAGGGATTGAAGGAAAGCAGATCAGAACTTACCACACCCTGTCCGCAGGTCATGAGTTTCATCTGGCAGGTGGAGTTGTACACATTTCCATCGGACGCGCAAACCGGGCCATCTTGAGGGGCACTAAAATGAGATTTTCGTTAGTACAATCGGTACAATGGTACTCAACAGGGGGAATTGAAATGCCTGTTGCAATCTACGGGGCAAGATTCTCGGATGACGCTTCCATTGGCGCAGGGTCCCACATGAGCCAACGACACGGCGGCAGTTCCGACACGGCAAGCTTGTACTCGCAGCATGCACCGGTTCAGATACGTTCGACCGTCCGTTCCGCACACCAAATCCTTCTCCGTTGGACATCGGTGAGCACACTGGGATCCCTGAGATCGTTCGCAACCCTTCTTGTCCTCCGTCACGGTGTTGGGCGCAGTTTTGGTACAGGTTTTTTTCTTCATCTCACAACTGTTGGCATAGATCAATCCATCAGAGCCACAGACCGCTTCCTGCGGGGTCGTCGCTACCGGACAGGATCGTGGACAGTGTGTCGAAACGGCTTTACTCTGTCGGTTGGCGGAGTCTGTGGCTACCAGGGCGGATGTTGCGTCTGTGGAAAGAAAAATAGGTCAAGGTCATTCGAGCGGCTTGTGGTAAAACTTATGTCAACGGGTTCAAATATAAGGAATAATGTTGTAAATAGTCTATTAACACGACTAGCAGTTACGGACTAGTCGTGGACGCTGGGATTGTTGGTTAATAAGCTGTCTCAAGAGTAATTTATTGTTACGACGACATGACGGTGATGGCTCTGGAAAACTGGGCCAATGGGTCTCCCATCTCAAATGCTTTTTCCATTCTCGTTAAATGGCATCATGAAAGCCGCTTTATCAAACCTCGAGCGTTACAGTTTAAGGGCAGTGTAATGACATTGAATTGTTGTCGTTGACGGCAGACGCTGTGTGAAATGCTTTGTGGCCGTTTGGAAACAGCTGGATGCAGCGGGGGCACGGCACCGAGTCGTTTCATTGGATGGGATGTGACAGGTTTTGTGTGGGCTGTGAGTTGACACGGAGAGAGTGCAGTTTCTTTTTTCTTCATCTCGATTTGCACTGCACTGAATCCACGGCACCCCGTCACCCTGCAAATGCGAGAACAATTGAATGCCGTCTCAGTCAGATGAAAGATTTGCCCTGATATCGTTGAGCGTGCAGAAGTCAGTCGGGCCGGTCGAGTAATGGCGGAATTGAAAATGGTCTTGTCCTAGGCTTGTGGCTTGGACAGAATGAGGCTGAAAATTTTATGTTCTGTGTTAAGATGTTTATTGCTTCTGTAATATGTCGCTTGGTTGTTGAGGTTTTTATGGTGACTTTTTTTGGCTTTCTAGTAAAATCTTTAAATATATCTATTCACATTGTAATTCATTCTCGGTAAAAACTATCGTTCAAACATTGTCCAATACAAGCGAACCGTTTACGTTCTTGTTTATGTCCGAATAATTCTTATTGGGTTGTCATTTGCTATCCGCGTTATTTATGTGATAGTTCCGTAATTGTAGGACAAAACTGCTACTAAACACTAGTTTACATTATATGATTTAAAGATTTGACTTTGACTGGTATCATAAATACTAAATCAGATAGTTTTAAAAAGTGTGATTTGTTAAGCATGCTCAATCAGGCCATTGAATTAGATGATCCAACCTGCTAACGATTATTTACTGCGATAGTCTTTAGCTATGGAACAATGTGTTGGAGGGATTTCCGATGTTGGGTGACTATACAGTATTGGACAAGGTAAAACATTTGCATCTGACATCATGCAATGATAAAAAATATCACAAACTTCGATGTTCTAAAATTAAATCGGAGTATACTGCAGTCGATGGTTTAAGAGCCTAAAGTTATGTTACACGATTACTTGACCATTCAGCTGTTTTGTGACAGTATACTGGCAGCGTTATTTTTTGACAAGCACCAATTTGCGTTGGCCAAAACTCGTGCAACATTCCGCGTCCATTTGTTTTTAGCGGTCAAAGTGCTGAAAAACCAGTTGTTAAGCTTTTGTTTTAAACCTCAACTGTTTTGTTATGGGTATTTCTAGCAATGCGTGGTAAATCTTGCACGATATATGATGAAAAATAAAAACACTCATGATTTCTTGTTTACGATTAGGTGTCCGGATTGCCACTTAAAAGCATTTTGTGACAAACTTGCGTGAAGAAATGGGCCGTATCAAGGGGTTGCTTCATGATGCAATAACGTCCTAAAAGATGTTATGTTGGTGAATTCAATTTCCACTGAATGGAATGTGCCAAATAAATAGATTCTTCAGCAAGGAAATGAGTGCATTGATAACGGTTGTCAAAGGGTGATTTAAAGATAGAAGTGTTACGGTAATGGGAGTCTCAATGTTCCGGATTTCAACGTGATCGAGAACTCTAACGGAGCCTGTGGAGAGTTAGGGCGCCCTCCACAGTAATCTGCCCTTACCGCATTATGAGGGGCTCTGATGCGGCGAACTTTTCTTTCCCTTAACTCGTAGGACATTATATGGATAAAAATAATATAAATTTAACTTCACTGAGCGCGGCCGGGTTAGATAATCAGTTTGCAAGCGTAAGCGGAAAGCGAAGCAGCACACCTGTCGTGCCAACTGCATCTACGCCGAACGCGGCAATGAACGACCCGTCGTTAAAAAAAGCAGTAAACCCGTTCGCAGGAGAAGGTATCCAGCGTTCTCCACCTAGGGTGGAGAAGGGTGCAACTAGAAACGCTAGAGTCGGTTGCGAGGGCAGCGGTATGCCTGTTACGCTGAACACAACGAAAACGGTCCAGCGTTAATCAGGGTGATGGGAAAGAACAGGAGAACGCACTACTAAAGTGGTAACAGCTTCACAGTAGGTCGATATAGTAGCCACCATACGACTTTCGCTGGGGGACGGAAACGAAGCCCTGAAATCTGCTAGGCTAAAAGTGGGGTGATCAGTATGCCCACTGAGCGAGCGTGCAGTCGGAGGCTTGCTTCCAGTGCTTCGAGCACGAGCATAAGGTCTGGAACTGCAAGGGACCAGAGAGGAGTCACTTGTGCAGGAGATGTGGCAATGCTGGCCATAAAGCAAGAAACTGCGCGGAGCCTGCCATGTGCTTGATCTGTACCAGTAAACGGGACGCAAAGCACGTAACTGGGGGTCTAAGGTGCCTGGCCGGTGTGCCGGCGACCAAGACACGTTAATAGTGCAAGTGACACAACTCAACCTGAACCACTGCAGCACGGCTAAGCAGCTGTTACACCAAGCACCAATTCAAGAGGTTGTGTCAACCGCAGACGAGGGATTTGCGGTTGCCAAAGCGGGTGGAGTGTTCTACTGCAGCTGTTGAGCTTCGCCGAGTTGGTCTAATGAGCAGGTTTTGCGGATGATTGACCGAGTATCAGTTGTGCTGACTGATCTATCGCTGATCATTTGGTCGAGGTACTGTCGCGAGCGTTTGACGCCACCATGCCTAAAAAAGGCCGACCTATGTATGGGAGGTCACTGGCTTACTGGTGGAATAGATGAACCTGCGGAACTCCGCGGAGCGTGCTTTCGTGCGAGAAGCATTATGCAAAGAGCTCGTTCGGACGAAGGCACGGCTGAATGTCGAGTAGCACTTGTTGCTGTACGCGCAGCGCTTAGGAGTGGAATAAAAGCTAGTAAACGAGCCTGCTTTAAAAGGTTATGTGCTAGTGTCAATGCGAACCCGTGGGGTGATGCCTACTGGGTCGTAATGGCAAAGACTAAGGGCGTGATGGCGCCCGCAGAGCGATCGACAGATATGCTGGAGCGGATCGGCCTCCCAGCGGAACATCCAAAATAATGTGGGCGACGGCGGTTTAGAGGTCGGGGAGGAAGCGACGGTTACAAACGAGGTTAGAAACTCATTGGGGATCAGACGGAATCCCGAATTTAGTCATTAAGTAATAGGTAGATGCCTGGATGATGGCCACTTCCCGGGCAGATGGAAGCGACAGAACCGGGTCTTATTAGCGAAGCCGGGTGAACCTGCGGGTGTCAAGGTGCCGCCGGTAAGGTGTTGGAGAGGGTTATGCGTAACAGAGTCGTACAGTACACTGAGGGCACAAACGGTCAGTCAAGGAACCAATTCGGCTTCCGAAAAGGCAAACCTACGGTGGATGCCATCTTGTCTGTCACTAAGACAGCCGAGGTGGCAATCCAGCGCAAGAGGACGGGTATCCGCCATTGCGCAGTTGTCATGCTTGACGTGAGAAATGCGTTTAACAGCGCTAGTTGGGACTCCATAGCTAACTCGCTTCGGAACGTCCAAGTGCCGGTGTCGCTGTACAGGATTCTGGAAAATTATTTCCAGAATCGGGTGCTATGCTACAACACGGAGGAGGGTCAGAAGTGCGTTCCAATCACCGTTGGGGTTCCGTAAGGTTCCACACTGGGCCCGGTGTTGTGGAACGTCATGTATGACGAGGTGTTGAAGGTAAAGTTCCCGGTAGGGGTTGTGATTGTCGGCTTTGCGGACGACATCACTCAGAATCTATCAGAATCTATCAGAGAGGTTGAGTTGACGGTCGTCCACTCTATAAGCATTGTTGAAGATTGGATGCGCTCCAGGAAACAGAAGTTAGTGCATCATAAAACGGAGGCTATCGTGGTGAACAACCGCAAGTCGTGGACTCTACTATTTCGTCAACACGGTCCTTAAAACTTCTGGGAGTCATGGTCGACGACAAGCTCAAGTTCCGGAGCCACGTCGTCTATGTCTGCAAGAAGGCTTCTCCAGCTTGTTCGGCATTGTCTCGTATGATGTCTAATAGCTCTGCGGTATATGGAAGTAAGCGAAGTCTATTAGCCAATGGGGTCCAGTCCATACTAAGGTATGGCGAGCCGGTGTGGTCATCGGCGTTAGGAACTAAAAGCAACCTAGGTAAACTGGAAAGTACCTATTGTCTCATGTGCTTGAGAGTGGCGAGTGAGTCGCGCACAGTTTTACATGACTCAATCTGCGTCTTAGTGGGTATGATGCCTATTGGCATCATCATCGGCGAGGATGTAGAGTGCTTCAACTAACGTAGAACTAGAGGTATACGGAGTACCACAAGATCGGCCTCCATGACCATAAGGCATCGGGCATGGTCTGATTCCACAAAAGGCCGGTGGACACATCCACTCAACCCGGAAGTATCCCGGAAGTAGGAAGGGCGCGAGAAGCAACATGATGGCAGTGAGCGGACAGGACACTACTCCGGATAACTTAGTCTAAAGGTTGTGTTCCAGCTCGGACGTCTGGGAAGTGGTCAATGCGGCTGCTACCCAGATTGTACTTGAGCTACAAAACCGCTGGAGAGCCGATCAACGACGAATAAATAGCCTAACTACCATAGTCCAGTAAATATCTAAGAGGGTGCGTTAAGCACAATAGCTCCTCCCTGAAGTAATACCGATAAGCTGGTGCCAGGGGGATATGAGGCTGGTGACTCGAGTAGGGTTTTAGTGGGACTGGATCCTCACGCCCCATTAGGGGGGTCGGGAAACCTAACCCCACTCGCTGAGTTGTCTTCTCAGGTGTCTGATAGTACCTTATCTTCTAAGGTGCTCAGCAGATTTCCCTACTCGTAAAAAATGCTCATTACACGTCGATTATTTCTAAGGTTTTATATCCAAAATTGACTAGGACTTTACAGATTCGCACTGTCTGAGGGCGTTGTATTGCTTCCTCGGTTTATCGGTTACCATATTTTAGGGTCTGCCTAAGAGAATTCACTTATTAGTAATAAATCACATAGTTAAACCTGTAATATTACCAATTGAATAGGCATAGGTTTAATAGAATCAACCACCTGTCCGTCTTACCCACCGTGTTCGTCTTACCCACAGTTTCCCTATGAAATATCGCTAGTAATATTTCTCTTGTTGGGCGAGTTTATTGTTGCCACCACTGCAGACTTTATCTGGCCGTCCTTGCTCTCGTTAACTACTCCCCTTACCCCTTAGGCCAACAACTACGGTGAAGACCTGGGTCTCCCACTATGGCAACATCGTTCATCTCTATCGGCTTTAGCTCATGGAAACATTTAGTTCGCTTCGTTAGATCCGGCATGTGGGGTCAGTCCCGGCGTAGTGGTTAGCATTCACTCCTCTCACGCCGAGGACCCGGGTTCAAATCCCAACCTCGCAGAAGTCACGAATGACCAAAAACTGGTTAAAGTGACTATAATCTAAACAAAAAAAAGATCCGGCATGTAGTCTGAGTCTCGCACTCAGCACTGCCAGAAGACATTTTGGCGTCGACTTGCGAAGTGCACCATGATCGCTGCAACATCAGTGCGTTGTCTACTAAATTCGATGCCGATTTTTGGCCATTCGAGGAACCCAGGAGGTAGTGATTAGATATAAGCAGCCTCTGGGTCTTCCACAGTCTTCACACTGTTCTTCACAGTCTGGATGAGTCTTTCCCAAAATCCACCTATATGCGGTGAAACTGGGCTTACGATCTCTCGGATGACTTTGTCTTGATCCATCGCATCCGGCGCTTCTATTTCTTTGCTCGCCGCCGTGTAGTTTGTAAATTCTAATTGGTACGCCTCGCCTTGCCACCATATTTCTCAATACTCAAGGGTCTGCATTGAGTAAGTGCGCGACTTTCAAATGTATCGCGTGCCACTGGTAAGCACGTCGTTTCCACACCCCAACGTTTCTCAATTCTACGCCCTAACACCACATTAATCGGACCGAAATAGTCAGCTCCAACAAAGGAGAATGGTTTCGTGATTGCCGCCAGTCTTGCCTCCGGCAGATCACGACACGGTTTTGTAAAGAGGAGTGATAGAGTTTATAAACGAAGTGAAAAAAAAAATCGACGGCCATCTTGAATTTGGCCGCCATGTTGGATTTTATTAAGAAATCGCCGTTTTCACCATGATACCCCCACCCGATTTTAATTTTAAGACCACCATCGGAAAGCTGAGAGAAAATGCTATAAGGAACATTCATCAAATTATATGTGTAATGGCATTAAATAAACGAAGTTTACAACTCTCATATAATGGAATATCTTGCTACAGAAAATTAATTGTTTTATTTAGTTAATGCCATTGCACACCTAACTTGATGAATGTTTCTTATAGCATTCCGATGGTGGTCTTGAAATTAAAATCAGTTGGGAGGATCATGGCGAAAACAACGATTTTTTTGATAAAATCTAACTTGGCGGCCAAATCCAAGATGCCGTCACTTTTTTCACTTTATTGATAAGCCCTATCTCTCCTCTTTACATTACCGTGTCGTTTGTAGTTTGTTTCATAGCAAATTTTGGAAATATCGCAATAAATTATATGAAAATTGTGAACCTTGCTGCGAATAACTGGTTGTTTTATTCAGTTAATGCATTGCACACCTAATTTTATGAATGTTTCTTGTAGCATTTTTTCTCAGCTTTCCAATGCTGGTCTTAAAATAAAAATCGGTCGGAGGGCTCTTGGTGAAAACGGCGATGTTTTGATAAAATTAAATATGGCGACCAAATCCAAGATGGCCGTCAAAATTTTTTCTACTCTATTTGAAAGCCCTGTTCTTCTTTTTTACAGAACCGGGCCATTTGATGGCAAATTTATGAAATATCACATGATATAGATCATAAGGTTTGCTCAAAATTCAACTTTTTTTTAACCTGTTAGGCCCCTAGGCGAACGAGAGGTCCACTATTTCGAGATATTAAGGTGAAGGTCGTCAGAGGCCAGCTGCTTTTTTACTGATTTCAGTACTTGTTTCCATTATCGCTTTGTTTATGCTAAGTTGCTAGTAGTAGGTAATAATCTGTTATGAACAATTATGAAACGTAGAATCGCGTATCCATTTTTGCTGTTGAACTAGTTCCGACAGTAATTCTATCACATAAAATGTTGTTTACGGTGAATTTTATTATCAGAGAATTTTATAAGTATATTTTCGACACTTTACGACCGTTAATTAAATAGCGAAAATTATTGGCCAATTTCATGCTCAACGTGAACATCACTCCCGTTTCCTTGGTAACGTATCAACAACGACGGTCGCGGATTCGGAATTGCAATCGAAACGAAGTAAAGTTTTTCATATCAATTCAAGTGAACAGTTTGGGCAAAATCATCATAATATCTTGCCAGATAACTGTTCGGGTGGTAAATTGAAGTTTTCTGTGTTTCAAGTTAAGTTTCGCGGGTGATGTGATGAATGAAACGACCGAAAAAAATTAAAGAAAAATCGGCGGCGAAAAAGTGAACATTTAGTGATGAATTTTAATTGGGCAGGTATCTCAGTATTTAGTGTAAGTTATGCCCCAAAAATTAATAGAACCTTTAGAATGCAATGTTTAGTGCTTCGAGTTGCAAGATCTGATTACGGCTAGCAGGTTAGTTGAACTAATTTTATTTTTTTGTGATGGTTTCCCGAGTCTATGGGAGCATGTTGATACACTGAAGAAGGGAAGGGAAGGGTGATATTCGGTGCCATACTGACTGCCATAAATGGACTCTGACGACCTTGTCCTTAAAGGTGTAATTCTTATTTTTTAACCATTTTCAACCAATTAAGCGCAAAAGCTCCATAATTTGAACACCTCGTGTCAGTAGAGGCTCCGTTTCAGTTAGTGATGTCCGAAATTTTAAATTATTCGATTACCGATTAATCGGTGAGCGCTGTCTGCACTATTTGATTAATTCAACTATTCGTGCCAGTGGTGTTCGATTAGAAATATTCGAATATTTCTTTGATTAATTCGATTAATCGAACGATTATGAAAGATTAACGAGCATTATTAGGGATGTTTGTATTCGATGATTTATTCTTTCTATCATGTTGATCGAACCCCCGAACACAGAAAGCGATGTTTACTGCACTTACACTGTTAAACAGTTCAATAGGACCTAGCGTAGGAGATCGATAACATAGATGTAGAGTTAGTCCTAAATATACCACCGCTGCGTGCGGATACGTATGAACCAAACCTTAGTGGTGAAATAAATTTATTTGAGGGGTTAGCCGCCAGTGTTTGTACTGATTGGCCACCGTTTGATGAAATCCGTGATCCAACAGCATTTGGAGTCCGTTGCGCCAAAGTGAGGTCCAACACGGGGATTATTCGTGCTCATTGAACTATTCGATTAATTCAACTACTTGTGCAGGCAGTATTCGATTAAAAATTATATCATATTAAATCATTAAATCATTATTCGATTAAAAATTATATCATATTAAATCATTAAATCATATTAAAAATTATTAGAATATTCCACGTGTTATTCGATTAGTTGAATCAATCGAACGATTAATGGACGTCACTAGTTTTAGCGAGAATTACTCAGCGGACTACGCAGTTGTGACTAGGGCCGCAACCTATCCTTTCCGTCCGATTCATTCCGTCCGTTTAGTGGTGAAATACGAACGCTATGAATAGTACAACCGGCGTCAGCGTTTGGTGCAGTCTCTCAGTGTTTTTTTGGACGTGTTCAATTAAAAATGGGTTAATCACAGATGTGTCTGCATATTGTTCGTTTAGAGTGCATCAAATGTCCCCGCGGTTTAAAAGCTTGTTTAGAATTTTCTCACGTTTAAGAGTTGTGGTAATCATGGACGCAAAAAGGGAATTTGAGATTAGTCGGACTTTGAAGTAGAAGCCACTCAGAATAAATGAAAGATTCATCTTTAGTGCCATCAAGCGATGCAAGCTTTGCATCGCAAGAAAAACGGTTCTGGCAAAATACTTCCTAAATGTGGCCGTAAACGCACTGTAAAAACACCGGTAGTCATCAAACGAGTAAGAGAGCGAACGGATACGACGTTTTCGGATAAAAAATGTTCCTGCTACACAGCTACAGGATCACCACAACCAACAAAATGATCGGATATCTGCAGTACATCTTTCTGACATTTCTTGGAACAAACTGACTGCATAAAGGTTCCAGAATGTTTCCAGAGTGATGGTAAGAGGGTTTTTCCAAAAATTTGAAGGTTCTAATACTGTTCATTGAATCTTGTGGTTAAATCAACATTAAACATTACATCGATAATATTTTGAAGAACCATTTTATTGATATCATAAAAAAAAACACTTCAAGAATGTACCATACTGCTTCTAACAAGATTCTGCACCGTCTCACCAGGCGAAAGCTACACAGGCTCTGTGTTTTGATCATTTACTTTGCTGACAGTTGACAGTTATTACTACTCACCCTGTTAGCAATCGATTGTTTACCAAAGTTAGAGTGACTATATACAGAGTGGCGACAAGTCATCCCAAATGAATGCAATGCGGTTTTTTCAAGGCTTTTCTTTCTCTTTCCTGCATACGCGTTGGATAGGTCGTCTGCTCGATTGGAATGACACTGACAGATAATTAACATTCCAATTTTGACATTGTCGCCACTCTGTATATAGTCACTCTAACCAAAGTATTCGTTTATTGCGCGGATTGGTGTATTGTGCGTTTTGTTATTTTGGCTAAAACTTATTGAGGAAAGTGTATGACACATTGTTCCATCACTACTATCATGTAAACTGAGAAAAAGCAGTAGCTGTACGGGCGCCATTTCGCGTTACGTGCCCTCTTCACAGCCCAACGGAATTGAAATGCAAATGTAATCTCTAATAAGGCCAACAACGCCGCAAAATGCCGGTACATTTTCATCATAGTTTCAGACCAGAGAAAGTTGCTTCTCTGCACTAAACACCGAAATTGACCTCTCAGATTCAATTGTTCTGCGGAGAGGTTGTTGACCTGTCAGTTTGCTATCACCGCTCACTCATCGATCGTGTGCAAAATAGAGGCAAGCTCTTTCTAGTACCACTCATGTTCACCTCTTCGGGTGGTCTGGTGTGTGGTAACCAACAAAAGACGTCATAATTTTAACCCCACTAGAACATCCCACAAACGTCGAAGAGCCCTCTCACCTGTCCTGCATGACAAAGAAAGATCCCAACCATCGAATCATGACAAAAGAGGCAACTCGTCACGATTCGCGTCGTCTTTGACCCTCTACGATCAAACCGTTAGCTAAGAATTTCACTTTCATTGACTTTGGCCCGCCTCCTGGCTGCTCCGCAGCTCCCTCTGTAGTTGAAGGGGTCATATCTAAGCACTAACCTTTTTGGGATAAGCGTACACATAACAAATGCGTCGCCCCCGGAGATGCTGTCAACACAGCTGACGGTGCCTACTGACGGATCTTCGAACGTCGTCGGCGCGCGGAACGAAAGCGAAAGTTTGTTTTTATTTCGTTTTATTTCCTTCACTGCTGCCTGTCCTGGTCCGGCCAGCTGGCCGGCCTGGCCGGTGGTCATTGTTACCTTTTTATGCCCGAGGCGGCCAATAAAGATACTTGGATAAACGTACGCTTAAACGGTAGCGAAACTTGTAAGCCGTTTTTTAGTATTACGTGTAATCCGACTAAAAAGCATTCGAACAATCTTTTTTGAAGTTCAAGGTGAGACATTTCGTAATGCGAATTGGCAATGGAAAGGCATCGATCGTCGCATCGTCGATGGGATTTCTCTGTAATGTGTGCCCACCTGATCATGTTTGTTTCGCTTTACGGCAGAAGACAAGCAATTTCCTACATTTATGGATGGATGGATGTACTGTACATGTACGCATCGTATACGACTTGTCATGAAAGTTCAACGATCGCAGCCAGGCATCGAAAACGATTATCGTTTTGTGTTGCACAGCTTTTTGTCCGGCTCAACAACGACGGCAACAACTCTAACACAATGGCAGTGAATAATGAATATTCGATACGGGCATTCGTTCAATGAACATTATTATGCAAACACGTGGTTTTTAATCTTTGCCGGTTGGGTGACGAAAGTGAGTGAAAGATTATTATCAAATATATTATTTGTTTAGCGCAAAACCCTTCACACTATACGCGGTGCATCCTTTTGTGTGTTCCAACTTGCAGTAGTACTGATCTTTAAACAATCTAGTTCCTCCAGTATAGCACAACAGAAATGCAGAAGACTCGAAACGTTGGTTGTCGGTTTTCAGCTCTACACTTGGGTCAAAGCTATTAAGTGCATTCTTTCGCACGGGAGGAATCTCCCTGATGAACAACGCAGTAAAACAACCCAATCAACGCAAGTTATAAAGCCAAACTGCACTTTCTCTAGCTATTGCAGCGGTTCTTGAAATCCACACAACGAACGTCCATGGAAACATTGTCGCCGGGAAGGTATAAAAAGAATTATGTACGCCCTAATTGGGACCTTCTCGTAGACTCTCGGATGAAAATGCAAATTAAACGACCTCATCATTCGCACTATGGCACGAAAAAAAAGACCGATCACAATCACGTGCCACTGAGGACAACTAATGCCACGAAGGTGTACCGACTATAACTGTAATCATTACTCTGCACCCACTTATCTGACATGATAGTGCGAATTGGTTTCGCACCCGGAGCAAAAAGTTTGTACTTTTCTATGGTAATGAAATGAGCTCGAAGATGATTACCATATGCTGTCGAACAAAAGACTTAGGATGTCGAGCTCTGTTAGCGAGCTGAACGAGGAATTTGCAAACTTTCCATTTACCGACTATTGATATTTTAATTAGCAACAGAAGGGAACACTTTTTTTTGTCTTCCTGACCAATGAAAAGTGGGCATTTTACTTCAAAAAGTATATGTACTGCTGCTGTTTCTCATCATTATGGATCAAATACTAGGTGGTTGGTACTACGGATTGTAGATCAACTAGGGGAATGCCACAAAATCCTCTAACGAAAGGGCCGATAGATGAACTTGACCTAGCGTATGAAAGTGTCTTGCTCGCTCAGCGCAGAATACGAGTGGCAGCAGGATTTACAGTCAGTGTAGTAGGCTAGACTATAGGCAGTGAACACTGGCGATCCCTCCAACTTCCTTTTCTAAACATCTAGGTCTGAAGATTTTGTCAAGCTTTTGGCTTGTTGAAGGCTGTTTTCGACAACTGTTATCAAAGGTTTTTTCGAGCTTCTAAATTATCGATTTACGTAATTGAATGTTGCAAATTTTCAGTGCAATTATACGACTATGAATTGTTCCCTGCAATAAGCACTTACAGGTTATCGAACTTTAGTTACGCCACCTTCGCTGCTAGCTTCCTTTATCCATTGATTCCTTATTACTACGAACATCAAGTCTCGTTTCTTGATATCCTTCATGTTCTCGAACCATTTCGACCAGCCTGAGACTACCGGAAGATTATCCTGCAATCATCGCTTCCTGAACTCGTCTTCTAGATGTTATGTTAACTTCCTACTACCTATGAGAGTCGTTCGGTGGTTCGATGGTTAGATTGGATGCTGCCTTACTCCCGAAGAACTCCTCAAAAAAAAAAAAAAAATAATTTGGGGTTAACGCTTCTGCCGATTCCAAGGGAATGCAGGTTACCGGTCTAGTGTTGATCATTGCTTCCGCCTTTATAATCACAGTTTCCAAAGTTTCAATGTCGGATTTATTTGGCGTGTCGTCAAGCATTCCGATCGCCATTTTAACGGAGCGCACCATCCATTCCCATACTCCGTCCGTATGAGGAGCCCCGTGTGCATTGAATATCCAGCGAGTTTTGGTACAGTTGGATTTCGAATTTGGCATGGTTCGATTTTGGCATGCCTCGATTTTGGCAACAAAAGTATCCGTTTTTGGCAACACAAGATATTTCTCTTCGGAAAATATGTTTAAATATCAATCATATTCCGTACACATGCTTTAAATGACGAAAAAATGATGCCCTGAGTATGTTCATGAAAAAAAGTTATGTGGTTTCGAACAATAATATTTTTATTGCCGTAGGACTACGTCTTACTGCAGGGTGTCAATAACTTATTTGCACCGGACGGATAGCTCTTGTCGGACTTTTTAAACATAAAATGGTTGCAATCGGTGATTAATGATATTTAGTCAACTTCTAAAGCATTTACATTAAATTTTTTCATATCGAAAAAGGGTCTCGATTTTGGCACGGTTTCGATTTTGGCAACATAGGCGACACGCATTTGTTGCCAAAATCGAAATCCGACTGTATTAGTAAACACGGCTGCGAGAGTTTTGTTTCGGTTCATAGTCTGCTTTTGTAAGTTGTTGGTACCATAGAACTTCGTCCCGAAGCTCATTGCGAATGCTGATACACCTGAAAAATACTTAAACCTTGTTGCGTCTCAAGCTGCGAATTTCTTCCTCCGTTTAAAAAGGTACCATCCACTGTGGAGGCCAAAAGCTTTCTGGTTAGAACCGAAATTCAGGTCCGCGAAACCAAGGATCGCTGGCGTGCCCAGGCTGGGACACGTGCCCCACCTTCTATAACAAATATGAGGCATTGCAAAATAATTTCTCAACATACAACCGGGAAGTCCGGAGTTGTCAATTCAATAATCCAGTATTGATTATAAGCGGAAAGAAAATTAATTGCGATTAAAATTAGATGCTGCGTAAAGGCCAATTTTAATTTTAATTTCGAGTTTAATTTAAGTCAATTTTCGAGTACGATTTAGAGTGTAAATTCTAGTCAATTTTCATGTTCAATCACAAGTTCAATTTCAATGTCCCAATGTTTAAAGCCAATTTCTAGTCTAATTTAAGTCCTATTTCAAGTCTAATTTCAAATTTAATTTTATGTTCATTTTCAAATTCCAATTTCAAGACTAATTTCAAATTAAATTTCATGATCAATTTCAAAGTCCAATTTAGGTCTGATTTCATGTCCAATTTAATGCCCAATTTTAAGTCCAATTCTGAGTCCGAGTTCCGATTTAATTCTATTTTTAGAATTTCCAATTAAATGTCCCATTTTAAGTTTATTCCCTTTGCGCCCGATTCCGTGCTCAATTTAATTACAATTTCACATTTGAATTCAAGTTCAATTTAAGTCTAATATTAAGTCCAACAAACTATCCAATTTTAATTCCAATTTTAACTCCGATTGGACTTCAAATACTCAGACTAATTTGAAGTGCCCAATTTTAAGAAATTTTTTTTAATTGTGGTATATTTTCAACTCCAATTTAATGTCCCATTTTAGATCCCAAGTCGAATTAAATTCCAATGTCAGCTGCGTTCAAAAGCCTAATTTCAAGTACAATTTTAAATGCAATGTCCAGTCCAGTTTCAAGTCTAATTCAAGTTTGATTTTAGGACTGTGTTCAAGTCCAATTTCAAGCCTAATTTTGGTTCGTATATATTAAATTGAATTCCAATTTATGCTAGACTCAAAGTCCAATTGCAACTTCCAATACAGGTTCAGTTTGAAGTGCGATATTTAGTTCAATGTTGATCCAATTTAAAAAAAATCAATTCCGAATGCAAATCCAAATGCTAATCTAATACCCAATCTACAGTGTGTCACATATGTATTCGAACAAAAACAAAGTCATATATTTTGGTAAATAAAGGCTTTCGGCTTTATTTCGAATTTTAGTTTTAGAAGTTGTTTGCCCCATTGGCGTAACTAGGGGGGGGGCTAGGGGGGGCTAAGCCCCCCCTAGGAGACATTTAGCCCCTCCTAGAAAAATTAAGCTGGATTTTTTAATTTAAGAAAAAACTATAGTTAGATAACTTTTCACAATAAATCTTGAGTTTTTTTTATATGCATCACTACTTAAAGTTCCCATGCATCAATGTACATTTAATTTTAATATGCCAAGGAAATAAAATGGTCAAAAAAATGCCGGGGGCTATAGCCCCCCCTAGAAATGAGCGCTAGTTCCGCCAATGGTTTGCCCATAGATACAGAACACAACAAACAATCATTGCTCTATTGAAACATCTCTTTGCAGGATAACACGCTTCAAACGCTTTTTCAAGACGTTACATGCGGCACGCACTACTTCCATCGAAATATCATCCCATATCTTGTTGATAAATAACTTAAATTCATCCAAATTATGATATTTATAATCCTTGAGCTTCTGCGGCATGTACCCCATATACAAAAATCCAGTGGATCCAAATCAGGAGACCTTGGAGGCCATTCGTTTTTCGATATGAAATCCGTCAGATTGGCTTTGTACCACGCCGGCACAAGATTTGCAGTGCGGGCTGGAGCTCCATCCTGTTGAAAGCCGTAATAGTATTCACCATACATTTCCCGAACGTAAGGCATCAAATTTTGTTCTAAGACTATTTCTAGATAGTATTTTGCATTAACTTTCACACCCTTGTCAATTAATACAAGAGGAATTTTCCCTTTCTTTGAAATGCCTCCCCGTACCATGACCGCTGATGAATTTTGGTATTTTGGAGGTACAAACGGAATGTGCTTTGGAACGTCCTTGATCGAAACCAACCACAACCAATCATTTTGAGCATGATGCGGGATTTAAACAACAAACATATTCTCAACAGTAAACACCACTTCGAAATCACCGTGCCGATGGAGCAGCAGTTTACATCTTTTCTGCCGTTTTTGTTTCCGTTAATCTATGGATTTTACCTTTTTTGACTGCTTTTATATCCAGATCCATTTTCAAAATTCGATGATGAGATTCCCTATTGATATTCAGTTCAACTGCCATTTTTCGTGCGGACCGGTCGCAATTGCGACGAATTCGATCTCGAACAACCTTTTTGACCTCTGCAGTTCTAACGCTTCGTTTTCTTCCGGCTTTTCTATTTTTCTCGACAAATCTTTTTACTGTATAGTATACAAATTCTCTTTTTATGCCGAGATGTTTGAGGTTAAGAAAAATAGTACCGCATGTATCACCGTTTCGGGATTTATTCATTGTCAACGACCGTAGCTCAAACTCTGGTACGTGCACACCGAACAAGACACAATACGAAAATGAAATTACGTCAAGTGAGACTTAAGTCATGATGACACACACATATGGTTTTAGTTTGATTGTATTGATTGTATATGCCGTTGCAAGCATAAAATGATTTTTTTCGGATATTTATGTGTCACACTGTAAAGTTCAATTTTAAGTTTGATTTTAAATTCAATTTAAAATTCACGGGTGGTCCCACCCAAACAACGCTCCACCTTCCTGGTTTTCGTGTCCGTCGGTTCCGTTTTTCCCTTTTTGGGGGAACGGTTCCGTTTTCTGCTTTTTTTCTGTCACCTTTATTCTGTTTTGGCCTACCTAGCACTCCGGTATTTTTTCTAATCTTCCGTTTTTCTTATCTTTCTACTCAGGTTTACCTTTTTCTTCATTTTATGTCCCATTTTCCCATCTCATTCTTATTTCTTTCTTTCTCCTTTTATATCCCGCTTGACCTGTTTTTCCCGTGTTTCCTCGTTCCTTCTATCGGTTTTCTTTTCCCTCTCGTACTATTCCCTTGTTCCTTTCGATTTCCCTTATTTTCTGTATCGTTTCTATATTTTCTGTAGAGTAAAAGAAAAAGTCTCTTGTTTTTCCTTTTTTTCTGCCGCTGTTTTCTCTTTTGTTACTATTCCTGTTCCGGTTTTCACCTTTATCAGTCCTAATTTTTCTTTTGTTTTTCTCTTTTCTGTTCGGTTCGTATTTTTGCTTCCATTTTACTTCATTTTTAAGCCCGTTTTTAATTTTTTCCAGTCTCGTGTTTTCTTTTCTGTGTTGAAAATCCATTGTTTTTTTTTTGTTTACGTCTGTTTCGTTCTTCCACTTATTATGTCCTGTTTTCCTCATTTTCTGTCAGTTTCTAATTTCGTTTATATTTCTCTCTCTCCTGTTTTCTTTTTTTTATGTTCTCAATTTTACTGCTTCCGTATTTTCTTTTCCTCCCTTTCTATGCCGTTTGTCTTCTTTTTTGTTGCGTTTTTCCTCCTCTGTGTAATTTGTCCTCATTTTCTTATTCTCCTCGTTTTATTTGTCGTTTTTCTTTATTTTCCCTTGATGAATGAACTCGTCACTACCAAAATAATTTTGACGGATTGAACTGAAATAAACCTTCACTCGGGTTCAGCGCGTTGTTTTCTTTTTCGATTAGTATGCTATGATGCCGATTCTGACTAATAGTTGCATTCATTTTCATTGGAATTTTGATATTGAAATTGGAAATTCGCAGCCCTGGTCACGATTTTTCTTTAGTTTTTTTAAGTCAGTTTTTTTCAATCCTTTTTATATAGTACATATATCTCATCGGTGTTGTTTTCCGTTTTTCTTCGGGTGCAGCAAGAGGCTAGATCCACCGGTAATACAACTATGAACATGTTAAGAAAATTAACTCATACTTAAATAAGAAACTGGTTGCTCGTACAGCGTACATATCTTTTTTGTTTCTGTTGTCTGTTCCGTTTTCCTTATTTTGCCTCATTTTTCCTCTTTAACTCTCTCGTTTTTCCTTTTATTCTGACCGTTTTCTGTCCCATTTTCCCATCTCATCGTTCATCCTTATTTCCCATGATTTCTTCTTTCTTCTTTTATATTCCGTTCGACCTATTTTTGATGTTTTTTCGTTTCCTCTATTGGCTTTCTTCTCTCTCTCTCTCTCTCTCTCTCTCTCTCTCTCTCTCTCTCTCTCTCTCTGTCTGTCTCTCGCTATTCTTCTTTTCGCTTCTGATTTCTCTATTTCTGTTCCGTTTTCCTTTCCTTGTCTCGTTTTTTCTCTTTTTTTTTGCTCATCTGTTGTTAGGTTTTTTTCTTTTTCTGTTCTATCTTCACTTTTTTGTCTCGTTTTTCCTCATTTTGTCTCTTGTTTTTCCTTTTTCAATCGCTATTTTCTCTTTCTCTTCTTTTCTTGTACCGTTTTCGCGCTTTTCATTCTCGATTTGCCTCTTGTTTTTCTCTTTTCTGTTCCGCGTTCGTCTTTTGGCTCTTTTACAGTCTTGTTTTTTTGTTTCTGTCTCGTTAATTCCTTCTCTATTTTGTTGTTTTTATCTGTTTAGTTCTTTCTCTTATTATGTTTTGCTTTTCCCCTTTTTCTGTTATGTTCTGTTTTCCGCTTTATCACGTTTGTTTTCCGTTATTTTACTTCTCTCCATTTTCCTCTTTTTGTGTTGTCAATTTCCCTGTTCCCGTATTTTCTCCTTTTATTTTCCTCCTTATCCCATTTTCCTTCATTTTCGTTCCGTTTTTCCGTTTTTCCTCCTTTTCTGTGAGAACAAACTCTTTTTTCTTGTTTCCCTCATTTTCTTTGTAGTTTTTCTTTTTTTCTGTTATTTTTCTTTTCTTTTCTTCTATTCTCCCTCTCATTCCGTCCCTTCACCTTCTTTTTGCCTCGTTTTCCCTTTATTGCTTCTTTTCCACTTTTTTACTTCTTTTCTACTCTTTTCTCTTTTCACGTCCCGTTTTCCTGCCCATTTTAACACGATTTTTCTTGAATTTTCTTCTTTTTTAAATCAGTTTTTCATATTTTTCTCTTTCGTGTTTTTCCTTTTTTTCTATACCCTTTGTGTTTCCCGTTTTTTTTTCTCTAGGAGCAGCCGCAAACTGACTATCTGTTAATGTATCTGTGAATATGCTAAGAAAATTTACTTATATTTTAACAAGAAATTGTTTGCTCGTGCAGCGTACTGTTTGATTCCCAAGCAGCTTTTCGCTCATATGGTTGCAGAAACTTATTTATGACTGAAATTAGTCATAAACTGGTTGCCATAACTGGTTTGTAACAACTGTGCTAGTCGGGTTGTATATGTAGAAAAGTAGATATGAATTTTTGAATTTGGTAAATATTCAGGAAATCCAAATTTTTCGTTTATAACTTAGGAATAACAAAATTATTTTATAATCATAAAAATTTTATCATAAAAAGATTACAAAGTAACAAATCAGAAAATCAAAATTCAAAACATTTCAAAACATTGACAGAACACAATTTTCTGATTTTTCTTCAGAGTTTTTCGTCATCACTTAACTTTAAATTGGACTTAAGGGGGAACGAGCATTCATTAACTTTTCGTCGGAAAGCCCAATTTCGGAAGAAGTTTTTGGGCCCAAATCAGGGGTTCTGTTTTTAGAAACGTATTAACTGCATTCCGAAAATAGAGGACATATTTTCATGAATAGAATTTTTGTTTCAAACAAAAAACTGCTTTTAAAATTTACAGAATCAACTCAACATACAATACCTAAACTCAAAATAAACTACCTAATGAGAGTATAAATTGGTTTTAAATTGAAATGGAAACTGGATTTGAAGATGAACTTGAAGGATTAAAAAAAATCAGAGGGGTTGTGCACAAGACACGACCACATAGGTGAGGTAGGACTACGTAAGTCTCTTTGTAGCGATAGTAGGATGTATCCATGTATATAATAATACGATTCTTCATGTATACAACCTACATATGCAACGTTTATCAAAGTAGTAACTTTGTTACGTTCAATCCTCAACCGATTTTGGAGTTATATCCATGAATTGATTGAATCTATTTTATTAAAACGAATCGAAGTCACAGTAAACCAAACAGTAAATAAATTTTCATGATCTGTTTCTACGTTGAATAGTGCTTTTCCTCTGGTAATCGGTAGACGGTACGAGCGAGTATTCAAAAAGCTGCTTGCCCGAAGTGTCGCAAGCTAGCTGCTTGCCGATGTGTCGCCAACGAAAGCCGCTGACCGACTGACGATGCGCAGTAAAAGGCACAGCAGCCAAAACCATATCGTTCACTGGCGGATGAGTCGATAAATAATTATTCGGTTTGTTGGCGTCTCGCTTGGTGAGCTTGGATGTCTTCGTTGCCTTATCCGGGGAAGCAGTAACAGCTGAAGTTCAACAATTTTCGATCGGAGTCTATAGGGCGTAAATTAAATACTATCATAAGGAAGCTTAACCCATAGCTCATATCGTATATATTTCTGTCATCCGTGCTAGGGAAGCACTGACGTGGGAAGGCAAAAATATGAAAATAATTCAATTTTTCAATGACGTGCATTAAAAATCAATAGTTTTCTATATTTTTAATATTTTCCAAATCGATTTTCCGATCAATTGGTGTAAATATCTTGGAAATCTATTGAAAATTGACTGAATTATAAGCCGATGCGTGAAAACGCATTACCACTTTGATGACGTCATTTCCAACAACCAATCACAAAGCGAGAATTCTGGTAAAACATAGGTTCCATACTTTTCTTCATTTGAGCCAACTCTTAGAAGATTTTCCAATTGATTGGTGTAAGAATATTGAAAATCGATCAGGAGAACTTTCGAGAAAGATGTTTTGGAATGACACCCTATACTAGCTACCTTCCTGAAAGACGTAGTTCTACGTTAAACTAGAACTTAAACGTGACGTGAACTTAAAATTAAAGTTGAAATTGGTCATGACATGAACATGAAATGAAACTAGACTTGAAATTGAATTCAAAGAAGGAATTGAACGTAGACTTGAAAGTGGATATAAATGGATTCAATTTCAAATTGCACTAGAAACTAGACCTAAAATTGGACTTGAAATCAATGTTGAAATTGGGCATGATATTAAAATTGAATTTGGACTTGAAATGAGGCCTGAAATTAAACTTGAAAATTAATTTATTACTAAACTTGAAGTTATTTTTACGCGATTAATTTACTTATCACAAAAATGGTGACAGATTAAATTAAAATCTGTGGACTCCCAACTTACAGAGATCATTTTGTTTTATATTAAATTTTAAAGAGAGGGTGGGGCATCTGCCCTGGTGGATTACCTACGAATGGCTGAAACACAAATGGCCGAATCACGAATGACCGAATGTCATATTCGGCCGAAAATATTCATGAAATTCAAGCTGCACAAATGTTGGCTGTATACTGTCCTTACTCGCTGCGGGGGCATAAACCTCTTTTATTTAAGGTCGGCGCTTTTGACGGCGGGTCAATAGCGAATAATCGCTGTCTGCGGCCGTCTTGCGCTGAGACATCTAGAAAACATTTGCTATTGGCACGGTAAATAGGTTTCGCACCTTATAAGGGTTCTTCAAGGAAACGTTCAAGTTTCGCAAAAAGCTGTAGATGAAAAAACCTATTCAAAATGTGTTCGGCTTTCGTGATTCGGCCAAAAATAATTCCGGCTTTCTGTGACAGTTGTTGAAATTCGGTTATTTGGATTTCGGCAATTTGTGTTTCGGCCATTTGGTATCAGCCCCCCCCCCCCCTCCCCCCCTTATGTGCCCGGTCCGGGCACGCCAGTCTTTTCAACCGGAAGGGAACTATTTACTGATCTATCAAATTTCAACTACAATTTAAAAATTTTCGCAAAATAGTTCACAATTTTAGAGATTTAGGGAAAGTACGTGGTTTTAGAGATTTAGGGAATATTTACGTGGTAGTTGCAGTTTCGAGCTCTTCTTCAACATTCATGTTAATTGTTCGTTTTAAGTGAATAGTTTGAAGAAAACAGCAATAACATGCAATATTATTCTGTCATAATTTTACATCATTACATCGCCGTTCAGCTTGTACCTTTGTTTAAAAATTGATTTAAAATAAAAAACCGAGCATGTTTTTAACGAAAGATTTTTATATCACACGTCACTACTTTTTGAAACAGTTTTGAAATGATTTATTGAATTTTTTTTTGTCTAGTTCTGATAAGTATGTTACATTGTAATACTGTATATTAAAATCCTTTAAATTCCTTTATATAATGTCCTTTAGGCAGAATGTATTGCATCATTCTGTTAAAAGAAGTTTTTCTATTGGCTTCAAATGCCAACTTTCAGTCTACACTTACTTGTTCGCTTCTTCATTACAATTTCATGGCGCTGCGATTCAACACCAAAACTGTGTTTTAGTACCGCTTAAAAGACTTCTGCTTACCGAAAAACATAGTTCTTTCACACTATAGCATATTATTTTCTTCTCTCTGCCTATACGGTACTTTGACTAGTGACGACTGTCAAGTGTGCCCGGCCCGTATACCGGGCCGTCCGTGCTATGGCCACTACTGTCAGAACATCTTTACGTCCGGTCGTTTTACACATATGTCCAAAAAACAGCAACACCACCGGGATGTTCTGAACACGAAGCTCATTAAATTCGTCAGCTTGACTAAGCGGAAAAAAAATTGGCGGGTTCATCATCAACCTCGCACGGCCACGGTTCCCGGTGCGAACGGTAGTTTTGACAGTTTCCGTCACGAAAGAGTCACTCACTCTCCCGTCCGCTCTCATCCACCACCACCACCGGTAAAGAAAAGAGGCGTAAAAGTGACAAAGTTGTCTACTCGGCAGGATTGGCGCCGGGGACTTTTTGCATAATCGAAAAATGGGTGCGCGAGAATCGGTTTTGTATGAATTTGGTCGAGGAAGGTTTCCGGGGAAGGCAATCTTCCTCGAGGTCAGCGAACTTGTTGCTCTTTCGGCGGTGAAGTTGGCAAAGGTCATCCCACTCCAGGTTGGTGGTCCCGGTCCTGGTCGTGGTCGTTTTTTGGGCGAAACATGCATTTTGGAATATGCAGTAAATCAGATTGGCATAAAATTATACGCCAGAGAGTGATAACGAATGGGAGCATCAGAGCTGGGAATAAAAGTGCGGTGCAGCACCAAATTGAAATTTATTTATTGAACATTGATGAATGATAATTAACCGGCTACCATGCACCAGAGTCGCAGGGTGCAGTCGAAGATCACTATCATCACACAGCCCGCGGCAGGCCATTAATTCTGGCTGCCAAGTTGCTTCCAGTTGACCATGTTTTTCTTTATCTTAAGAGGAATAACGCATTGTGGTCGTTACCGTTAGATCCGATCGAGGGCTGTTTGGCCAGTGGAGGGCAATAATGGGAGACTGATGTTTTTTTGAATTTTTTGAAGATCGCTGTAAGATTTATGTGCGTTAGACTCAACCGCAGAAGGTCGTACTGGAGGCAGAATGAATTTTTGCTGGATTTTATGTTGCATGAAAGTGCAGTTTTCGGCATGCAAAAACGTGCCGGAATGTACAACCAATGTCAGTCGAGTTATGTAACGTTTCGCTGATAATTGTCACGCATTGTTCAGCAATTGTCTACATGATTTCACCATTCGCAACAACAACGGTATAAACCAAAACACTCACTGCACTCGGTGCGTTAATTCATTTGATAGCATTGTACAGCTGAAAAGCCACCGAGGAAAACTCCATAATTTACGGCAATTTCCAATGCCATCCATCGGCGCCGCCACCGTTTCGACCGTTCATTCGACGTCGTCATCGTGGTCTGTGCAAGCAATTAATCATTTCGCACGCTCGTAAACCGTCCGTCCGGTGGCATTTTTCTGTTGTTTTTTTTTTGCTCTCATGCGGACATTTTCACTCAATCGGACATTACTCTATAGGTTTACCACAGAATCTCGAACGTCGTCGTCGTCGTCGTCGATGTCGGTGTCGGTGACATCGAAGGATGCTACCGAAAACACAGTTTGCGGTCATCGCGAAACTCGGCAAGATGTGAAGACGAACCTGCAAGAAACAGAAAACAGAAAACAAAAATGTAGCTCTATTTGTTTGAATTGTTTGGACATGCAAATTCAAAATTTGAGAAAAACCTATGTGGAATTTGGTAATTGTTCGTTGCCAACTTTTACCATAATTAATGAAGCAGTTGCAGTTATGGTAACGATGCAAGAAAGAGTGAGTGAAAGTACGTTGTAATTCTCCCTCTCCATTGATGGAGTATCAAATAACTAGGCTTCGAATCTACGAAACTACGAATGACCAAAACACAAATGGCCGAATCACGAATGGCCGAAACTCATATGGACGAAGTAACAAATGGCATAATAGATCTAATATCCTTTTACGGATGGCCGAATCACAAAAGGCCGAAAAAAGATGATAGCTTAACTAGCTTAACCATACCTAATTAACGGACCTGGCTTAATTGAGCTTAAAACAGCAAAGCCTTGGGCATAACCGTCTTTCTAAGACTTGACACTTCTTTATCGACAGATTTCGCGGCCGGCTGTTAGAGTACAGAACAGTGCAAAAATCCTACTGACTCTATCTAGCAGCACCGTCTAGCCGAGATTCGAACATACGACGACTGGCTTGTCAGACCATCATCGTGCCTCGAAGCTAACTGGGCGGTTTTAATTGAGCTTAAATGACCTTAAAGACCTTATTCGAGTTTCCGGTGGGACTCTGCCAAATAGGGATTCGACCTTTTGTGATTCGGCCAAATACAATTTCGACCTTCTATGACAGTTGTTGAAATTCAGCCATTTGAATTTCGGCTATTTGTTATTCGGTCACTCGGTACCAGCCAGGTGATGATCGATGCCCGGGCTAGGGAAAACTAGCAAGAGTCGGTTGGCCCTTGACTTGACTTGACTTAATCAGCTTCAGGCCGTGGTTTCCTCTGCTGTACGAAGAAGTCGTCTCCATTCCACTCGGTCCAAGGCCGCAATTCGCCAGCCACATAGTCTACGTAGGGTCCGCAGATCGCCTTCCACTTGATCGATCCATCTGGCTCGCTACGCGCCCCGCCGTCTCGTTCCAGTCGGATCGTTATTGAGAACTTTTTTAACGGGGCTGTCGTTCGACATCCTTACGACGTGCCCAGCCTATCGCAGGCGACCGATTTTTGCGGTGCAAGCGATGGGTGGTTCCCCAAGCAGCTGATGCAATTCATGGTTCGTTCGCCTGTTCCACGTTCCGTCTTCCATCTGCACTCCGCCGTAGATCGCACACCCAAATATGACAGTCTATTGTTGCCAATTAGAGGACAAAATAATGCCCAACAGGTTGATTGATAGGTAGTAAAAAAGTTCTAATATCCACTTAACCAAATAGGCGTTCGGTCTTTCGTGATTCGGCCAAATAGATATTCGGCCTTCTGTAACGGCCATTTAAATATTTGTTATTCAGTCATTCGGTACTAGCCTGCTCTTGAAGACGCTTATACCTAAGGTTTTGCTTTTTTGCGGATTTGTTTTTAATTAATTTACTCAAGGAAAAAAGGTGGTGCAAAAAAGTTAGATTAAAAACATCGGAAGTCCTGGTCTACCAGTCAACTTAAAGTTGTATTTGAAAGGGGCCTTAAAACTGGAACTGGAAATTGGATTTTAAATTGAGTTTGAAATTAGACATGAAATAGGGTTTGAACTGGGACTAAAATTAAACGTGAAATTGGACTTACATTTACTGGCGTGCCCAGACCTAAACGGAACTTTAGATAAGACATTAGATTTGAACTGAGACTAGACATTTTGTTTAAAATTGGATCAAAATTGAACGAAAAGTTAGACTTCAAACTGGACCTGAATTGTAAGTTGCAATTTGAGTCCAACATAAATTGGAATTAAATTAGACTACATCTTGCGCTCAAAATGGGCTTGAAATTGGATGAAAGCAGATTTGAAACTATAACTGAATTTAACTTGAAATTTGACTGGACATCGGACATATAAGTGGACTTGAATTAAGACTTTAAATCGGAACTGGAATTGGATTTAAATTCGACTTGAGACTGGCATTAAAATGGAACATTAAATTGGGTTTGAGTTTGGACCACAATTGAACTTCAAATTGTACTTAAAGACCTCGAAATTGCACTTCAAATTAGTCTTGGTATTGAAATTCAATTCGGAGTTGAAATTGAATTTGAATTTGACATGAAATCGGATTTAAAATCCGACTTAAATTGAACTTAAAATCGATGGTGAAATTGGAATTAAATGAGGCTCCGAATAGGAAAGGATTTAAGCTGAATAAAATAAAATTAGGCTTGAAATTAGACCTCAACTGAGTTTCAAATTGCAGCTGAAATTAGATTTTTTTTGTTAGATTATAGATCTAACACCGCGACCGGGACACCTAAAATTAGAATTTTGTTTGGCCCTAAAATTGAAAATTAAATAGCGATTGGAATTGGACCTAAATTAGTAGGTGATTGAGAATTGGACTCGGAATTGGACTTAAAATAGGAGAATAAATTAAACAACCAGTTTAGACTTGAGATCGGAGGGGAAAATGGAATTGAATTAGTTTCGGAATTGGACTTAGAATGGGACATTAAATTGGACATTAAATCAGAGTAAAGTTGACTTTGAAATTTAACTTGAAATTTGATTTGAAAATAAACTGGGAATTGGACATGAAATTGGCCTTGAAATCCGAGTTGGAATTAAAAATAAATTAGACTCGAAGTTGGACTTAAAATGGGACATAAAATTGGACTCATATTGAACTTGGAATCGGACTTGAAATCAATCTTTAAAATGACTTATAATGGGACATGAACTAGACTTAAAATGGACCTGAAATTATCCTTCAAATTACAGTTGAAATTGAACTTTAAATTGAAGTTGAAAGCAAGCTGGAAATTTTACTTGAAAGTGGCATGAAATTGCACTCAAATTTGGATTAATTAACTTTGCTTGATTTTATTTCGTTGAATTAGAAAAACCAACTTGAAAAAAGAAAAACCAAAGACCGTTTTTACGTCAGAATGGAAGGGAAATCAGGACATATAAAGTGGAATTGTAGAAAACGAGAGGAAAATGAGGCAAAAAACGACTGAACTGGGCAGAACCAGATGAAGAACGGTAGAGAAAAGAAGAGAAATGAGAAGAAAGAGGAAAAAACCATAAAGAAAACAAGTAAGAAAATAAGAATAAACTGGATGGAAAAGAAGAAAAATGCGGTACCAAAAAGGGGACAAAAACGTAATAAAAAAGGAGGAAACGTAACTGAAAGTACGGTAGCAGGAAAACTGAGGAACGAGAACAGGAAAAGAAGAAAAATAAGACAGAAGAAAAAAAATGTAAACGACAGACAAAAAGGATAACGCGGAAAAGTAAAACAGAACGTGTCAGGAAAGGAGGAAAAGCAGGACATAATAAGACGAAAAACGGAACAGACGAAAACGGGGTAAAAAGCAAAAAAAGACGAAAACCGAGATAGAAAAAAAAGAAAAATTTTAAACGAGACAGAAAATGAGAAAAAATGAGACTGAAATTTCTTCCTTTTCGTGAAAACGAGAAAAAATGGAAAAAGATGAAAAACTGCAAAGAAAAATCAGAAAGGTTAAAAACGGAACAGCAAAAGAAGAAATAATGAACAGAAAAGAGGAAACAGCAAACAGAAAAAAGGAAAAATAAGAGAGAAAAAAAGGGAAAACGAGTCAAAAAAGAGAGTACGGAAGAGAAAACAAGTAGAAATCAAAAGGGAAATGAAGAATAGTGAAAGAGAAAAAAGAAAACCGATAGAGGAAATGAAAAAACGAGAAAAAGAGGTCAAACAGGAGCTAAAAGGAGAAAGATACTACCCTACCCTAATAGCACAGTTGTTAAAAAGCAGTTGTGGCAACTAACCTAGAACTAATTTTAGTTGTAAATAAGGCCATTGCAAATCATTTTCAAAGTTTTTTTCACCCCTCCCCTTTGGAAATTGGCTTGAAAAATCGGGGGGCAAAAAAGTAATTTGTAGGATATGAGTTAATTTTTTTTATAATATCAATAGTCTGTGGGCTCAACAGCCTGAAAAATTTGAAAAATGAATGTACGAGTTGAGTTAACGCTTCTAACACGAAATAGAAATGGAAGTTCAAACAGTGGAATTTCCGAAAACCGGCCAAAAAAATTTTCTTTCGTTTTTGTCTTTTTGTTCGTAGATTTTTGCATGAAAAATAACAACGTATTTATTAAAAGCAAGAATAGATTTGATTTTCATGTTTAAACTTTAAGTAAAAATGCCTAAAATCCATATTTTTTTTGCTCTTTGTTTTTTTTTCGCCGGAGGGACAAAAACTTTTTTAAATATTTGTAATCGCCTAAGTTTCTTCAACTAAAAGTGCCAAAATTGTGCTGATTGAGATGGGACATAAAAAGAAAGAACAGGAAAAGAAGTATAGAAAAACAAGAAAAACAAACTAAAGGAATAGGCAAATCGAAAGAAAAAAAGACGTACAACAGGAGATAACAAAGGAAGCCCGGAGGGGAAAAGGAAAAAAGGGTACCAACAACCGAGTAAACGTGACAGAAATAACAAGAAAACGGGGCATCATAAGAGGAAAAATGGAACCAGACGAAGACAATAAACGAGAAGGAAAGGAGATAAAAAGAGTTAAAAAAGACTAAAACCGGAAAGGAAAAATAGGTGGTTTCCCTAAGACGGAAGAAACGGGAAAGAAAATAACTAGGAGAAATAAATTAAGAGAAAAGACGGAAAACGGTAAAGAAAATAACGAAACAGAGCTTAAATGCGAGACAGGATAGGACCGAAATGACTGTAAATAGACGGGAAACTAAGAAAAACAAAACAATGAGACAGGATTGAAAGGATAGGACATAGGATTGAAAAAAAGGAAAATGAGATAAAAATATGGAAAATGGAAGAAAAGTAAGATCGAAAACCAAGCAATCGGTACAGAAAACGAGAAAAAAACGAACTGGAAAAACGGGACTGGAAAAGAGCAAAAACGAAAGAAAGAACGTAAAACATGCGAGAGAATAAGACGAAAAATATAATTCAAATTTCAAGTAAAACTTCGTGTGCATATCCGGTTTGAAATAAAACTTTAAGTTCCAAATTAGTCCAATATGAAGTCTAATGTCAAACCCAATTTCAAGATCAATTGCATGTCCGATTTTAAGCCCAATTCCAAGTCTAATTGAATTTCAATTTGGAAGAAAAATTTCAATTTCTGTTTGGAGCCCCACCTCATGCCGAATTCCAAGTAAAATTTCCAGTCTTAATCATTCAAAATTTAGGTCCAATTTCAAATCCAATTTTAAGTTTAATTCCAGTTCAATATGACATAAAACTTCTAGCTCAACTTAGTCCATATTCAAGTTTTATTTAACGTCTTGTAACGAGTCCGATTTCAAGTCCAATTTGAATTTTGATTTTAAAACCAATCGTAACCCAAACTCCGCAAGTTTGAACCGAATGGCTCGTAATTTTTGAGATAAGTCATAATTATTCTGAATCGTCGGGTGCCCCATGTTTTGTTTATGCCTGGGCAAACTAACAGGACAACAGGCTAGCTCTTTTCACTTCGACTTTTCTCTTTTGATTACAGCACCTAGCGGAAGTTGAAAAAGTGCTCAGGTAACCAATAAGCATTAATATAGGCAGTAAATCAATCGCTTATTGGCATATCTGGCAGTTTTTACTGCACATTGCTGTATATTAGCATTTTTACTGCACAGCTGATGCAAATTGGCTTTCAAAATTCTTTCTACATTCATTGTCAGCGTTGTCAGTACTATTAGGGGATTAGCAGTAAAGTAGCCATACATTTGGCCAAAGTAGCATTTTAGGTGACTTGAAGGCTTATTGACTTGCATTTAAATTGCATTGATAATGCCTATTGGTTACCTGGGTAGTGTATAGAGCAATTGAAGAGTTAGTTATTTTATGCAATATTCCTGAAGAAAGTGTGCTTATATCTTTTGTATTGGCGCCATAAGCCATGCAACTGTTACACCGTTAGTTGCAAAAAACTGCTCTTTTTGCTACGAATGGCATTGCAACCTTATACCAGCATAAACACAAAAGTTGAAAGCGTACACTTTTCAGTAATTTTGCAGATAATAACTAACTCTTCAATTGCTCAATGCACTACTTCTTCGAATACTGTATGGCTGAGGCAATGTAGTGAAAAGAGTAAAAAACAAAGCAAAAAGGGCATGCCAAGCCTGATAGACAATCAATAATAATTTATTGTCGAATAAACTATTTGTTCGAAAAGTTTTGAATGTCTGGTTTTAAACAAGTTGAAGAGATACAATGTGATTACGTTGTATCAACATCACACTGCTTCGTTATTAAACTACTTCGAATTCATAGCGTAACGGCTATCGGAATACTCTAAGGGTTCGAAAGGAGTTATTCCTTTTCGTTCAGCCGCTGAATAGTCAACTGTGCGCATCGATTCAACGCTGTTAACTTGCTGCACAATCAAAGCTTACTGATGGTTACAACGTATGGGTTAATTATCACCGTTTCTGTTGAGTTACTTTGCATGCGTTTATAACCTTCAAGCAGGCAATATCGGATCAAGCTGAAAAAAGTTAAAAGATGCTTAAATTGTGATTTTCATGCAACAATAATTAGGGCATGGGAAGGTATTTCAGCATGCTTCTAATTATTGCGCCAACCTAATCTGTTTTCGAGCCACGTGAGCCAACAGAATCAATATGTAAGTATAGTACGCTAATATTGGTAAGAGGCATTGATAGTTTCCTTTCCCAGAATATGGAAACCGGAAGACAGGCTCAAAATCGAAGTAAGTTGAAGAACCATTGCCGTACCCATAATAATCCGGACGAAGACCATGAAAGAAATTGTCTACAAATAGTTTTTCGTTTTTCATATCCAACGCTCTCCTCAGATGCGGACTGATTCGAGGAATCGATGACTTATGAATGATTTTTTTTATGACTCTCAAAGGATCTTTCAGTTTAATAGTGATGGCTCGGGCATGTTGTGAATGCTTCCCGATATAAATGTTGTGATAATTCCTGGAAAATGGTACTTGCGGCCGTATATTTTACATTTTGATATGCACAGTAATGGTTAGAGTGCAGTGTGGCCCCGGTTTTATGGGGTGATTAGAGAAATTAAGAGTTAGAGGAATTAAGGGAGAAATGGCTTTCTGTGAAATTGTCATATTTTTTGTGCTGACTTGGGAAAGTTTTATAGTAAAATGCTGTCTATTTGGCCATTACCGGTTAACCATGTCAACCATGTAACTCTCCGTACAGAAAATTGGAACGTTTCTATGATGATCTAAATTGTAACATCAAAATTAATTGATGAAATAGTAACATGTTTTAACCCAAATAACATTTTATTATCGAATAACAATTTTAGCTTCTACATTAATTAGCTACAGTTTAATGTTGATTTATAAAAGTATTAAGGGGGACCCTACTCTGGAAGTTCGAAAAGTAATGAATTTCAGTAGTTTTTTTTCGGATGCTGAAATTAAAGTTAAATATTGGGGTATTCTAATTGTTGGTTAAGGTATATTTGAAGAAGTATTTTGCATTTTTTGATGCCAAAATAGTGATTATTATGCTGGCTGGTGGCAGCTGGGCGCATTCCTTGCTGGTGGTATGTGCCGGGAAGCAACCGAGTGCCGGAGAACGGATTTCAAGAATAATTTTGAAGCTTTAGGCCAATACCTAAATTGTTACGCAGCAATTTTGGAAATTTAGAAAAACTACCAAAATAGCGGCAATTTTTCCGAAAGAAAAGTGAATTTTCAACAAAAATCGTCAATTGAGAGCTTATAAAAAATTGAAAAATTAAGATATCAGAAAATGGCTACGTAACAATTCACATAATTCATTTTTACATGCTGGAAAAAAAATTCGGCCTAATCGGACCACTAGATTCTGAGACACACGTACCGCCAGCTGAGGAAATATGGCTTCAATAAAAACGCGTTAAAAATTACATACAACGATGCACTTCCCTTGAGGTAACCTCATAATTTTTTTCGTTTTTTAAATTTTGAGGCTTAGCAACACGATCAAAATGGTTCATATACAAACGTATTAAGTGGACTGCTTTTGTTTAGAGAACTATTTTTCAGCCGATAAACAGGGCTGACATGGCGATTTTCGTTTCGAGTGATTTTGGTTCGTTTCGCCCATTCGTTTAACGTGGTCGAAATGAACCAAAATCACTTGAAACGAGAATCGCAATGTCACCCCAGATCATTTGCCATCGATTATTTAGTTTAACTCACATTTCTAAATATCAGTTATGAAGCTAGTTATGATTCATCTTCAACGGAAGGACCCAGTGTGCGTCGCTAACCCGGTAAGAATTATCTGTCGGACGCTAGAACAACGCAGTCGCGCCAGAACGACGCAGTGAGTGCATGATGTTCAATGATGGAAAAACTTTAAGGAGTCTGTCACAGTCTTAGTTCCGGTGCGTAGGGGGGGGGGCGTTCATATCCTTGGCTTCGTACCACTCCGGAATAGTGGCACAAAGCTAGATTCGTCCAGAAGATCGTAGGGCTCTCGTGTTGCCTCAACAGAGGAACCAGACGCTTCTGTAGACACTCCATGAGGTAGATCTGCCTTTTACAGTCCTGGTAGTCTCGAACGGCGCACTCCTTTTGTCACATGAGCAGATCGCTTGCCAAATCATGTATTTCCTGGCAAACATTGAAACTTTCTGCTTCCTTATTTTCCCCGGAACATCAAACTTGTGCTGGGCGGTGAAGAACAGTAGCCCCGGAAGCTGCCAAAAATCCGCCTTAACGTAAGTCTCATCATCCATGATGAGACAATGATGCTTCGTCAGCATCTGGATGTGACCCGTGGAGTGGGCCCGTGACTTTCCCACCGTATTTTGCCGTTTGTCACGATTTGGAGCCTTCCCCAAGTTCCGATCCAAAAGTTCCGATAAAAGGAGAATTTTTGGCTTAATCAACCAACGGAATGATCATGAATAGAATTCTATACAGCTTAATTTTTAAGTAAAAAAGTAAACCGTACTTTCAAGTTCATATTTGATGATTGAACTTCGAAGGAAATACAAAGCAGCTTCTAACAGAACTAGAAAGCTTCCAAAAAGTTCACTTAAGTTGCTATATAGGACACTGTTCAGCTCAAAAAGAAACTCCAATAATCTTAAAAATAAAAAAAGATTGGGGGAATTTTCCCACTTCTTCCTGTTTTGCAGACTCATGGCATTTCCCATTTAAAGTAAGGCATTTAATTTCGGTTAACAATATCAATTATTTAATGAATTATTTAATGAAAGATCATCAGAAGAATAATCGACTGTTTTTTATAAATATTAATTACTTCTAACTTACCACACACCACCAATCTCCAAAACCTCGGAGATTTGAACTCGAGTACTCTCTTTCGGTGACTTAGATGCCCAAGCAGCACACTTTTCTCACTTATGGTTGCAGAAACTTATTTATGACTGAAACTAGTGATAAATCGGTTGCCACAACTGGTTTGTAACAACTGTGCTAGTAGAGTGCATACCACTGCTCCGTTGCTGGAATATGCGATTTGCATCGATTTTACTCGGTGTGTTAATTTCTCTTGTACCACAACCCCGAAACGAACTTACACTCAAGAACAGCTCATCGGAAAAATTCATGTCACTAGCGGTACCAAAGATGACGCAATGCATCAGGATAGGCTTGCAACGCGGAATGCTCGGGTTTAAATCCAGCAGCGATAGGTGTTAGTTACTGTTTTTTTTAAATGGTCTATCCTAATTGCATGCACCGGCTTTACAGAAGGCGGAGGTAGAAAATAGAAAAGTATAAAAATAGAACTTAAAGTGCTATTTTATAAATTTATGACAAAGTTTCTTTAGAAACTGCTTAGTGATCTATGCAGCGGACTCAAGGCGACTTTGAAGTTCGGTTAATTACAGGCGAAGCTGCTTAGCAAGCTATAGATCCATAGTCATAGCTTGTTAACCTTCCTTAGACACCATTATCCGAACTCTTAGATACTTTCAAGTTTGATGTTGAACTTTCAAGTTGCTACAGATGTTAACGATACTTTATTGAGAATAAAGTTCGGTTTACAAACGTAGTGTCTGGTTGTTCAGCAAGAAAGTTCTGCTGAACTAAATTTGAACCAAATGTGAACTTTCATGTTCGTTCCTTAAGTGAAAATCGAACTTTTGTTTGCTTGGGTCTGCACTTTGTACGTATGCAGTCCCGCGAGATCCATGGATCTCTGAACGGAAAGCTTGGACATAGTCCATTTCTTGGCCACATCCATGATCGCTTAAATGCTTTCACGACACGCTTCTGATCCTGATCACTAATAAAACATCCATTCTGACCGCATTTCTCCTTCCGTTCAATGCTCAGAGTTTCGTAGTAACGTTTAATCACACGACTTACCGCTGACTGAACGATTCCAAGTTGTTTTCCGAAGTCCCGATGAGAGAGATGAGGATTTTTCAGGTGCTTGCGCAAAATCAATTCGCGACATAGCTTTTCGGATGAAGTCATTTTTTCCAATTTTCCAAAAACTGACAGCGATAAAAATACAGTGTAAACAATACACTCTAAGCTACTTCAAATTTTCAATAGAAAATACGCATTTTTCCGTGATGCAATTTGATGAAACTTTTGAAACAAAGGGATACTGGGAATGTGGCTAGCCAAGTAACACTTTGAGTTTTATTGCAATCTTATAATGGTATTTATGACCAATTTTGGTCATAAAGACAGTCATAAGAGTGCAATAAAACTTTCAATGCTACTTGGATACGTAACGTTTCATACGTTTTATTATTCCCAAGATTTTGACTAAAGCATGGTACAAGGGTTTGAATTTTGGTATGGAGTCTCGACTCCATTTGCGTGAATCACGTGAGATATATCACACATGTATTTAGGTTTTGGATTTTCAAATTAGGATTCCGTTTGAATTGCAAAACAACACTTAAAACAAAGTAGGGTACAGGAGGGTATTCCCATCATGCTACTAATTTCGGCATGCATTACCTTTTTTGGTTACACTTTCCCAAATAAAAACTTTGCCGCTATATAACAATACTGAAACGAATGTAGCACTCATAGGCTTTAATGTGTTATAACTATTTTCATAAAAATGTAAGTAATTTGCGTAATTTTATTCAATAAACATCAAAATCACTGTTTTTCCACTAGCACGTAACCAAGCTGAAAAAACCAGCAGCAATCGCTTACGCGTATCCGCTCTTGATGATGGTTTGGAAAACACACAATTATGATCACGTTTACTTATTCTAGAAACTAAACAGCTGTGAATATGTTATCACAGAACTATTCTACTTCTTTTTATCACGGAAGAACACAAAAATTCCCCTCTGATATGAAAATATAAATCAATTTTCATTCACTACCCATTAGCAGCATTTTGTTTTTAATTCCAGCATATGGTGCGTTATTTACACTACTACCAATATATGTGCTGACATATCTGGTATTTGAGTGACAATTGGCGCTAATATATATGAATGATTCAATGATATACTAGCGCCAGCAGCAAGCTGTTGTCACTGCAAAACTAATTATCTTCAATGAGCCCGGAATGTAGGCAATAGCGAGAAGTTATCCATCGGTCTCTCTTTTCCTATCTCTTTTGAACTGTTTTTGAAAAGCATTTAATCGCTGTGCTGGCTATTTCGGCCTGTCGGGTTTAAAAAACACAGACACCACTATAGAAAATGGGCTCAATTTAGCCGCAACGTCTTCATCATTTCACGCGACTATAACTCAAATTCAGTAGCGTTTTATTAAGACCAACATACACGCCGATATTCAGTAAATATTATTCTATCAACTGGTATAAAAATCTTGTCTCGAATAAATATAGTTTCAACGTAGTTCCTGAATATTGTTCAGGCTACCGCTTATTGGGCTGGAAATACCCACCCGTACCCTACTTCTTCCGAAAAAATTCGACGATCATCGCTAGTTGTGGTCTTCTGTTTTCATCTGTCGTCGGTCTGATCGCTAACGCTTCAAAGATCCTTGGACTGGTTGTACGCTTTTCGTTCTTCTGTCTCACTTAGGTCGTATTTTTGTGCCATTTCACAATTCGAGTGACAATTTTGAATTTTACAATTGTTGCAAAACAGTTACAGTTAATTTAATAAATAATCAATACACGTATCGAGTATACAATAAGCAATGGGCGTAATTATTGACACTTAAATTTAAAACACCTAAGGCTCAAATAGAATTGGGCGTTAACCCATCCGTTAGCGTTTAATTGATAGTTATCTGACGGGTTATCTGTCAGTTTGGCACTAATACTGACTGTTTGAGCCTTCAGTAGAAGAAGCAGACTGAACAATCGCACGGCTTGTTCTCTTTTGGGGCTCGACTTTGCGGTCATAGACTAACTAATAACAGCACGCAACTGCACTCATAGTCGTAGTTTCGTCATTAATTTCGTGCCTGCTGTCTGCATTATGACACACTTTACACAATGTGTCATGATATCGCAGAAGAGATGAACGTGAAAACAAAAGCAGCAATTTCGAAGCAGTTCGCAATGCAAAACACAAACTCACCACGAACTTGACTTTGTAAACAATGTTTTTTCTTTCTCTGCATCTAAGTTCAAACTGTGCCGTGGATAAAAGTACCAGTCATGCAGTGGAATCGAGTTTAATCGCCATTTGTCCACCGAGTGGGTAAAATGCGTGTGAAAAATGGTCACGCTGCTTCGTGGTGGAAGCTTGCGTTCGCGCTCGCAGTGTTTGCCCAATCGGTCGCGGTGGGTCGCTGCATCAGTTTACGGCACATTCGGGAGCACTTTTACAGTGAAAGCGCAAATGAAGCAAGCCGGGAGATTGAAGAGTTGGAAAAAGATTTGCGAAGGTTGGTGCAGAGCGACGGGTGGGCGAAGACGCTGGATCCGGAACTGTTGAAACACTTTTACGCTAGTGGCGAGGGGTTCGAAGAGGGGAATGATGTGAAGTGTCCCTGTGAAGAAGCTCTGCATCGGAAGGGTGTTGATTCGATGATTAAACGGATGTATAGACAGAGTGAGTTGGAGCCGAAAAACGATATTGGGGTGATTTCGACCACGCAAATGCCGGTTCCATTGACAACATCAACGTCTGTGCAAAGTACGAAGGTTACAACTACGGCTACAACATCCAGAACAACATCGACTACGACAGCACCCACTACAACAACATCATCAACGTCGACTTCGTCAACAACGACGACAACACCAACAACGACGACAACACCAACAACGTCAACGACTACAGCGGCATCTTCGCAAACTTCAACGATAAGAACAACACCATTGGTGACTACATTGAAGACTAGCGAAATCCCAAAAAATGTCGTTACCACTAGTGCTTCTTCCACGGTAGCGGAGTCAACAACTACGGAAGCTGTTAGTACAACATCGGCAACTACGCTTCCAACCACATCAGACTTTACAACTCCAACATCGACTGAGATGTTAAAACCAACGGTGTCTAGCTCAACGACAACGAAAGCCACTACAACCGAATCAAACAGAACCGTTGGATTAAACGACGAGATGACCACCACCGCTGATTTCGGGTCAACAACCATTCAGCCTACCGCAGCCACCGTCAAACTTGGTGCACTGGCAGTCGTACCAATTCCCGACACCAGCTTGATCAATCTCCCGGGTTTGCAGTACATAACCTTGACACCTCCCAAAACCGCTATCGACCCATTAACGCCTTCACCCAGCAATGCAAATAACTTCCTCTATCCGGTTACGTTCTCACCGTTGGAACCACTCATTGCGAAACGAACTCGTTCACCGTTGGAAAAACCCGCCAATTACATCATATCCCGGGAGGTCCTGAAGCGGATCTATCGCCGAATCCAGAAACTGAAGCAAATCGAGAAAAATTGCCGCCGGCTGCAGGAGGAACAGAGACAGCGGGCGGCAAGTACGACGACGGTCGACTATCGACCGACGAGGGGGCCACTGCCGGGTTCGCTGGAGGACTTCGTGTTGAGGTTACCTCCGTTTGGTTTCCCGGGCCGTCGGCAGCGTCGGTTGTGCCGCGAACAGGGAGACGCCGAACGGCGACGATTCTACCGGCAAGGATTCGGCCAGTGGCAGTTCGGTGAAAACCGAAAAAGGGTGCGCTACTTCCGGAAGCTACTGCGGGATGTCAACCCGCGATTTAGAGCCCGAGACAGCAGGCTGGCAACGGCCGAACGTGACAGAGCCTGGCCGGCGGCGGCGGTGGCCAGCAGATGTTCTTTGATGGGTTTGGGTGGAGAGCAATAGACTGAGGTCGTGGGTTTGTGGGGAGAAATGTTTAATAAATTATTATCTCTAACCTGTGTACTGTTTGTGTTTCGTTGTCATGCTTGTGCCGTTTGTGAAAAGACTAGTTCGGGTCGTACGTGTCGCTAAGTTTGGCATTGTTACGTGTGTGGGCTGTAAACCTCGTTGAAATTGTGGCTGACTTGATTTATGGAAAAAGTAGATTGCTGGCGATGGATAGATGTGACGGAGAGGACACAGTTCGTGCTGAATTTCCAAGCACTTGATGTAGTTATGCAATGCAGCAAAAGCTTTTCACGGTCAGCTGTTGAAATGGTGTCCATTGCGTAAATTCAAAGCAAGTTATTGCAAACGATGACATAATCAATGTCATCTAATTAAATTTTCGCAATTTAAAAATTCCTCTCTCATTGTCGTTGACTATGAGGTTTTTTTTATTAAATTTTCTGGTCTGACGTTCGACCTCTTTTACCCAATATTTAACGCGACTCATTGTCTATGGATTTGGATATTTGGCACAACTTTATTTTGATTTTATTTCTTTCAGATCACAATATTGATAAAACGTATTCACAACTCTATTTGATGGTGAAATAATGTTGGTAAATTAATTATTAATTGTCCAAATGTCCAATTTTCTCTCAATTAATATTACATTTTGTTTTAGGTACATATGTAATGATTTTATTTGAATCAAGTTTAATTTTTCTCAATTATTTTGTTTCAAATGTGTCTAATTTTGTTTCAGTTTTTACTAATTTAAGTTCAACATTGCTGCAGATTTGTTTTACTTTTAGTTTGGTTTTCATTAATCTTTGACAGGATAATTTCGATTTATTGGCTTTAAAATTTTACTTTCATATTTTAGTAATTTTTTAACCCTCTAATATGCAACATCGTGAATTTAAGGTGAAACGGTACTGAATCCAAACATGGCCGGAAAAATGGCGTTCATGTGAGGCCATATCCTCATATTGGCGCCATCTTTCCGGCCATGTTTGAATTCAGTACCGTTTCACCTTAACCAGTTCAAACTAGCAATTTTCTATATCTATAAAAATGGATTCCTGTCTGTCTGTCCGTCCGTATGTTCCTTATAGAACCGAAAACTACTGAACCGATCGGCGCGGAAATTTGCATGTAGGGGTTTTTGGGGCCGGGAAAGGTTTTTATGATGGTTAGACACCCCTTTCTCCTTTCCCCACTAAGAGGGGGGACTCCCTTACAAATAAAACACCAATTTCTGCACTACTCGAGAACTAATCTAGGAAATGGAACCAGATTTGGCATGTGGGTGTTTTAGGAGACTAGAATTTTTTCTATGGTGAATTGAGATCACTCCTCTCTTTAGGAGGGAATTATGACCCCTTTCCCCTTCAAGTGGGGGGCTCCCATACAAATGAAATACAAATTTTCTCATAACTCTAGAACTAATCAAGCAAATGGAACCAAATTTGGCATGTGCGGGTTCTTGGGGCCAAAAATTTTTCCTATGGCGTACTGAGACCTCTCCCTTCTCTAAGAGGGAGAACATTAGTCAATAACAAGACCACCAAAAACTACCTATAGTAACACTAGATGATTCAGTGCGAGACGGCCGCAGGCCACGAGTGCTGTCCGCGACCTGCCGTCGGAAGCGCTGGCCACTGCGGGGGGTAGCCTCCAGGATTTATGTACATCTCAGTTTCATTTTTGGCAATACGAAGCTTGTCGGGTCAGTTAGTCTATATATATAAGAGGCTTATCTGTAACTAAACCAGGTCTCTGACAAGACGTCATAAGAGGTTTATCGGTAACTAAAAACAGGCCTCTGACAGGACGTCATGCTTTCGTATAGCAATGGATTCTATTCTCAGTCACTGGTCGATGGCTGAACTGCTCGATTGCTGAACTGGTCGACTAGACTGCAACTGCTTGACTGTACTGTTCGATTCGACTGCTCGACTCAACTGCTCGACCTACTACTCGACCCGACTGCTCAACTGAACTGCTCGACTGGACTGCTCGGTTAGCCCGCTCGACTCAACTACTCGACTGGACTGCTTGACTGGACAGCTTGATGCAACTGTTTGACTCGACTGCTCGACTTAACATTTCGATTCGACTGCTCGACTCAACTGCTCGGCTGAACTATTCGATTCGACTGTTTCACTTTCGAATCGAGCAGCTCGACTTACTACTCGATCGTACTGCTTGACTGGACTGGTTGATTTAACTGTTCAACTAGACTGCACGATTCAACTGCTCGAATAGACTACTGGATTTAGCTGCTCGACTGGACTGCTTGAGTGAACAGTTTGATTCAACTGTCCGACACGACTGTTTAACTCGACTGCTCTACTCAACTGCTTAACTCCACTGCTGGACTTGCCTGCTCGACTCGATTGCTCGAGCAAAAAATCTATTAGTTTCAGGTTCTTTTATGCTCAACATCTTAGAGCTTATTATTGTATTGCGGAGATTCCACCTCGTTTGACTCCCACGCGAAAATTATTAGCGTGGATATTTTATGCGTGTCCCACACATGCTTGCAATTTTGCTATCTGAATCATCATTTTTTTGTCATTACCTCCCCACTGCATCACTCCTTGCTTGACAAGCATATTTTCAATGTATTTGGTAAGTACAGGATAATTATTATTGAGGGCTTGAAATGGTGAAAGGCAAATGATGAGTGTCCAACATTGCTCTGACCATCCCAAGCCCCTACCTAGCGCCTCCACGTGGTCATACCTGGCAATGCTCTATTGAGTTGCCGTGCTAGGAGGTGCGATGCCGGGTGTTTCCCAGCTGCCTGATCTCAAAACCGCGATTTTGGGCAGAGGGCGGATCCACACGGCCTTGCTAATAGGTAAGTTTAATATAAGTTATTTTAATTATTTTTTTCGTTTTAGATTATGAAGCACCTCCTGCTATACAGTGAAAACTTTGGCCAAAAGGAGTTTTGATACTGCACATGGATACCAGTAGAAAAAATTAAATTAATTATTGGAAGCACTTATGGAAACTCATAGTTCGCAACACTATTCCATTCGAAGGACTGCTGTGGAGATTGTTCTATTTTTGCCCATATATACAACATTTCATCGTAATATCATATTATTAATAGTATTATTATTGATATCATATATGTGGAAGGCTGGATGATAGAGTGGATTGCTAACCTGAATCCCTAACGTCTGAAGCCAACATGGCAGTTCTCAATTCTCACAAACAAATATTCACGTGAGTTAAAGTTGGTACAGCGAAATTGATTATTACATGGAAGGATCTTAATACTGGAAGGCGACTCTGATAGTCCCGGAATGCGCACAAATGCCTCTGCTTGAGGGTCCGTCAATCCCTTTAGGCCCTTCTGTAACAGCATTAGTGTGAAATTCATTCGATAATCAAATTTGGATCTACTATAATTCTACCTACATACACTGGCAAGTCCTTGAAATGATGGTGGCTTTCTCCTACTACTACTACTACTACTACTAGTACAGGTTAATTATTATTGAAATATGAATTTGCGTAGGACTCGTAAAATTGCTGCAAGGCACAATAATCGTAAGATCTTCCCATGCCGTGATGCAAATAAATTTAATGTAAAGCTCAAAGAGCTAATACAAAGATTAAATATCTTCGCAAACACTGGTAAACGGAATGCATCAGCAGTTTTCTTGATACAAATTTGTATTTTCAGGATCGTTAGATTCGAGCTCAACTAGTATTTTAATGTTTGGCAATAATTAACTATAATGTAAACTAAAATGATTTAAAAAAACCAAAAGTCAAAATTAAAATCAAATGTGGAAAAATTAAACGCCCAAAATACAAAGGATTAAAATAAATGGGTCAATTTAAAAAACAAAAATCAAAGAGAAAAAATTTAACAGAAAACCATTAAACGTCAGTTACTTTGGTAAACAAGTTAAATTAAACGTCAAGTCAAAAGTCAAATTTTAATACTTATCAGGGAAAGGTTTAAAGTCAAAACTAAAACTCAAAAGGTTGAAATTTCAATATTCATTCAAAGCCAAAGCTTAAAAGTCGAAAACCAAACCCAAATGAAATTAAAAGTCAAGAGTAAAGTCAAAACTTTAAAGCTGACCTACTAGAGTCAGAAGCAGAAAGTCAAGCTGAATGCTGAAGGAGAAAATTCAAGTCAAAGTCTTACACAAAAATCAAAAACATTAAAATCAAAGGTCAACAATTAAAAGTTTAAAGTGAAAGCTCAAAAGTCAAAAACCAGAGGTTAAAACTTTTGAAACCAAATGTTAAAAAAACGAACTTCTAAAATCAAAAACAAAAATTAAAACTCAACTGAAGTTCGAAAACAGACACTGATGAAGCCTGCAAGTCTTAGGCGAAATACATATCTGTCAAGAATAAATATACATAGTAGAATTTAATCGGAAAATTTTCTTTTTTATTTTATTTCAAAATAAAAGTTAAATGCCAAAAATAGAAAAGTGAAAATTAAAAATAAGAAAAGTAAAACAAAAACAAAAGTTAAAGTCAGAAGCTAAACGTCAACAGTCAACAGTTAGAGGTCTAATGTCAAAAATCAATAATCGAACACCGAAAGTATATGAATAACTGCTTAAATTTATAAAACAAAATGTTAAAACGAAAGTCAACATTAAAAGAAACTAGACCCAAAACCCAACATAAAAAACTAAGCCCAATATCAAACATCAAAAGAGAAAAATAGAAATAAAAAGTCAAAAAACAGAAGTCCAAGAGTCTCAAAAGTCGAAAAGCAAGAAGTAAAAACTCGAAAACCAAAATACAAAGTCAAAAATTAACCACCAAAATGAACCAAAATTAATCAACAGTCTGACTCAAAGTTCAAAATACAAAAGTTAAAAATCAAAAACAAGTAGTAGATTCAAAAGCTAAAAATTTAAAGCGAACCAACAATCAAAAGCTGAAAGTCAAATGTAAAGTCGAAATTTGATGAATTTTGATCAAAAGTCTAAAATATAAAAAAAAACAAAACGCGAAAGTACAATGTCGACGATGAAAAATTAAAACTCAAAAATTAGAAGTCAAACTTTAAAACCCAAAACTAAGAAGTCAAAAGTCAATAATCGACAGTCAAAAGTCAAAAGTCAATAATCAAAAACCAAAAGTCAAAAGTCAGAAGTCAAAAGTCAAAAGTCAAAAGTCAAAAATCAAAAGTCAAAAGTCAAAAGTCAAAAGTCAAAAGTCAAAAGTCAAAAGTCAAAAGTCAAAAGTCAAAAGTCAAAAGTCAAAAGTCAAAAGTCAAAAGTCAAAAGTCAAAAGTCAAAAGTCAAAAGTCAAAAGTCAAAAGTCAAAAGTCAAAAGTCAAAAGTCAAAAGTCAAAAGTCAAAAGTCAAAACTCAAAAGTCAAAAGTCAAAAGTCAAAAGTCAAAAGTCAAAAGTCAAAAGTCAAAAGTCAAAAGTCAAAAGTCAAAAGTCAAAAGTCAAAAGTCAAAAGTCAAAAGTCAAAAGTCAAAAGTCAAAAGTCAAAAGTCAAAAGTCAAAAGTTAAAAGTCAAAAGTCAAAAATCAAAAGTCAAAAGTCAAAAGTAAAACGTCAAAAGTCAAAAGTCAAAAGTCAAAAGTCAAAAGTCAAAAGTCAAATGTCAAAAATCAAAAGTCAAAAGTCGAAAGTCAAAAGTCAAAAGTCAAAAGTCAAAAGTCAAAAGTCAAAAGTCAAAAGTCAAAAGTCAAAAGTCAAAAGTCAAAAGTCAAAAGTTAAAAGTCAAAAGTCAAAAGTCAAAAGTCAAAAGTCAAAAGTCAAAAGTCAAAAGTCAAAAGTCAAAAGTCAAAAGTCAAAAGTCAAAAGTCAAAAGTCAAAAGTCAAAAGTCAAAAGTCAAAAGTCAAAAGTCAAAAGTCAAAAATCAAAAGTCAAAAGTCAAAAGTCAAATGTCAAAAGTCAAAAGTCAAAAGTTAAAAGTCAAAATTCAAAAGTCAAAAGTCAAAAATTAAAAGTCAAAAGGAAAAGTCAAAAGTTAAAAATAGAAAAATCGAAAGTCAGAAGTCGAAATCAAAAGTCGACGGAGAGCGAAAATACGAAACGAATAATGAATCTACAGGCGGCAATGAAAAGTAGTACAATTGAAAAAAGGGAAAATTAGTAATGACAGAAAGGCAGTCGAGAAAAGGCACTTGAAATAATAGAAAATAATAAAACAAACAAACAAGCAAAATTTAAATAGAACAAATGTATTTGGTGAAGAAAAAGTGAAATGAGAAAGCGATTAAGCGCAGAAAATAGCCAATACAAAGTTCAGTTGAGTGAAAATATTAAAACTGGACATAAATGAAAAAATTGTGAAATACGAAACGAAGCGAGAATTGAGAAATGGATAATGGACGGCAATAAATAGTATAATCATAATGTGACTGGTTGTCGAATGTTCAAATCTGGACTAGACACAACTGTTTGAGTCAATGAAATTGTAACACTAGCCCTGTAAATATCCTGTACTTTAACAACTGGCTCGGAATGTAAACCTAGGTTATGCTTTCGCATTGCTCAGGGTTTAAAATTCCAAGCAAAAGGTGTGGCACGTGCCTCAGTGTATATAAAGCTTGTATGATTTAGATCATTACTTTTTCAATCACCTATTTTTAAAGCTCCTTTGTACTTATGACACGTCCTAACCTATCGGGAGACTCAACCCAGTTTCTGACAATAGCATCTTTTCTTGTCGAGCACTCAAAACAAGTCTTTTACAATTTGCAATCAAAGCTTCACATTGTAGTGTTGATGTGTTGTGTGTCGATTTGATTGATTTTCTGCAGTGGCAACCACCCAATGGAATTAACATTGGAAATTTGGAGCATTGAACAACAAACTTCTAAAAAGCAGCATGGATTGACCCAGCAGCAATCGGATGGAATTCATTGCGAAATCCTTCTCATATGTTATTCCTCCGCAAATCAGACAATTAATTATCGTCAAGTTTCTAGAACATTAGTCACTACCCACCACAGCCTCTCCCCGGGAATGCAGTTCTACTTCCTACCCATCAATGGGACTGATGCCGGCCGCAGTATCAAGTTTCACTTCAGGTCAAATGAACATCAACAATGCCAACGCACAATCTGAGTCAGCAAGGCGCTGAAATCACTTATCACAAATCTCCCAGTCGAGTCTGATGATAGCCGCCGCAGCCGGCACTGACCTGACGTACTGTATCAACATCGGTCAAGCTCTTCCAGATTCGGATAACCGTCGGAAGCTGGCATCCAACTGCTGCCGGACTGGATTCGCCTTTGCTGGAGATAGGACCAGAAACAACAGATTGCCACTCGCCCGGTAGTCATGTTCGCTACATCCCATTTTCCGGCCCATAAGTCCGGTAGAGATTTAAGTTTTGACCGCAGCCAGTGCTACGTACGGACGTAAGCAGCCAGCTAGTCAGTGCACGCATTGGAAGTGGAAACAAAGGACCCGAAGGAACTTGGTACCGTCCGACCGGACCGGAGCGGATCGGCCGGCCGACGCGAGGTAAGGCAAGGCAGCATTCATGTGCGTAGTTGAATGCTCGCCGAACCGCAGGATTTATGGCTCGAGTTGCAATTAAATATCGCAAACATTATAAATTTTCACCGCTAGCAGAACACATTTACAATCCCATAAAGGTGTTTACTTGATAGATATGCAAAGGCGGGAATTGTTTGCACTCGGCATCGCGATGAAACCGAGCGAGCACTGGTTTGATTGAAGCTGTTCGGTGTAGTTGTTGAAGATGACCCAGGATTCCGAGAGTATGGAATTGTTGCGGTTTGTGATGGGACGGTGGCGCGGCGGCGGCCGGCAGGGATGCGATTCAGGTTCAACAGCCTCCGTTGGACGGCGAGAGAGAAATTATTTTTTTAATAGTGTGCAATTAAAAAATCTTTCAAGAGAATAAACTTTTACTTGGTCAATATATGGCTTTAATAGTTGATTCGAGGCGATAAATACATGGCATAAGCGACATCAACTGCTACCATTTTACACGTTTTACTCATTAATACTAGTGGAATGGCCATACAATTTTCATTTCTGTTGCCGTGATAGGTACTTTGAATTATGCAAACAAACAAAAACAGTTTCGTTGATTGTTAGTTAGAGCGCTTATCACTTTTTTACTTGAGCTTGGGCTGCGATGATCGTAAACATCATCTAGGATAGAGAATTTGCACAGAGATTCCGATGAGATGTGTATCCCGGATAGTTCACCACCTCCAATGTGCTATGGAATAATTTAAGTGCAAACTAAATACGATTGTTCAAGTCCAAGTAGTTCGTAAAAGTCCAAATTGGTCCACCGAATCTAAATTGGTCTTCCACAAGACCTTATTTAAGTAAAGCACAAATCCATTGTTCAAGTCTAAATAGGACGCCCAGTCCAAATTGAAGCCCAAATTTCCAAGTTTAAAGGCCAAATTGGTCGTCCTGGTCCAAATAGGTCGTCCAAGTTTAAGGAGGTCTTTAAATCCACCTAGGTCGTCCAGATTCTAATTGGCGTCAAAGTCCAACCTCAAAGACATATTCATTGTGCAAGTTCAAATAGTCCGTACAAGACCAAATTGGGCGACCAAAACTAATTTGGTCGTCCTCAAGTCTCAATTTAAGTTAAGCACAAATCCATTGTTTAAGTTCAAAAGTATCATTCCAGTCCAAATTTAATTACAAATTCCCAAATTGAATTTGGTCGATCAAGTCTAAATTAGTGGCCTAAGTCTAAATTAGTCGCTTAAGTCCACATTGGTCTTGGAAGTCTAAATTGATCGTCTAACTCTAAATTGGTCGTCGAGAGTCCAAATTTATCACTCAATTCCAAATATATCGCAAATTGATCTTTCTCAAGACAAAAGTTAAGTTAGGCACAAACCTTGGCACAAACCTCAAGCTTGGTCGTCCAAATTCATGTCAGCATCGTCGTTACCGTCGTGATAAAGTCGGTTTGATTCGTACTGTTTCAGGCAGTCGTTGCCACCCATGTAGCACACGATACTTCCAGTTACATGAGCTCAACTTTTATAATAAGTGTGCTGGTAGGGCGTTCAACTCAATTTTGAGCCTCTCGTCACCAATTTCCCAAGAATCAACAAATTTGCAAATTACTTTTGACTTGATCGAGCCATCTTACTAGTTTTGTTGTCCGTGATCATCAGCAATCTTTAATAGATGAACTCATCTGTCACTTCTAGTTCGTTACCGTCTAGGATTACTGTTCGTGCGAGGCGCGCGTTCGTCCTCAAATTCATGTATGTCGTACAAATCCAAATAGACCGTTCAGAACCGAATTGGACGTCCAAGTCTAAATAAATATTCTAAATCTACGTTGGTCATCTCCAAGTTCAAATTGGTCATCATCTAGTTAAAATTGGTCGTCTATGTCCAAATTAGGCGTCATAGTCCAAATACACCGCGCAATTTACAGCACAGCATGACAGCATAGTGCATCAGCATAGAGTCGGTTTGGCTCGTGCTATTTCAAGCAGTAGTTTCGATTCAACTAGATTTTAGGCCATTTCCAGGTGTTTCAGAGGTCGCAAATCGTCTTCGACCTGATCGAGCCATCCGCACATTGGGCCTCTCTGTTCCTGGTGCCGCGGGGTAGTTGAAGTGAACCGGTTTCGTTGTATTGCGTCTGGCATTTACATGGTAAAAATCCGGCCCATCGTGGCCCACTGACTTTTTCGAGATTTACGATGGGAAGCTCTTCAAGCAGTGCCTGTAGCTCGTGATTCATAGGTTTCCGCGACTCTTCACTTTTGGTTTTCATTCCAGTTCAAATGCAAATTCAAGTGTGTGTAGTGTAAGTAAGTGCAATGCCAAGTCCAAGTTCAGGTATAAATAGGTCGTTCAAGACTCTATCTTGGTCTATGTGGGTCATCCAAGCCCATGCCCAAGTCTAAATAGGTTGTCCAAGACTACGCCCAAGTTCAAAATTGGTCGTCCAAGTCAAACTCCTAGTCCTAATTGGTCATTCAAATCAGAATACAAGTTACCCAGCTAGCACCAAATCGTACATCAATGTGTGAAAATAATCGTAAACATCTCTTAACAAATTCAGAATCGTAACTAATGCTTAATAAAGTGCTCTCAAGTTGATTTTAATTCATATATAATGATAATGGCTGGCACACATACGATTTTCAATACATAATCGTACAACAGTATGGAGTGAATCGTGCGTAATCGGATTTTATCGTACATACGTACTTATATAGATGAAATGCGTATAAATATTCCTCATTACGTATATCGCCTCCAAAATAGTACGGATATGCCAATTTTGCGCATCAAATACGACTTATTAGCATGCATATCTGTACGTAATGCAGATGTTTTACTTTTATATACGTGTAAAAATGCTAGCTGGACAGTCTTGGTCGTAGCGTAGCAAATGGCAAAGTAGGCCCTTATAATTGTTGTTGTCACCAACTAATAATCCCAAACACACGAACTTATCTGCCACTTCTAGTTCATCGCCGTCAACGATTACCATCCCCGGGAGGCTTGCATTTGTTTCCAAATTCATGTAAGTCGTACAAAACCGAATCGTCCAGGGCCAAATTGGTCGTGCAAGTGCAGATGGATTTTCCAAGTCGATTATGGGTCGTCTCCAAGTCCAAATTCGTTGTCCAAGTCCCAGTTCAGTCAGTTCAGTTAAGTTTAAGCACAAATCTATTGTCCAAGTCAAAACAGCTGGTCCATATTTAAATTGGCCATCGCTAAGTTAATTGGTCGTCTCAACCCAAATACTTCACTAAGTCCAAATTGATCATTTACGAGTTTAAATACGTTCAAATTGCTCGTATCCAGGTTCAAATATGTTGTCTAAGTTCTAGTCTAAACAGGTCGTCCAAGCCTACATCTCAGTCCAAATTGGTCGTCCAAGTTAGAGCCTAAATTAGAGTCCGGATCCAAGTCTAAATAAACCATTCAAGTCGAAGTTCAGGTCTAAATGGGTCATCCAAGTCAAAATAGGTCGTTCAAGATTATGACTAAGTTCGAGTCAAAGCCTACGGTGTTACCTGACTCACTGCGAATATGCGTTGTGTTCGCGGGATCGTGTTGGTTCGAAAGGTTTCGAAAAAATATCACCTTTGTATCGAAAATAACGTTAATTTTGATCACTAAAAATAACGTACTTAAACGTTATATTTCAAGTGCCAGTAGTACGCAATGCAACTTTTTACATGTTAAAGGCAAGAACAAAAGCATACCTTATAAAAATCGTTCGTTATGGATATTAGCTGCATATGCGTTATAAACGAATAAAACGCATGGTTACGTTTTATTTCAATAACAATCAAAATATTCGCAGTGAGTCAGGTAAAACAGTAGGTTTAAGTCCAAGACTAAGGCCAAATCTAAGTCCAAACCTAAGCCCAGGACCAAGTCAAAATTGGTCTTCTAAATCACACTCTAGGACAAAAATTGGTCAATTGGTCGTCCAAGTCAGGGTCCATGGCCAAATTAGTCGTCTAATTAAGAGTCTTTGTCCAAATTGGTCGGCTAAGTTAGTGTACATGTCTAAATTGGTCGCCCAAGTCAGAGTCCATGTCCAAACAGGTCGTGCAGGTCAGAGCCCAGGTTCAAATTGGTCCAGGTGAGAGTCCATGTCCAAATTGATCGTCCAAGTCTTAGTCCATGTCCAACTTGGTCGTCTAAGTCAGAGCCCATGTCCAAATTCATCGTCCAAATCAGAGTCTATATTAAAATTGGTCACTCAATTCAGAGTCTAGGTCCAAATTGATCGTCTAAGTCAGAGTCCATGTCCAAATTGGTCGTCCAAGTTTGAGTCCAGGTCCAAATTGGTCGCCCAGGTCAGAGTACATGTCCAAATTAGTCGTCTAAGTCAGAATCCATATCCAAATTGATCGTTCACTTCACAGTCTTTGTTCAAATTGGTCGTCCAAGTCAGAGTCCATGTCCAAATTGGTCGCCCAATTCATAGTCTATGTTCAAATTAGTCGTCTACCTCAGAGTCCAGATCCAAATTGATCGGCCAAGTCAGAATTCATGTCCAAATTGATCCTTTAACTAACAGTCCATGTCCAAATTAGTCGTCCAAGTCAGAGTCCATGTCCAAATTGATCGTCCAATTCAGAGTCATTGTTCAAATTGGTCGTCTAAGTCAGAGTTCAGATCCAAATTAGTCGTCCAAGCCCAAGATTAAGTCCAAATCTAAGTTCAAGCCTAAGCGCAGGACCAAGTCAAATTTGGTCTTCTAAGTCAAACCCTAAGCCAAAAATGGTCGTCTAAGTCGAAGTCCATGTTTCAATTGGTCATCCAAGTCAGAGTACATGTCCAAATTAGTCGTCTAATTAAGAGTCTTTGCCCAAACTGGTCGGCTAAGTCAGTGTACATGTCTAAATTGGTCGCCCAAGTCGGAGTCCATGTCCAAAAAGATCGTCCAGGTCAGAGCCCAGGTCCAAATTGGTCCAGATCACAGTCCATGTCCAAATTGATCGTCCAAGTTCGAGTCCATGTTCAAATTGGCCGTCTAAGTCAAAGCCCATGTCCAAATTGATCGTCCAAGTCATAGTCCATGTCCAACTTGGTCGTCTAAGTCAGAGCCCATGTTCAAATTCATCGTCCAAATCAGAGTCTATGTTCAAATCAGTCGTTTACGTCAGAGTCCAGATCCAAATTGGTCGTCCACGTCAGAGTCCATGTTCAAATTGGTCGTCCAATCCAGAGTCAATGTTTAAATTGGTCGTCTAAGTCAGAGTCCTGATCCAAATTGGTTGGTCCAAGTCCAAGTCCAAGTCCAAGTCCACGTCCAAGTCCAAGACTAGCTCCACGTCCAAGTCCAAGTTCAAGTCCAAAGCCAAGTCCAAATCCAAGTCCAAGTCAATGTTCAAATTGGTCTCTCAATTCAGAGTTCAGATCCAAAATGATCGCCCAAGTCAGAGTCCATGTCCAAATTAGTCGCCCAAGTCAGAATCCATGTCCAAATTGATCGCCCAAGTCAGAATCCATGTCCAAATTGGTCGTCCAAGTCACAGTCCAGGTCCAAATTGGTCGTCCAGGTCAGAGTTCATGTCCAAATTGGTCATCCATGTCAGAATCCATATCCAAGTTGATCGTTCAATTCAGAGTCTTTGCTCAAGTTGGTCGTCCAAGTCAGAGTCTATGTCCAAATTGGTCGCCCAATTCAGAGTCTATGTTCAAATTAGTCGTCAGAGTTCAGATCCAAATTAGTCGTCCAGGTCAGAGTCCACGTTAAAATTGGTCGTCCAATTCAGTGTCATTGTTCAAATTGGTCGTCTAAGTCAGAGTCCAGATTCAAATTGGTCGGAAGTCAGAATTCATGTCCAAATTGGTCCTTCAACGAAGAGTCCATGTCCAAATTGGTCGTCCAATTCAGAGTCTATGTTTAAATTAGTCGTCTAAGTCAGAGTCCAGATCTAAATTAGCCGTCCAACTCTGAATCCATATCCAAATTGGTCGTCCGGATCAGAGTTCTTGTCCAAATTGGTCGTCCGAGTCAGAGTCCATGTACAAATTGGTCATCCAATTCAGAGTCCATGTCCAAATTAGTTGTTAAAATCATTCTCCATGTCCAAATTGGTCCTCCAAGTCAGAGTCCAGGTCCAAATAGGTCAGGTTAGAGTCCAAGTTCAAATTGGTCGTCCAAGTCGGAGACCATGTCCAAATTGGTAGTCTAATCAGAATCCAGATCCAAATTAGTCGTTCAGGTCTGAGTCCATGTTCAAATTGGTCGTCATATTCAGAATCATTGTTCAAATTGGTCGTCTAAGTCAGAGTCCAGATCCAAATTGGTTGGACCAAGTCCAAGTCCAAGTCCAAGTCCAAGTCCAAGTCCAAGTCCAAGTCCAAGTCCAAGTCCAAGTCCAAGTCCAAGTCCAAGTCCAAGTCCAAGTCCAAGTCCAAGTCCAAGTCCAAGTCCAAGTCCAAGTCCAAGTCCAAGTCCAAGTCCAAGTCCAAGTCCAAGTCCAAGTCCAAGTCCAAGTCCAAGTCCAAGTCCAAGTTCAAGTCCAAGTCCAAGTCCAAGTCCAAGTCCAAGTCCAAGTCCAAGTCCAAGTCCAAGTCCAAGTCCAAGTCCAAGTCCAAGTCCAAGTCCAAGTCCAAGTCCAAGTCCAAGTCCAAGTCCAAGTCCAAGTCCAAGTCCAAGTCCAAGTCCAAGTCCAAGTCCAATTCCAAGTCCAAGTCCAAGTCCAAGTCCAAGTCCAAGTCCAAGTCCAAGTCCAAGTCCAAGTCCAAGTCCAAGTCCAAGTCCAAGTCCAAGTCCAAGTCCAATTCCAAGTCCAAGTCCAAGTCCAAGTCCAAGTCCAAGTCCAAGCCCAAGCCCAGATCGAAGCCAAAGTCTAAGTCCAAGTCCAAGTCCAAGTCCAAGTCCAAGTCCAAGTCCAAGTTCAAATCCAAATCCAAATCCAAGTTAAAACCAGTGTGATTTGTGAAGGATTTGAACCTGAGTCTTCGGCGTGAGACGCACCGGGATTGTCGCCTTTGTTTTGTCTTAAAACACCAAAACAAAGCTAGTAATTTCCAAACTGAAAGCTAAAATTTCTCACGAGTTTCAGCATTTGTAGATATTTTTTACTGAAATTTCTCGCTTAACGTTATTAGGTTATTAAGCATGATCATTCACGGCTATTTGAATAAAAAATAGATCATTTCACAATTTATTTGCTTAATAAACTAGACGGGTGTTTAATGAACAGATATAATGCTTTCACTATATTTCATCGTTGGTTACACTGATCAGCGCGGGTGTTTACTTTTTAGAACAAATTCGAATAAACGGGAGATTATAATTTTGGAACAGTGTCGAAGAGGATCCTGTATTTGTTAGTCGAAAAACAAATAATAGATTTCTTAGAGAGGTAAATCAAAACATTTGCAAAACAAAAAATGTTTTGTCGCCTAGTGTTGTTAGTCGTAACTTTAAACAAATAAGTGGCGTTATATGTAAACGAAATTCGAAACCTCTAAGCGGCTTAAATAAAATCGAATATTTTATCCGATTCCACGGGCTTACAATTATGAATCAGTTAGCACCGGGACCGGTTACCTTCTTCTCCTTATCTTTTGTTATTTGCAAGTTCGGAAAAAGATAACCCGATAAGCTAATACATTTAATTATCCCATCTATATTTGCATAATGTTTCGACGTTTCGATTCGTTCTCATTAATTTAAGCCGCATGCTGCGGCAAACGGACACGGTCCGGTAATTTAATCCTGCTCGTGAACGATCATTATTACTTACGGTTTCCCATGTGTCCGAACGAACAAACTTTTGTTCGCGGGAAAAATTTTCACCTTCTTAAAATCGGATTATTCAGCACTGTACGAGCATTCATTTCTCACTCCGGAAGGAACTATCATAAATGGCTTTGGCCGGTTTTTCATGTTTTAATGGGAATATTTTTTTAGTGTTGCGAACGCCTGCCGAGAAGTGGGTATAGTGTGCAGAACTGATCACAGTCTAACCTCGATCCCGTTTCACTGTTGCGCTCGCCGGTGAGAGGATATTGTTTTGACTTCGGTACACCTTCGTTGCCACCCCGTCAGATTCACCCCGTCCGTCATCGTCGTCACTTTCGCCGCCCATTGGCAATAGTGACAGCTCCAGCGCAGCGCAAAGCAGAGCAGAGCGGTCCAGGCGCCTGCAACGCCGAAAGTCGCCACTCGAGAGGAGCACTTCTGCACAATGGTCGTCTGTTAAAAGGCGGCATACTGCCGAAGCGTTCGATCGATTACTGGCCGGAGATCGATGATCTCTTTTATTACCTGAGCCGCGCCGCGCCGTGCCGACCGACGATGGCCGCAGGCAGGAAACTCGTTTTACTTTGCTCTTCTCCTTTGGTTTTAGCTGTTTTGGATGCAGTTGCTAACCAGCTGTCAGTTGCGTATTATGTTCGGCTTTTAAGAGGAACTAATTAGCATATATGATGGTAGTCACTCGATTATGATTAGTTGCGTCGACGAGTTGCCTCGGAAGTGCAACCATTTCGGCACTCGGACGAATCTCCCTGGCGTTATCACACTCTCACTTTTACAGGTCCGCTGGATGGCCCCAGGCTGGCGGCGGATTTGTTTTTTCTCCACTGTCAAATATGTCACTTAGATCAATCAACCGTCGAGGGGACAAGTTTCTCCTCTTTAGTGGGTTTTTTGTAAGATTAAGCTATGGGTTTTTTGGCTGCTGGTTTTTAGCTCAGCCGAAATATTATCGAAAATAATTCAGAGTACATTTTTATTTGGATTTTTAAATAAAGTGTTACTTATATAATTTAGAATTTAATACTTAAATTGAAATTGAAATTGAAATTGAAAAGATAATATGCTGATTGAATAAATCTAAAAAGCCTGACATTCTGCAGACTGAAAGGGATGGATTTAAAACGCTTGATTATTATGATAATACTCGGGCTAGAATCAAGAGGACGAGCGAACGCTCGTTACTGTTCACTTATTGATTCACTTTCAAACGTTTAATATTATATCGAAAGAAAGCCTTCAGTAGCATCATCGTTATAACGGGAACCCTCTAGATCGGCATCCCCAAAGGGCATTTCGATCCGTCAATCAGGAGATGAGCCAAGGAAGGCTTTGCGTTTTCCATTATTCGGAGATAAACGCTTACATCTCTATCGTAGGCCTGTTGCAGTACCAAATTTAAAACCGAACGATGATGGAAGAGGACGATAATTTTCTACCGCGGCACCACACCGCACCGTGGCGGCCGGCAGACCGCACGCCACCACCGTGCCTGAAGCGGGTCAACGTGTTAAAATACCTGCCCGGTTAATTAATTCCAACTGGCTCCTGGCTGGGAAGGGGGACCGCGCGGAGGGGTCGAGTACATTCGAGCACAGTTCGAAGAACGTGTCTCAATGCTTGTTACCTGCGGAGAAACGAGAGAAAATAGAAGGAAAAAAAAGAAAGCAATTAATAATACTGCTCTAAAAATTGCATCATCACACAAGGAGGATGCAGCAAATAAAGAGGCGGTAATGGGAAGAAATGGCTCGAGTGCTGGTAATAAGGAACGATTGCATCAGCGATTTCGGATGGGTGGAAATTGATAATTACAGATCGTAGCTGCGGTGTGTGGGCAGTCGAATCAATAATTATTTGATGCAGGCACTGCTTATTTGGAAGAAATTGTTCTACGGTCCTATGTAATTATAACTAGTTTTCATATAATAGCCAAAAATATATAGCAACCTACGAATGGTAGATTTTTTTTACCTTTAGAGCTATCAATGGTATAACATGGATTGGATAATAATAATAGTTGTGATTGGAGCAATAATTTTGATTGCTAAAATGATTATGGCATTGATTCGTTCAATTATAAATCAGGTTTTAACAGAATAAAATTAGATAATCCGAGCAAAACGAACTATTGATAACGTAATAACGATTTTATATAACATTGAGCCTCCCAGCTGGCCTCGAGGTATGATGCTGGCCTAATAAGCCAGTCATCGTATGTTCGAATCCCGGCTGGGAGAGGCTGTTAGAGTTAATAGGATGTTAGCAACTAGCCCTGCAATTGTCCTGTACTCTATAACAGCTGGTTGCGAAGTCTGTTGTATAAAAACAGAAGTTCAAGTTTCGATACCGGAATGTAGCACCGTCACTTTGCTTTTGCTTTGCTATAACACTGGGTTTAACGTTCAAATGGGGTTTCGATAGCTAAATAGAATGTAAACTGTTCAATCTGTTGTAGAATTATTCGTTAAATATTAGAAGAATATTTTTTCAACTAATGATGCCATAAGGTAGATTAATGGCATCAACGGCATGATCTGTTAGCAATAATTACAAAATTAATTTGCCCAAAGCAGCCCCGCATTTCAAAAAGTGTCTCTCACGATGGTTCCCAAAGTGTTTAACAAATACTCCGGGCTTTAATCTCTCCAACTATATTCTTCTCAATTTCAGAGACGAACCAGCCGCAGGTTGAAAGCCTCTTAAATAAAGATTCAATTCCCAATTCTCTCCACTAAACATACTGGTCCTAATCCCTGCTTATAATCAATTTTAACGGCGCTAACATATATTAATCATCTAGAAGTGTTGAAAAGTCCCAACTTGTTTTGCATTAATCTTTCGGTTTATCATTATATTTTACCTAACTTCTAGGTCAGTTGTTTAAGTTGATTGAGAAAGTCATTAGAAAATAATTATCTTTGGAACCCAAAAATCAAGGAAGGAGAAGGAGTGCCACAAGCTAGTAATATAATACCACAGCTTTTTACATCGTTCATCAATAATTCAATGGTGTTGAAATACTATAAATTGCGTTGAGTTTAGGGATGTCGGTATTGGACGCTTTTGGTGAAACTGGTATGCCAGTATTGGTGCAGAAAATATCGGTAATACCGGTAAAATACCGGTATATTGCCAGATTATTCGGAATGAACAGAAATATTGATGTTTTTTAGTACATAACTTTATATTTCAAACCTTAGATTCAGTATTATTGCTTAAAAAACTAGAATTTAAGCAGATATAATACGCCTAGCGATTTATCTCCCTTGCTAGAACGGATTTTGTTGCCAACGCTTCTAACAATGAATCATTTAAAAAGCTGAAAAATCTCACAGATGGCTCCAGCACAGATATGTTCTGTCAAACATACTCAACGAACGTCTGTGGGCGACTGTCAAACTGCATTTCAACCTGATTGATCCACCCAAAAAGTCCGATTCAGATTCACCGTCAGCAACCGTCAACAACAACGGATCGGAAAGAAATTATGACGTGTAATATGTATCAGCCTTAAAGTTTACTCCAAATATGGTACGTGGCGCTTTAGTGTCCATCTAGCGGTAAGCATGAACAAAAGCAACCTAAAATGATCCATAGTAAAAACTTCCGCTTCTATCGAAGTGTGACCAACGGCTTTAAGCGCATCAGGAATTTTCCTTTCATTTCTTCAAAGTTATAGTACACTCAAAATATATTTCACGTCGAAGTTACCTGAAAAGTTATGTGAATATTTTCCACCCAGCTTTTCCTGTACTATTTACGTGATTTTCAGGTAGTTCACACGCATACTAATGCGTTAACGTGAAAATCAGATAGATGTTATTATTTTGTCCAATAACAATCACCTGAAAGTCACGTAAATCCCTGTAGAGAAATTTACGTGATTTTTCACGTGGAAAGGACGTGTGGATTATTTTGAGTGTAGGGAAACTCGCTTTTTACTATTTTCAAAAATGCCGGTATTGTAGCAATTTGATGTGGGACACCCTTTAGCACTTTAACCGCCAGCAAAATCAAATGGAATCAAACAAAAATTTCCGCCAGCAAAATCAAATGGGCAAAACATCTTGTTCGAAACAAGTCGAACGAAATAAAGCTTCGTTCGAAATACAGAATAAGGGTGTAAGTTCTTTAAGAATGAAAAAAAAGTCATTTACATATAACATAAAAAGAACATGTACCAAATGAGAGCCTTGTGGGACACTAAAAGTAACTTGAATTGGATACGTGCTCTTTTCGTTAAATTTATTTATTTGTTGGTGATTAGTTAAATGCGCTCCTCGCAGATGACTTAGAGGTACGATGCTGCTCTAACAAGCTAGTCGTCGTATATTCGAATCTCAACTGGGAAAAGCTGTTAGAGTTAATAGGATCGTAGTACTAGCCCCGCAATTGTCCTGTGCTATAAAAGTTGGTCTGTTGAATAAAAAAGAAGGTTAAGTTTCGAAAACGGAATGTAGCACCAAGGCTTTGCTAGACTTTGCTTTGTTAAATACTTCGACGTCGAACTTATTACTTAAGTGGCTTGCCATCCTAAGACAAAGCTTGTTCAACAAGGTTTCTCCAATTAGCTCGGTTGTGGGCTATCGCACTCCAATTCCTCGGACACCGAGTACTCTCTTCCAGGTCTCGCTTCACCTGGTCTAACCATCTTACTCGTTGCACCCCTGGTCGTCTTGTTGCTACCGGATTTGAAGGAACACCACCTCTGCTGGGTAGTTGTCCGGTATTCTTGCAACATGCCATGCCCATTGCATCCGTCCAGCTTTGGCCACCTTTTGGATACTGGATTCGCCATAGAGCTGTATGAGTTCATGGTTCATACTCCGCCTCCATATTTCGTTCTCCTGTACGCCGCCGAAGATCGTTCTTAGCACTCGTCGTTCGAAAACTCCGAGCACTCGCAAGTCCTCTTCGAGCATTGTCCATGTTTCATGCCCGTAGAGAACAGTCGGTTTAATAAGCGTTTTGTACAGGGTACACTTTGTACTTTGAAGGTATGTTCTGCCGAAAATATACATGTCATCGGCAAAGCAGACGTATTGACTAGATTTGTTAAATATCGTGCGCCGCGTTTTGATATCCGCTCGGTTTATGAACAGCCGGCATTAGAGACCATCACCTTGACGAAGCACTCTATGTGATTCGAATGAACTTGACAATCCACCCGAAATCCGAACATAGCACTGTGTACCATCCATCGTAGATTTAATCAGTTTGGTGCGCTTCCTAGGTAAGCTGTTGTCGTCCATGATTTACCACAGCTCTTTCCGTTCGATGGTATCATATGCGGCTTTTAAGTCAACGAACAAACGGCCCACGCATCGTATTCAACTCGGTATTCACGGTGCCCTTTTGCAGCATCTGCCGCACTGTAAATATTTGATCCGTTTTAGACTGACCATCGACGCAGCTGGCTTGATAAGTTCCTACAAATCTGTTCGCAATTGATGATAATCGGCGGAAAACGATTTGTGACAGTACTTTATAGGCGGCGTTGAGAACGGTGATCGCTCGATAGTTCTCACAGTCCAACTTGTCGCCCTTTTTATAGATCAGACAGATAAACCCGTCTTCCCACTCCTCCGGTAGTTGTTCCGTATCCCAAATTCTAACAATTAACCGGTGCATACAAACGGTCAGTTTTTCTGGGCCCATTTTAATAAACTCCGCTCCACTGCCATCTTTCCCAGCTGACTTGTTGTTCTTTAGCTGCATGATGGCCTCCTAAACTTCGCCTATCGTTGGGGCTGGCACATCTTTCCCGTTTGTTGCACCGTCGACATCGCTTTCCCCGCCGCCATGATTCTCCGCCTGGGCGCCTATCGGTCATCTCACAACCGCCCGTCAGAATACTGCCATTCTTATCCCGACACATTTCAGATCGCGGCACAAAGCCTTTGCGGGATCCGTTCAGTTTCTGGTAGAACTTTTGCGTTTCCTGAAAACGATGCAGTCTCTCCAATTCTGCATATTCCTGCTCTTCCAGTAGTGCTTTTTCTCCCGGAAGATTTGGTTTCGCTGCATCTTCTTCTGTTTGTGTCTTTCCACGTTCTGACATGTGGTACTGCGCATTATGGCCGCCTGCGCAGCATTCTCCTCATTCATTACCCTCCTACATTCATTGTTAACTCAGTCGTCCGGTCTCGCTGATTCCATGCCACGTGCTCAATGAAGTTTTCCGCTACACTGCTTTGATAATGCTCCAACAGTCCTCCGTGTGGGCACGTTGTACTCCCGACATTTCTGCAAGATCTGTCGGATAGTAAAAATTTGGTCCGTAGTTGCGCGAGTCCCCATGAAACCCGCCTGATAATTCCCTACGAAACCTTGTGCTATCGGTCAACCGGCGTATTAGGATCTGGAAGAGTACCTTGTAGGCGACGTTTACCAGCGTAATACCACTATAGCTGCAGCAGCCTAGCCGTTCACCCTTTTTGTAAATGGGACAAACCACTCCTTCCATCCATTCCTCCGGTAGCCTTTCCTCCTCTCAAATCCTCGAAATAACCCAGTGTAGAGCCTTTGCTAGCGTTTCTCCGCCATGTTTATAAAGCTCTGCCGGTAGGCGGCCCTTCCCAGCGGCTTTATTGGTCTTCAGTAGCCCGATTACTCGTTTGACTTCTTGGCGATCAGGTGCTAGGACATTACTATCTTCCATGGGCGCTCCTAGGTTAATTTCCGTTCCGCCTCCTTCTGCGACTTCGCCGGCAGTTATACATTGGACCCAAAAACCAGGAAAACCAGTGTTAATGAAACTAGATTAATGCTTTTTGTAAACTTCTAAAGTAATTGTACAAACCCCTTGTAAGCTGCCCAAATCCACCAGATTGAGCACTCTTTCACTTTTATCTGTCAAAAAAAAAAAATCACCCAGATGAAGATGAACTACACATTGCAGATCTGTGCATGGTAAATAATTCAATAAATGTTCAACAGGTTTTAGTCGTTTTTATTTTCAGCTTCTAATATAGGTACATTTAAAAACGATTGTATGCAATTCCTTTTCCTTTCCGATTAATCGTGACCATTAGTTTTGTGCTTGGCATCTTTTGAGTAAAATAAGCATTTTAACATCATTCCTACGTTTGTTTTTTTTTCGAATAGCTGAGTTGCCGCTTTTACATTTTTATTTGTTTACCTCGAGGCATTGCTGTATACTTGTCGATAAATTTTTCTTTCATCTCTAATGGTTACAAATTCCTACTTTACAACATGCAAAACGACATATTTAATAAAATCGAAAAGCCGGCTACACTTCGAGCATCTCTTAACGAACTGAACACGATATCAACCATAAATACACGATGATGATTTCTTGTTTATGAACACTGCCCGACAGATACGGATCGCAAATGGTTGCAATTTTTTTAGCTAATAATATAAAAACCCGGCCGCACTGGATGCATCGTACTATTGATTAGATGATTGATAGGTTACCAGGTCAAATAAAAAAATAGACTGGATGCATGTTTTCTGTAGACGGTGGGCCAAATTCATTCACCACAGTCCATATGGAACGCATGCTCGGTGAAATGCAGAATACATATAATGATCAGTTGTCTGTCGATCGCCTCCAGCTTGTCAGGAAATAATTTATTGCACCGCGATATGAAAGAGAGCAAACGGCTTCTACCCTTAGGATATAACAATATAATGAGGCATTTGAAATGCCTATGTAAACTTTAGCGGAAGAAACTGTGTTAATAGCTTGAGACCGCTGCCAGCAGGGACTCTATTTGTCCGGCTGTTAATGTGCTAATCGGTGTCGCCGATTTTAATCGATCGTGTCCGCCAAAGTGAAGAATTATGATGTTATTGCTGATGTTGGCCGACTCCTTAATGGTTCGATCCGACCGAGAGACGGTTGCCGATACGGTTACGGATCGGCAACCCTCGGGCGGTACGGGCCCGCATTGACAACGGACTCGCGCGAAACAAGACATCAAAACAACCCACCCCGTCGCTATCCCTGGCGGCAATCGTTGCAACCCGACCCGGACCGCTTCCCGGTCGGAGCTAATGTTTATAGAAACAAGTATAAATGTTTACTTAACATCGTTTTAGCATCACTTTTAATTACACTCCTCACACGCACTATGCAATCGTTCGCGGCGACCAGCGGGCAGGCCAAAGGATCCCTCCTGCTGGCGAAGGGGTGTGTTCCATTAGTGGGGAAGACGTGAAATAACAGGTTTAAGACGCCTTTATTTTATTGGGGCTGTTTACATTCCAAAGAGTGTGCATCGTAACGAGACTCCGGAGGCAGATCGAGAAGGGAAAATTATAAAAAGATTGCCTTCATAGAATTATTTTCTGCTGCTCCGACGGTGGCTGCTGCCACTTGCGGTTGGAAATCCGAAGAATTTAACTTCAGTTGAAGGCAAAGTATTTTTTTTCCTTCTCTCTTTAATCAATGTTTGTCCTCTTTTGCAGGGAGACACTATGAAACCTCTTCCCTATCTTAAGTACCGAGTGATGGATCTTAATAGCTGTAAAACTATTAATTAACTGACGAATGATGATAAGAGGGTTTTAACTGGATTTTATCGCATTATTGTTCATTACTTATCAACACTATGGTGAATAATTTCGACGCATTTACTATCTTAAACACTCATTCATTCTATTTTTAAATTTGACCCCCTAACCTAGCGATCTTCCAATCAATGAAATGGCAGCAGCTACTGCACCTGCACATACGGCGGTGCATCCGATCCGTCGGCCGGCTCTGGCCATCGATCGTTTAGAGTTTACGCCTTTCGTTCACTTATTTGGAACAGCAAATCCTCACCATTATTCCCGATCGCTTGTCTGTGCCGTGCCGACAGACAGCGCCATTAAACGCTACCTATAGTTAGGATCCCAGCGCAACGGTAAGGCGAGCACTCGAAGCCCTTCCCATTATGACGTTGCGTTTCAAGACCAGACAATCCGCTTACAACCGCATGCAGCTTCGATCGTGATGTTTAAAGATCATTGAAAAATTGGCATACCGCGTGGTAGTGGTGGTGGTGGTGAAGCTACAGTTTTCCTGCTGCAATAAATTACAAACGGTCGGATCGATCCCACCCGCTCTAATTGAATGGGTAGTGCGAGAGAATTGGAAAATTAGCTGGTTTGGCACGGACTATTTATTGACTGACCCAGGCGGCCCGAAGCAATTGACTGACGTTCACCATATAAAGGCGAAGAGTGAAAATTGGAGCTATTGATTGGCCACCACAGTTAACCAAATGGTGCGTTTAATGCCCTCTAATGCCAAATGAGACTTACAATAACGCACCAACTGCTGGAGGGATGTAATTCGTACGCGTTCATCGCCGCTAATGACGTGATTCGCTACAATAGAATGGACAATCGATCCAGCAGCGGGTGAAAGACCCTATTATATGGCGGTTGAGTGCGAAAATATTAATTGTTAGCTGCCAATACTGTTCATCGCTCATTATTGTGAAGCATAAATACGTATCTCTCTGCTTATTGCTGCATGTTCTAGTTAATCGAATGGGTTGGTTTTTACTGGTAGATATCGGCAAGATTTCTCCAAACCAGTGATGACGCCCTCTGTCGATACACTGTTAAGAAAAACTTTGTTATTTACTGTAAAAATGCTTTCCCGATATGCAAAAGTTTTTTTTACATTGCGTAGAGAATCACTGCTTCAAGGAAAAGTTATTTTGCTCTTAGTTTTATATTAAAAATGGGGGTTTGCTTTAAAACGCTGTATCTCGGGAATGGCAACGAAAACCTTGGGGGGATAAGTGATTCTTATGTAAAAAAATCTGCGAAACACGATGAAGTTGAAATTTTTGAGATCAAATTATCTTCATTGAGAGAAAAATGTAAATTTAGTTTCCAAATTGAATTTAAAAATATTTGGCAGCACTGGTGCTCAAAAATAATATCTTTTTCGAATTCTTTGGATAATTTCCTTTGAAAATGTGAAAATTGTGTCTTTTTAAATTTAATATTTCCAGAGATATACGCAAAAGAAAATAGAGGTTTTGACAAAAACCTCTATTCCTTAAAAATGGAGGTGCTCCCATTAATCGAGGGAATGACCGAACGGCACCAAATTTTGGATTTTTACTTTCTGGTCGAAAACGAACATTCTGGCAAAATTTGGTTCAAATCCGTGATGGTCGATTACATGGATCTCGGACACTTCGCGTGGAATGACCCGTAGATATAAGCACTCGATCCGTAGGTCTGTAGAAAATTCCTAAGCCCGTGGAGCTACGGATAACTCCGTAGATCCGGCGTCACTTGTCTGAAACTCGTAATCCATGCTACGGCCAGAGGAATGACCTGCTGAATATTCAGAAACACATCTGGAAGCATCGAAGTGGAGACTAAAGATGTCCTGATGGACGGGCGGTTTTTTTGGGGGCCAAATATCAACTCTGACCACAAGTTTGTCCTGTGTAAGATTCGTGTAAGGTTTTTTTTATATGACTCTATCGTGATCATGACGTAAACTTTGCTTTTTGGAAAGATAGTACAGTCAGTCCACAATCATGATCATACACAATTATGGGTCGTTTCAGGTTTATCTACCGATTGATGCATGAATATTATACTAATTGATTGATAAAATTGTTACTGATAAGTAGCACTAATAATTTAATAAATCACTAGGTGGTATTTGTACGGAAATTAGTAGCTAAACCTATAATGACCCACAATTGTGTATGATCCATCATTGTAAATTGACTTTACTAAAAAAATAGGTATAGACCAAAAATATCCAAGGGCAGATGGGACTCGAATCCATAACTCTCGTTTGCCGGTCAAGTGTGATTTCATTACACCACCGCAGCACTCTTCTTTGGGTAGTCTAATATCTAGTTTTGTTGCATTCTTCCAACATTATTACCATTCTCTACACATTTACTCAGCGAGATTATTGTTTTTTGTGTGGCTACTTTTTGTTTCTTGCATACAGATGATCTTTTTAGGTAAAAAAAATTCAAGCTCTAACGATGAACTTCTAAAAGCGGGGAGTGAACGGCTATACGGAACAAACCACCCAGCCACGTAGCCAGAAGGGGGGGCCCAGGGGCCCAATTTTGATTTTAACTGTTTTATATGCATATTTTTGCGTTTAGAACTCCAATACATTAAATGTATTGTGATGTATTATATTTATAAACAGTAAGATATGCATATAATGTATTAGGAGCCAAGATAGGGCCCCTGGCCCCCACCTCTGGCTACGTGGCTGAAACCACCGGATGATTATCAGGTTCTGAGTGGCAGAACAATTGTGGGGAATGGACTTATTTGCCATATTTTTAAAAAAGGGCAACGATCCGTGTGAAAAAACTATCGAGTCATGGCTCATAAGATTCTGATTATTCTGATTCAGCTTATAAGATGCTCAAATTCCGGGAGTACAACTTGCAGATTTAGTACCTGTTTGTGGATTTTAAGGCAGCGTACAATTCAGTCAAATGAAATGAGCTGTGGTAGATAATGATTTGCGCTAAAATTTGCGGTTTTTAAACGTTACTAGTTAAGTTGGTTTGCACAAAGCGAGATGGGTCAAAATCATGAGTCAGAATAGCGGGTGTGCCATCAGCCGCTTTCGTGACATTGGATGGAATAAACATAAAGCAGGGAATGCACTCTCTAACCTGTCATTCAACATTGCCTTAGAAGATGCAATATGAGCGTGAAAACGTGAAAAGGGAAGAAACTATTATCACAAAATCTCAAATGCTTCGTGGTTTTGAGGATGACGTCGATATCATCGGAATCGACCGTAGATGAATGGAAGAGGCCTTGATATCGAACCCTCACGACATGCAACAACGATGTAAGCCACGAAGTAAAACGATGAATTGCAGCTGCGAATCGTGCTGTTTACGGATTACGTAGCCAGTTCAAGTCCCGTAGTTTGCAAATTCGCACAAAACTGGCGCTCTACGGAACACGAATCCTCACGGCATACGGACATGAATCATGGACACTAATGGAAGCTGATCGACGAGTGCTTGGGGTTTTTCAGCGTTAAATTCTGTGATCAATGCTTGGTGGTAAAACGGAAAATGAAGTGTGGCACAGACGTATGAATCACGAGCTGTTACCAAGTTGTTGTCAAGTTTATAAATATGCGGATATAGTGATGGTAGTACGATGTCACAGGCCGCGGTGGGCTGGACACGTGGTCAGAATGCCCAATGAAAGAGTATCCAAAACTATTTTCAGTAAAGACACCAATTTGGCTGGTGTTCGAGGAGATTGGTAAACAGCAGCCATTGGCGTAGCTAGGAACTTTCCCTGGAGGGGGCCTAGAGGGTGTCTTCCAAAAAAATTTTCATTATGATTCTGTTACGCCGGCTGTCACCGATAGCACAGGGTTTTGTAGGAAAATACTCAGGCTTCATTCTCGGTTTTTTGCTCAGTAGATGCTCATTTGACTGCAGCGCGTCAACGAGACATAGTTTGAAAAAGTAGTGTAAAAGGCAATTGTAGAGTTAGTTATTATCTACATTATTGTTGAAGAAAGCATAGTTCTATCTTTTGTATTTACGGCGCTATGGGGCTGCTACACCGTTGGTAGCAAAAAGAGCGCTCATTTGGTTACCAACGGGGTAGCAATCGCATAGCGCCGTAAATACAAAAGATATAACAATATTTTCTTCAACAATAATGTAGATTATAATTGGCTCTACAATTGCCCTTTACACTACTTTTTCGAATTCTGCTTGGTAGAGGCGCTGCAGCCAAATGAGCATCTACTGAGCAAAAAACCGAGAATGTAGCCTGGAAATACTAGGAATTACGGACCAGATATTTACTATCTGACAGATCTTGCAGTAATGTCATAAGAGTACTACCTAGTAAACACCAATTCGTATATCAATATACGAAAATTATCGTTATTGACTTTCAATAAATTCAGAATCGTAAATATAGCCTAATAAAATGCACACAAGTTGATATTCTGTCGTATTTGACGATAGCAAGTGATTGATCTGCGATTTCCAGTACAGAATTGTATAGCATTATAAAACTAATCGCTTTGAGTCAGACTTTATGGCATACAAAGACTTATAAAGTTTAATTGTTAACGTATATTTTGTGGTACGTATATGGCCTCCAAATTTGTACGCATATGCTATTTTTGTACATCAGATACGATTTTTTAGGGTATATATAGGTACATACAACTCATTTGCTACTCTGATATGCATATGAAAATGTTTACTGGGTACGTGCCCACGCATTGCGTCTTTATTGACTTCAAAGCAGCATACGATGCACTCGATCGAGACCAGCTATGACAGTTAATGCATGAACACGGTTATCCAAATATCCTGACGCGAATGATCAGAGCTACAGTTGATCGAGTGATGTGTTTCGTGTGCATACCGGGGAAACTTTCGAATCCCTTTGAGACGCGGCGATGGTTGACAAGGTAACGGCTTATCTTGCATGCTATTCAATATCGCTCTTGATTGGGTGATCCGACGAAAGCGGAGTTTCGGAGGATTGGGCTTTTATGTTTAGCGTCGGAGACCAAATACATGAAAGAAAGAGGTATAACACTGACGACAACTAGAACACTGCGCACGAGCGAGCAATACAGGGTCTTCAGACTGTAGATATCAGCAAAAAACTTTGTATTTCTTTTCAGGAAACCCAACATTGCGTATGCCTTAGATGTGTTCTACGAACCTAAGTTTGCTGTCAATCAGAATTCCCAAATCCTTCACAGTAGTCTTACGTTCCAAGCTACTTGCTGCCATGAGGTAATCAAACACAATTGGTGCACGTATTATGCAGTATTTGTTCACGTTAGCTTCCATTCCGTTCAAACTGCACCAATCTATGAGCGTGTTGATATCCGATATACTCGGTAGGATTTAAGGTCATCAGCGTATAATAATTTTGGTGACTTTAATTTCCAACATAAACCGTTAGGGTAACAAGGGGTAAGAAGGCCCGGCGGGGTAAGAGGGACCACATCGATTTCGTCAAGAAATCCTTAAATTTTCTACAAATGCCCCAGTATGTTTTGTTTATTAGACTATCTAAACACTTTCGAGACAACCTGTGGCACTCGGCCGTATCCAACGTCAAAACTAGGATCAAAACAAACTTTTCGTTCGCAGTGTCTTCATGCGATATAATTTCAGCAGCAACAAATTTAAGGTTATTCAGCATAAAAAAGCTAAGTATTTTGTCGTTTCTCTTACCACTGACTTTAATTGAGCAATTCTTGTTCTGTGTGTGGCGAAAAAGGTATATAAAATAGTACGGATTGAGAGATAAAAGCAAAATAATATAAATTGTTAACTGGGGGTAAGACGGGCCATTTTTCGCGGGGTAAAAGGGTCATACGTCATAGTGCTCATAATTGCCTAAAGTTCTTCTGTTTAGTGCCTTAATAGATTTTAAAAATATTGAATGAAAAAACCAACTTTTTTCCTGTTGAATTTGAATAACTTTTTTATTATTCTGACAGATACGCATTTCGTTTACGACTTGCAGGCTTCATCAATGTCTTTTCCGAAATAGAGTACACCTGTAATAAAAATTATTCCTGAATCTGAGATCATCCTGTCTAACACAGAGCCTCCAATGTCAAAAGAAGCCAACAAGTGCCATTCGAATAACAAAATCAATGTAAATTTGGATCTAACGGAATCAAAATTCGATGATTCCAAGTTACTTAACGGCTCATTTAATGTGTTGCCTTCTTTGCCTTCACCTAAAGTGAAGCGTATTCAAAGAATAAAAGTCCTGCTGACAAATCACCAAAATAACGCCAAGAAAAGAGTAAATAAAAACCAGTGGAGTAAAATAACGTCTACTCTTATTTTCAAAATTGAACTAGTAGTAAAATTCCTTGTTTTAGCAGGTCTCTAAATTAAACTATACCTTCTTTTAGCATGTACCTAAAAAACCCTTAAGAACTTGTTCTTACTTAGTTAATAATATTGAAATTGTGTTTACAACTCAAAGAAACCTTCAAATCTGCCACAATCCGCCTTACTCCGCCATGGTCCGTCTTACCCGCCTGGTTGTGAACGAGTAATTTTTAGACGTTTCGAAAATTGATGAAAAATCACGGAAAAATAGACTAATTAATTCTTTATGTAATTTTTAATGACAGATAAATGAATGCTTTTCCATGTGTGGAACAAGAAAAGGTGAATTTTCGTACACATTTTATGCTAGCAATTTATTCGCTTAGGGGGGCCGTCTTACCCCGTCTTCCCCTAATAAATAAAACGAATAGCAATGACCCCAGGACGGTGCCCTGAGGTACACCAGACTCAATTTGGAATGGGGTAGAGCAAACACCGCAAACCTTCACTGTTGAGCTCCTATCCGTGAGATAAGACAGGATCCATTGTGCTATCCAAACTGGCAACTCTATTCGTTTGAGCTTCTCAACCGCCAGGATGTGTGGAACCTTGTCAAAAGCTTTGGCGAAATCGACCCTTCGCTTGCCCTTCACAAAACGCTACGATCAAGAAGCATACGCCACCGTAAGGAAAACAGTGGTTTTTATGGACTTGAAGCCATGACATTGCTCACGGAGGGCAGATGCGCCCTTGCCGTGTTCGAGCGGTAGGTACTTCGGACGATATTTGGCGGAGTACAAACTGGAAGCAGATAGAGACGGAGACGTATGAATCACGAGCTACAGGCACTCATTGGAGAGATTCCCATCGTTATCTGGTGAAAGTCAGTAGGCAACGGAGGGCCGGACACGTCGTATGGATGCCAGACGACAGTGTGACGAAAACAGTTCTCTTCAACAACTCCACGGGCACCAGGAACAGGGAGGTTCAATATGCAAGGTGGCTCGACCAGGTCGAAAGTGATTTGCGACATCTGAGGCTGGGAAATTGGCGACGAGTGGCCCAAGATCGAATTGAATGAAGACGACTGCTTGAAACAGCAGGAGCCGGAGTGGCTACCAGGCTACTGACGACGACGACAATTTCTTGAGGGAGCCTGCAGAATTCTGGAGGGCGCCTGGTCCCCCAGGCACCCCCTCGCCAATGAGGGCAGCCAGAACAGGCTGTACTAGAGGACTATAATACGCTCGGCGTAGGATCGATAACGGATCGTCGCTAATAAAGTAAGTAAGGATGGTAAATGACTGAATAATGCTTTCCAGAACCACCATGAGGTTCCACAGCCTCTTATTCAGCAACTCCTATCTCTATCTCCTCGTGGTTCCATCCGGGATACGTTCCTTAGTAGAAATCGGACAACCGGGGAAAACTAGGGTCGTATGCGGACAGAGAAGGGGGCACTCATTCGAAGGCTGAAGTGTAAACTCTCCGCCTGCAGGACAGTTTTCTTGACTCCCAGGTACCAATGCAGAGGGTCCAAAGCCCCTAAAGGAGATGGCTGTAATAGCTGTTATCCATGGCTTCTATGTAAAAACTTGAATGGATAAACCCCTAATCCAAGGTGTGACGCGACCCGTGCCGAGGGATGAATGGTGGAGGGGGTTCTATAAATTCTCTCGCCGCAACGGAGTCTGTGGAGTACCAGGGCGCCCTCCACAGCAATTTGCCCTTGCTACATCAAGCCGGTCACTAATGTAGTGAACGATTTCTTACGGGTCTTACGACAGGACATTGTCCGAGTAAATATCATCTTCGGAATCTCAGTTTCGTACAAGATGATATTTAACCGCGGAACACTTGCTTTGCAATCGTGGAGTACAAATAGTACGCAGACTGCAGTATCTCGAAAAGGGGAGATCTTGTTGGCGTCGCCGATCAGGGTACTAGATTCATAAACCTAGTCATCCCTGATTGGCACATGTCTCGCTCCAGCTACCAGCCTGCCACTTCCTCAATAAATGATAGGTACACACTTAAAAAACTCGGCAAAATTTGCCGAGATTTGGACAGCCGAGCGTTCGGTGAAAATTTCGGTTTTGCAAATCGACATTTACGGATCTTTACAAACGTTTGGCATCATAAAAAATTTTACCGAACGCTCGGCTGTCCAAATCTTGGCAAAATTTAGCCGACTTTGGCGCTTTTTTTTAGGTGTGTAAATTTGAAGCGTATAGTAAAATAATAAAACGGTGCATACCACAATAATTCAAAATAATGGACGCAGTGATAAGAGTACCCTACAGAGGAGAAGAGAAAGTAAGTAAGGTCATACATTTCGGTTTTCTCCGTTATAGTGAATCTAGATTAATACAGCAAAAATGAATTTTTTCGCCGAAATTATGGAAAATTAAGTTGGGTATCTTCGAAATTATGGAAAATTAAGTTAGGTACTTTCAATTAGACGCGAGGTGACGCACGCGGGCTACAGCTAGTAGCCACTAAAGACGCAGATTCTTGATCGTGATGCTCGCTCATAAAACAGTAATTGTTTATGCAAAATTTTGTACTAGAGGTTGATTGTTCTGACGTGCTTTAATGGAAGGAATTTGAATATGAATAAATGAAGCGGTTTAAGAGCTTGTTTGTATACATTATTTTATTGTATAGCTACATTTGAAAGAATTAAGTGGCATGTCATATAAGTAAAGTTATAACTCTTTTCTTCCAACTCGAACAAATATAATTGCTATTGAAGAATCAATTGCAAATAACTCTCGAGAACCACCGCACACTGATCGAGAGCCAAACTCGAAACCTACATTTTCGAGCTACAGTCAATCAAACGTTTCATGCGCCGGTCGATGAGCTGCAAAAAAAAAAAACGGAACGAAGAATTTGTCTAAACATTCCACGCCTTTCAACGTGGTTTTCCTGGTGTCATCATTGCAGCTCAGCGTAAATCGTAAATCTTCAAAATTAGCACCTTTCCGAGAATGACAGCCCCAGCATTTTTCCTCTCATCATTATGATTATTGCACCAATCCGTTAGATCGTTGCTTCAGTGGCTCCGGAGGGCCATCAGTCGTTATGCAGACACCTTCGCTCCAATTGATCACTTACCACCCAACTCGTGGCAAACGACCGGCGTGGCGGTGGTCTTTAGTGCTGGGACCCTCCTGGCATTGGCTGGCAGTGATGATGATCAAGGAAGGAATACGGTTTATACCTATACTCCACTCCACAATATCGGCATTCACTTACGATGCTCTACGTCTATCTTTCGGATGAAGGTGAGTATGCGAAACTATTTTGATTGAAATAATGAACTGCTCCGGCATCGCCTGCCGGCAAACGATGAATAGAAGGACGGTCCACCGACCGACGACGACGACGACGGCAACGACAACGCCCGCCGCCGCGGATTGAGTGACTGATTGTGCTAAATCGCAATCCGTTTCGCGTATTACCTACCTACCTACCGGCCAACAGCGGGGCAGTAGATCGCTCGAGGTAATCGGTAAGGGGCTGGCGGCTCTGGAAGCTCGTTGCTACTTGTTTTTTATTTGCCGTTATCGGATGGTTCTTCGGAAGCTCTAACGAGATCAACTGGCTTGAAATAGGGAGTCAACTGATTTGTTTATTGGTTCACAATTGGTTTTATTGAGATGAAGCAAAAGACCTACAGTTTATTTGTTTTGATTGGGGTTCGTCGTCTGAGTTTTACACAAGGTAAGGTAGAAAAGAGGAAAATTCCAATAAAGTGGTAGGCTATCAGAATGTACGTCAGTTCCTGGAATTTTTTTCAACTTTTCTGTGTCGTTGGTTGATTACCCTTTATCGTCCCTTTTTATTGCATTTAGTCATTTCATCTATAGTTTTAAGTTTTAATCGGCCCCTAAACCTCGATTTTTGCTCATTGTACTTGCATTGCAGTTTACTGCTAATCGATTTTATATGTTATTCAATTCATGTTTCACGATCCAAAACAATCGAACGTCGGTTGTGATGTTTAAACATGACAGCCAATGCCGCGAAATAGTTTCAATTTAGTATCAGCGCATCAAAGTGCCGCGTTTACTGCTAATTATCTCCATCGAAGGCATCGTTTTCGCGAAATGAGAAATAAGAACCAAGGGAACGGCGAGTACGGCGCAAAATCACCCTACTGACCTTATTTTCCGCCGCGCAGCGTAATAGTCGTTTAGTTACTGAGCTGAACTTCAACCGGATCCGGCGAGCGGCTCTGAAGCCTCATCCGGACGGCTTGCTGGGAGAGGTTTCAAGACTATTATGACCTATTAAGGCACACGAGTAGGAATTCAGAAGCGATGGAATAAAATAGATTTAAAAATCTCATTTTTCAAGGTTTTCGTAAAAATTGAACCGAAAATTAGGCGGTCTTCGAAACGCCCCACTTGAGGTGCGAACGGGTTAAGGAGCAGGAGAAAATACGCCAACGAATCCATTCCCATAATTTACGCATGCTGTGAAATTGTTTTTTTCCTTCCTCCCTAAGTACTGGGTAGTCGCTTTTATGTCGGGATTAAATTTCAATTAGCCTTAATTTCGGGCGCTTTATCGCGCATTGGTTTTTGTGTTTTTTTTTTGTCATTTTAGGTCGCTTTTGCCTTGTCTTGATCGTTATCGTTATTACGGGTTCTCTTTTACCGTCTCGCCAATAATCGTGTGATACCGTACTTGCATTTTGACAAGTACATACTGCCATTTTCGGTGAACGCATTACGCTTTCACCTTTTGAGGAGGTCGATCAGCGTGTTTAACATTATTAACCGAAAGTCTGTGCGTGCACGACAATTTAGGCCATTGTCGTAGATCATAAATAATCGGATTTTAAAGGAGGAAATGTATTTAGTTTGAGGTTTAGTTGGAATGTGTTTAATGCGAAAACATTTTTATCTTACCAGTAATTCCACGAAGAAAGTACTACCGAAATTTGAAAGTGCTTCGATTATGTTTGAATTTTATGTATTTATTCCGTTTCGAAAAATGTTCGATCCATATTTTGCTTCTGAAAAAAGGGATATTCCTGATATGTTTTTGCCACAAACATCCGTTTCATAAAAACAAAACATAAAGCGTCTGCATTCTCTCGTAACCTTATTTCTTTTTCTTTCATACGTGATAAGGTTAAAGTGATTTTTCAGCCTTTCTCGACTAACGCCACAGTCGACATTAGAACAAAAATGGTTAAAATGCCGTGTAGAATGGTAATCGGGTTGAAACGTCCGGATATTACAAACGGATAAATTTCTGCTAAATAGTGCTACTATCCTATTGAATTTAATAGCCTCTCCCAGCTAGATTCGAACATACGACGACTGGTTTGTTAGACCTGCGTCCTATCTCGAGACCAATAGATGCTCCATGCGCGTTAATTTAGACGATGGGACCCCTCAGTTTGCCCTTACCGCTACCGATGATTGTGCCATCTGGTTTTATTATCAGAATGTAAGAGGATTGAGATCTGGCACCTTTTGATTGTAGCTAAGACGTAACTTCGCTCACAGAGACTGGACTAACAGACAGCGAAATTTCGGTATCTCAGAGTGCAGAGTGCAGATTGATGTCATCTAAACGGATCTGAAAACGGGTTTCGACAAAACTAACCATGAAGTATTACTCCGTAATTAGTTGCAAATGCGAACAGATTGGTGTCGTGCTTTTCATTCAATTCAACTAAAAGAACATTGCATGTCAAGCACTGCCAATACATTTCTTTGTCAATTGTTAATATGTCTGGCGTTCTGTAAGGCAGCAATTTGGGACCACTTTTATTCGATATTTTCTTCAACGATGTCGCATTCTCGCTGGGTTATACATGCAAACTTATTAACACCGATGTTTTAAAAACCTACGTGGTGCATTGTATCGAGGACGGCACGAGTTCAAACGTGTATGTTTAGGCTTTTCAACGGACCATCTACACGCGAGGTCAACAAATCAGAAACAAATATCGCCCACCTCATATCACAACAAACTGACAAGGGATCCAGAGCAATGAGTTTCCAGCGTTGTTCGTTGCTAAGTGGTTGAAAGGGTCATTCCGCGGAAGTCTCCTAATAGCAAAACAAATTAATCTCCGCTGCACTGACTCGATTCGGTTAGCTCCATTTTGGCATTAGGGACTCCAAATACTCTAGACTGAAGTGGTCTAGTTTACAACAGAGAGCTTTCAGTTAGTAAACATCATTGAAATTCTTGTCGGTGTGCCTGATGAATGCAAGGTTCCTGTAGGCCTTGTCATCGCTAAACACTATGTGCTATTTAAAAGTGAGCATAAAGTTGTGCTGTATTGCCGGATCATAATCCCCTATAATCCTGTAATCAAAGACAAATGGGGTCAACTTTCTAGAAAATGTGATGACTTTACAATTGGTGGAGTTTAGCAGTATATGATTGTCTACACACTAAAAATTTTATCGAACACCGCAATTTTTTGACGAAATTAGAACGAAACTGCTGAACGTTCGGAATAAATACCGGTGATGGATATCAACGTTTTTGGACCTTCAGTAAGGGTTTGGCATCACCGAATTTTTTACCGAACACTCAGCAGTTCTAAACTTGTCAAAAAATTACGGTGTTCGGTGATTTTTTTTTAGTGTGATACACCATTTGGCAAAGGTCGATAATTCATCCTGAAGGACAGCAGCCTCGGACCGATTCTCAATTTTTCAATGTAACTTATGGTCGTCTGCAAACAAGAGTCGCTGACCTTCAAGCAGGAAGTTGACATCACGAAAGTAGAAGAAGAATATCAAAGAACCGAGATGACTGCCTTGCGGGATTCCTAAATGAGCAGTGAATTATCCTGAGATATGGTCGTTGATATTCACCTTTGTTTGTTTTCGACCGCTCATCGAAGCTATCAAACACGTAGGACGACGTGAGTCTAGAGATTGGTTATCATCGATTGACTGCTTAAAAAATGCTGGTGCAAACAATGTATCGAATTTAGAGAAGAGATTCTTCGATAGTTATCTTTGTTTTCTTATTTTATGCACAGAAAATCGATTTCCATACTGAAGAAAAGACATCTGAGTTGCTGAGTAAACTGAAAAGATGGCCCATCGGAGCGGCTAGAGGATAGATTCATTTTTTCAGAAAAATAGATGGTGTCATCCTGTCAACGAATTGAGAAAGTTTTAACTACACGTCGGCCGATGTAACCATCACAGCGTCGAAAATTAGGTGATTCAAGGTATGGCCAAGAAAAGGAATGGCCAAGGTGTGTGTTACACACGATGGCTGCGGACATTTCTCCAATAGGGACACTTTCATCAGTAAACACACCGGAGAAATTCATTGCTAACAGTTGGCAAATCTATTCTAAGTTGTTCACCGTTTTACCACCTAGTGTTATAACCTTTCGAAAGTAGACCGCCATCTTTCCATTCCTCGTTGACATGCTTCTAAAAATATATGACCTTCGCTCTATATTGTTTTGTTTATCTTGCCTTGTTTTGTTTTGTTTTATGCTGTTAATACCGACAGTCCTTGATGCAGGATTCTCTTTAATCAATTCACCACCAAGAAGATAACCGAAAAGGATCGGCAGTTTGTGCGAGCTGTCTGAAGCTGGCTTTACCAAGTGCGTATAAGGCTTGGGAGGTGAAGTTTTCGGAGTTACAGTTCGGTCGCGGAAATATTTGATAACCGTTTCGCTATACCTGTGTTGGCGTGTCGGGAGTGTTGACTGGCTTTGATAATTGCTCCGAGCTGACCAATCCCAGACCATCACCCTCAAGTTGATAGCGAAGATTAGTGCGAAATTGGAACCACGTGTCCAGAGTCGTAGCGTGACATTGTGGTGCCCTTGGCGGAAACCCAATTTGGTGCCCCCTTGTTTCCCAAATTTGTATTCCTTCCAAGTTTATCATTTTTTCGTATTCGCCTTTTATCCAATACTTCGCAACACTTAACTTATGTATTAAAAATGATTCTTAATTAAGGCGGCAACTTCCGGTAGGTAGTACTGTAACTTCGTATTTCCTCATTCACCGTAAACCCCGAACGAAATAAGAGCTTTGAACATTCTCTTTTCGCTGATCGGCAGCCACAGTAGGATTTTCTTTGGGAAGATATACTTGACGTCACCTTCTTGGTAAGGGACGTAAAGTACTCGGTCCTCTACCAGTCGTTGCCGCCCAAGTAGTCTTCGTCGTCCATTAAGATCATGACATCGTGCTTCGCCGGAAAGATGGTTTCACCAACACCTTCAACCGTTCGCAGGGCGATTGCATGCCACTCAGACACAGCCAGCAACGACTGACGTTTCCGCATAAAAATGTTCATTTTACCCAGTACTTCTTTACCGTTTAGTCGGTTCCTCCGACCTCCCGGCCCAAGGTGCGGAACGATGAGACCACCTTGCTCTCGATCTTGATCTTCAGCTTTTGCTGCACGTTACGGCCGCGCAGCACTGTCGGGTGGCCGAAACCAGATATTCGTTCAACGGTTTCGCCTTTCTCACGGGGGAGGAAGTTGTAATTGCCAGATTGACTCTATTCGGTGGATACGAAGTGCTTCACCATGTCCAACCTTTTCGTTACGGGGTGGAGCTGGCAGTACGTACAAAGCATTGAGCGTATCTGGTTGCTTTACTGAAATGCAGGCTTGTTTTGGCGCCTCCAAGAGCTAGCGCCCTTGGCTGGGGCTAGCCTGGTCAACTGCACGCTACGGCGCTGCACGTGTCCACGAAATTGGATTGTCATCGATTTGTGGGTCGACTACGGGACACACCGCGACGCGATACAAAGCGGAAGAAATACCCTACGGAGTGCGAGAAGTGATCGGGGGCTCGCTGTAAAACCAGGAGCTATCCTAAGATATATAGTTCTGCACGAGGGAGGGATACTTTATTGAATTGGATAAGCTACTCTCGAGAGATCGGAAGTGTAGGCCGCCCCTGGGGTGAAGGTAAGTCTTGCATGCTCATTCTAGATAAGTTAAACCTTAAATTACACGTTTTTTCCTGGAGAACGATACAACTGAGCACTTACTAGTGTTGAGAACCATTCCATTTTCTTACACCATCCTGAAAATCTCTCCAGTTGTTGTTGCGTGTACATCCCAGCTAACATTTTCGTTCGTATATCAAAGTGAAAAATGAGAAATATGTGGTATATACCTGATATATGAGATATATGATATATATCTTGAAAAATCGCACTAGATGCACGAAACCAGCATATGCGTACTATTTTGGAGGCGATATACGTGCTGCAGATTATTCGTAAACAATTCACATTCATAAGTATTTGTATACGATGAGATTCGACTCAATATGATTAGTTCCATAATCCTACACAATTTTGTGATGAAAATCGTATGTAATTCAGTCGGCATCATTTTGTACGATTGAATAGAAACTAGGGCGCGATTTAATAAGCTCTGTGTACGATTTCGATTTTGTTTAACAACATTTAAGATGATTTTCATATATTGATATACGATTTGTGGTTTGCTGGGATGTCATCTTCCAGATAGATTGAGATAGAACTTAAGATTATCAATAAGGGAAAGCCTGAGTCCTCATGGCGAAATTTTTTTTATCGTCGAAGTATAGAACGAAGATGAGCGTGCCAAGATGGCTGCCTTTTGGAACACCGGATGTAGTAATGAACTCGCTTTGGTTGTCAATAGTCAGATACCGATCTTGTAGGACTTCAGTCAAAGTATTAGCGTGCCCATCCTGCCGTGTTTGGCAATCACATTTTCGTGATTTGATTCAACTTATCAAAAGCAGCATTCCTAGCCAGCACCAACTCGTATATCAATGTATGAAAGTTATGGTAAATATTTCTTAACGAATTCTGAATAGTAAATAAAGCCTGATAAAGCGCGCACAAGTTGATATTCCATCGCTTATAATGTTAGTAGCTGACAAACATACGGATTTCAGCACAAAGTTGTATAGCTGTAAGAAGCTGGCCGTACTTAATCGGATTATATCGTATAAAAATACCGTTTAAATTTATTCCTCAGTACGTATATCGCCTCGAAAATAATACGTATAATCGAATACGATTTTGATGGATACATATCGATACGTGATTCTCGTGATTTGTAACCGTAATATACGTAGTATCTATAGCAAAAGTAGCAAACGGAAGGAGATTCGTTGTGGTTGATCGACGAGGCATGAAGTGGCATGAATTTAAGTTGAGAATCGTCGATGAAATGTTTATAATGGTAGTACACTAGACTAAAAATTACTTTTTCGAATAGCTTGATAATTGTCGATGTCTTATATATCACTTTTCTTATTACCCGGAAACATAAATCGCTGTTTTTTCATAATGTTGGAAAAATGCCGGTACACAGAGACAAATTGTAAAGATGACGAAGAGGAGCATGCAAAGCATTTCGTGAAGAAAGCGGGTATTCTACCCGGTCCAACGGAGGTAGAGGGCTTTATTTCGGAGATGACTTTTCCAGGTAGCTTTTAAGGTAAGAACGACCCAGGTGTTAGATGTTAGTATCTCGTGTTGATCGTCAGTTAGTGGTTACGGAACAGAGTTCAGTGAAAATTTCTTTAAAGGAGGTTTGCTTTCAGATTTAAAAGGTTCTTTTTGGAACGGGATGCAATATTATATTAGACAAAGTAGTAGCGGTAGTATTTATATCGCCAAAAACCGTTCGTTAACCGAATTAATATGTGCATCCAGTACATTGCGATCCAGGGTGCTATCAGGTGACAAGTAGATTGCCCACAAGAATAGTCTACGATCTAAAAGCTTCACGTTTACCCTAACTTACTGAACGGGCAAACAATCGGCGTTTTCGATGACAAAAGCCCTCAGCTGTCGACATTCGATCACAATCAAACCTCCGCTTCGCTTAGGTTAATGGCTATTGTGCGTTCATACCACCAATGTTCTGGCTGTATACGTGGGTAATATGGCGGTTCTAGGAGATTCGATAGTGATAAGCTGGTAACGAATGGATCAACAGTGTGGCTGGGATATGCGATATCAACCTTGCCTGCGATTTTTAAAACCTCGTTCACTGCAACCGCATGCAGGACTGGAACGGCTGCTAGTTATTGGCTAGAATGGCTCAAGTGCGGGGAAAGTCACACTGCCTGAGACCACGAATGTTCTGATAGTATATTCGAAGTATAGCAGTCGGGGTGCCATCAGCATGGATTCCTTTGAATTGTGCGGTCAAGTTACGTAGATTAACGGATATATGCTTGCCGTTATGAGCGTTTTAGAAGCATCCTTCCCCAAAATCGTAGGACAGGGACGGTTGAAAAACGGTCCCGGAAGGCGGGAAAGGTGTCAGGTGCATGCATGATACCAACAATAATGAATTAAACGGTCATCAGAAGATGGCAGTAATGTCGTGCTGACAGGAGTCGACTGGCAGAGTCATGGTGCAATCCTGTATCGTCGGTGTTTCGGAAACTATAGTTCATCTACTGCAGGGGCCAGCGCTAGACCTGAAATTGATGGAAGTCCTAAGGCGAGGATTGTAAAAGTTAATGCCAATGGAGTGACAGATAATAAGCCGGTACCAGAGTACTAACTGATGGAGTATCAGCAGGAGCGGAGGCAATAGGGTGTAGCCATACCGCCGAGTTCACTCGAGCCTCATCAAATTCTCTGAATATAATCACTTGCGGCCAAATATAAGGGCTCAAGGCCGCGGTTTTGAATGCCAGGGAAGTGCTTACTTTGAAACGAAGTTAAGCGATAGAAGGTCCACTGAGACAACACGAAAGGTATCTTGAGTTTGTGTCTACAAACTCTTGATCTAGTCTTTCGATGATGTCGGAGGTCACGGTGGTGGGATGGTAACGCACTCAAAATCACTTTAGCAGGGAGCTGGTCACAAATTTTTCGGCGTTCTCGACGAGAATTCTAAGCAACGTTTAGCGGTCTTTGTCGGCGAGTTTGACTCATGGTTATTCCTCACGATGTTGTCCGTTAACTCCGAAGCTCCATTCATTTATTCCTCAATGACGATAGATATCACACTTCCCAAGAACGAAACGACTTTTTTTGAACCGAGCGAATTTCATCAACTTGACGCACTAATCGAACATCCAGAACATATTGTAATTTGTTAGGACGACTTTAACAGATAGAACGTTCAGGCCAGCGCATCGACTTAATCATCAAACTCCATATATTTCAAAACATCATCCTCCTTTTTGATTATTTTTGCACAACGGTTGCCAACAGCACTGTTTGATGCAGTACACCGCTGAAGAGCTGCTTGAGTACTGTCCTACCTAAAAGATTTTTGCAACCGCAAATAGCAGTCGCACAAGGGTTACGGGATGCTACAAGAGACCCATGGCAATGTTTTCCCTTGATATTCGTGCTAAACTCAATCGATGAACAAAAACTTATACCGAAGTTCCACGGCTGCTTTTAAAGTTTCTCGGTATAATTTAAACTGCCCCTCACACAAAATCTCTCTGAAGGATAGAGTTTAAGCCACTTGCGGAATAAATTTCGCACCTAAGGTAGTGTTGAATGATTGCATGATTGAATGAATACACAAAATGACAAAATCCGTCAGAAAAGTTCTTCCAAGGCGTGTTACTGCAAGACGTCAGCAGGAAGTCCTGATTCTTTCAACTAAATCAGACGAATTTGACGGGATGGATGTAAAGGGCCTGGATATGCGCGAAACATTAATCGCGACACATCAGCGACTTCTGAAGCGTATCCGATCGCAGCAATTGGAGATCATCTTCAAAATCCGTGAATTGATGACTTATAAGTTCGAAAATTTTTTTTGTTGTGAATGGGGGGGGGGGTTGCCATGACGCGACGTACTTTCTCAGGGGGGGGGGGGGGGTTCACGAATGTGTGACGAAATGTGACAGGGGGGGAGGGGGGTTGATTTTGGTCAAAATTTGCGTGACGTACTAAATGGATGTCGCCTTATTGTAATACAAGGAATGATTAAATAGTGCTTGGTGTGTTAATCGACCGGTAAGTACGTTCCCTAATATTACCGATGTTGCAAACCGAGTGAAAAGCAAGCAATGCCTGCTCTCATGCGACGGAGTTTGAGAAGCATATCATGCACTGATGCAAACGTTCGCCAAACAGCTGCCGTTGCAGTGTGCTGACATTCTGCTACCTACAGACTCGCAAACGCACTGCCTCGTAGTGTCTTTCTGCATAGCCCGCTCAAGAGGCAAACCGCTAGTGAGCAGCCAGCTGGCCGCGCGGGCTGGGCATACTGGAATACATATTTTGCATTACTTTTTCTTTTTTTCTTCATCTTACGCCCTCGATTCTGCTCGCGTGTAGGAGTGCAAGCCCTTGCGAGTGATCGGTAACAGGTACTCGGGCTGAAATGACGAGCGAGAGTACGAAAGAAATTCTTATTTTGTATGGATATTGTCACTACGACCAGAAGAAATTCTTATGCTGGAATTCTCATTAAAACAAGCACGCATGTGTGAGAAAATTAGATCACTATATTAATGCGCAGGGTTTGTTTGTAACACAAATTTTGAGCCCATCTCGTTTCGAGTCCACAACAAACCTTGCCTCGGATAAGGAAGTAACTATATGCACCAGCTTTAGGCTAGGTTAGATGAATATGTATTAGTTTTAGCTTCGGGTAAAGCGTGTGGGGAGCGCGCTTAGAATTCTAGTCACAAAAACATGGTTTCCTGTCAAAGGTCTAACTAAGGCCCTATAATATACAGTATGAAGCCTCCCAGTTGGCTTCGAGGTATGACGCTGGCCTAATAAGCCAGTCGTCGTATGTTCGAATCTCGGCTGGGAGAGGTTGTTAGAGTCAATAGGATCGTTGCAACTGGCCTTGCAATAGTTCTGTACTCTAACAGCTGGCTGCGAAGTCTGTCGTATAAAAACAGAAGGTCAAGTTTCGATAACGGAATGTAGCAAATATACAGTATGGCAATCAGAAACTTCGCAGTTTTAGCATTGTCACGCAATAAGTAACCCAGCAGCCCGGAAATTTTAACTAGAATGCATTGACGAGAAACTTTATTTTTATTTTGAGATCTAAGTTCAGTTTAAACAGTTAGGTTCAACTTCCTAGCGCTGCAAAAATCTATGTAGAATTCAATAAAATCCGGTAATTTGTCTAGACAAAATATCGTAGAAACAATTATGTTCTATTGTTACGCACTTTTACAGATCGGCTGGTGCAGGGTATTATTTCATTGGCATACTTTACGTTTTAATGTTTAAAGTGCTACTAGGTACGAAAAATAAACAACAATTCGAACAAAATCGTGTGGCCGCAAATCGCGGAAAATCGTTTCAATTATGTTCGACTAGCGTCTGTCACGACTGTGAAACGGAAAATGAAACCTTTCTTTACACTTTACACGAACTGCACACAATAAAACTGGCAATAAACATGCTCTATAAAATAGCGATAACTTTGCGAGAAACCCGACACAAAAACAGTCGCCATTAGAGAGTTATGTGAGAAATTCTCAGCTTGCACAACATGCACACACAATGTGAACACAAATAATCGATTTTTTATTGTTTTTGCGGCATCGAAAGGCTATTAGTTTTGGTCTAATTTTTTTTCTGAAAAGCTCAGCAAATTACCTTTCACGTGGAATCAAAAATAAGGGGACATAAACCACTAAAAATGTGGAAAAATACTAATAAAATACAAAAAAATCGTGGAGCGACACTTTATTTTGTCGAGTTGGTGCCGTGCCGCTCTGGAATATTTAAGTGACTAATGAAAAAGTGAATGAAAAATGATTCACTTCCCATAATCCGATTATTACAAAACTAGTATCAAAATAAGCGGAAAAGTATGCAGAATCGAAATCTGAAATCAAAATATGGTGATGTTTTTTGCAACATTTTTAGACGTTCATGTCCGCTTAAAATCGGTTCAGTGGGTCCAAAGTTATGAATTTTTAAAGAAATTGACATGTGATTTGTGGCGTTCCTTTTCATTTGACTGTTTCTCTTAAAAGCCCTCAGGATGATAGCCCATGCGATAAATCCTTTCCGTTTGCACATTTTTTTACCTACGCGTTAGTTGTGGATACCATGGTCATCGATTCGAGTTTAGCTGTCAAAGACCTGTTGGGTCCGGGAAAAGACAATTTTATGAAATCTAACCTATCTAATTAAATACGTAGTTTGATTTATTATGTGGATTTGAAACATTTATTTCCTGCGAAATTTAAAAAAAATATAATGTAAACACAGTGAAAACTTGGGCCAATTTATTTTAATCCTGCATGTAAAAACGTGATCACCCCTCATTAAGGTATGTAGGAGTGTGGCGTGCAAAATGATGCCCCGACCTCTCCCTCCGAGATGTCGCAAACAAGCTGGGAATGTAGTCTATAATCATGTATCGAGCTATAAAATGGGTCGGACTGCCGATTTATAAGAAAGTAATGACTCCAAATTGCAATGATGAACAAAACAAGGCGGCGACTGTTTGGTGGTTTACGATGAAACTTGCGTCAAGGCAGACTTCCAACAGCTTACTGGGCAATGGGCTTGCGTGGCAACTGTGAGAGGGCAGATTGACAGACTAACAGCCATTTTCAAGCATATAAAATTACCGAAGTTTGCTAGGAAATTTTTGATTTGGCAGGCTATCTGTACTTGTGGCTTGAAAAGCTATATTTTCATTGCAACCGTCAATCTCAGAATTCACATGAACGATAATTGGAAAATCGTCTGCTGTGTTGCTACTTGAAGCAACTCAGTTGCTCCGTGCCGTTTTGGTCGAATTGTATGTTGGCAATAGCATGTAGTTGGAGCCCAAGAGTCTTCCCAACATGCCTGGGCTCGAATTGGGAAATATTGGATTATTGCCATGCGGAACCTGTCAGAGACCCAAAAACTGAAGAATTTGTTGACAGGTGTTATACGGAAAGTCCAAAAAATCGTTGAACATTTGACTCTTTATCATTTAATTATGCATTTTTATTAAACATTCTTATTTTTGCTTCCAACTGTCAAATATAGAACCCTTTGTCACCACACAATTTCCATTCTCCAGAAAGTCGTTTCTTTATTAGCACCTGTTATGCTAACTTCTGCTCAGTGCAATTCAATTAGTGCAAGTGTCCGTAAAACTTTTTAATTGATTTCCGCTCGCAAGGCGTAAAGCGAAGTTGGCAGACTGGGATTACCAAAATTGCTGCAGGACAAAGTAACTCTCTTACTTCACACAACACAATCAAGCTTGGGGCTCCGAATCCGATTATATTTGCTCTTGCTTTTAAGTATAATAAAATTTCAGCACAAAAAAAATCAAACAAAAGCGAAAAACACATTTTTCACTGTTCGTAGTAATTACTGCTAAAACTGACTGAACATGACCCATTTTCCATAGTGTTGCCATCGAAGACCACCTGAAGACCGTGCGAAACCTACCCACATATCACCGCCATACCACACCGCACCGGCCGGCCGGGGCTGGAGCCAAAACGAATGCAACTTTCTTGGCAGGCGGAATTAATTGAACTTTTTATAATTATGTAGTTCAGTGGAATCGAAACGATTAACTAAATGATGTTGAATTGCCGGTTCTCTTTCTCGTTGGCGCTGGCTGCTGGCCAATGGCAGCGTCGATGTGCTTCCTCGTAAGGAGGAATAACGAAAATTTTTCGAATCGCACACGCTACCTCTGGCGGTGAAGGGACGGTGCGTTCACCTCCGCCCCCGGTTCAGACTTCTGTACGATCGAAACTTGTTATACATTAGCAGCTTTTGTGCCCTCCCCCCCCCCCCCCCCCCCTTGCGCAAGCCCAGATCCCAGTCGGGAACGCTCTCCAATCTAGGTTTGTGGACTCGATTATGCTGAACTGTTGTTCCGCGACCGTGTACCTTACAAATGACGTACATTCTTTGGTTAAAACACGGTTGGCTGGGAACTGATCTCATTTCTCCGAAAAATGGAAAACATGAAGCAACAAAAGCCGGCTTCTACTTTCTTACTTTGCGCGTACCCAGCCGAAGCCGACAGTACGGTGACTATCCCGAAGGTCACTTTCCCTCTGTGCAGTGAACTGCAACCGGGCCGCGAGTGCATCTTCGAGTGCACACGACGAACCGAATCCGGGCCGGAGGAGACATGAGTTGATTTGTTAGTTGGCAGAGTTGGCAGGCAGTTCGAATTCAGCTTGTCTCGGACCATACCGTACGTACGTACTCGAGAGGAATTTTTAATTAACATAATTGACCCCGCGTCGAGGTTGGTTTTCTGCATTCGTAGACACTGAGTAATGATGGTGCGACGACGATCGGACAAACGTTTTGGAAATCATGCTCAGCGAGTCGCCAGCCGGGAATGCAATTGACCCTTTTGATTGTGATTTTTGGTTTTTAAGCTTTGGTTTGCGGTGTCTGTCTGTTGATGAAAAATCTGAATATTTTTTCACCGTGAACTCGGTCACTGACTAGAGTGAGACGGCGGTTAATTTCTCTAATGCGATGAGGCATTCAATTTTTTTTTCAAATTAGTAGTTCTTACTCAAATCAATTCTTTTAAATACATTTATATTATACTAGCTGACCCGACAAACTGCCTATTGCCACTTTATTAAACTGTGTTGTACATAAATCGTGAATCTCGGAAGACTTTTGTCAAAATCTCGAGTTTCGCAGGTTTCTGACGAGTTCATGGGTGATTTAATACACACATTTTCCTCACATTAAGGGAGAAAACAACTCCCCCCATTTTGAGGAAAATCGCTTCTCGGTTAACCATAATGCGGAATTTAGTGTTTCGCGAAAAACCTTACGTGGGATGTACCATTTCACGAAAAATGTTTTCATGGAAAGTACCATTTCGCAGGATAGGTAAGCCTGAAGCGTACAGCAAAAGAAACAATGGGGCATACCACAATAGTTCAAAATAATGGACGCAGTGGTGAGAGTACCCAACAGAAGAAAAAAAAAATAACCATTTCGCAGGGGTTATCCTCTCCTTACTCGCTGTCGCCCAACCCCGCGTTCGGACCCAACTGAAGGAAAGTAATAGAGGTCAGTAGACCTAGGAAAATAAATAAACCTAGATAGAGGAGATCTCTGCGGGGAGCTGCACCCGCAGTGGCCAGCGCTTCTCGCCCTGAATCATCTAATATTACTATTGATAGTTTTTGTTGGTTTTGTTATTGACTAATAACAAAAATGTTCGATTAGTTTTTAAGTTACGCAAAAATTTCTGTTTTATTTGTATGACAGTCCTTATCCCACTACCTCAGAGGTGAACGGTCTAAAACCATCGTAAAAAATTTCTGCCTCCAAAACCCCCTAAATGTGTTTCCAATTCGTTGATTAGTTCTCTAGTTATGAGGAAATTTATATTTCATTTAGATGGGAACGTCCCCAATTATAGGGAGAGGGGTCATAATTCCTCTTCTAAGGAGGGGAGGGGTCTCAATGCACCTTAGAAAAAAAATTTGGCTCCCAAAACACCCGCATGCCAAATTTGGTTCCATTTGCTTGTTTAGCTCTAGAGTTATGAGGAAATTTGTATTTCATTTGTATGGGAGCCCCCCTCGTAAAAAGTGGAGGGGTCCTAATTCATCATAGAAAAAATTCTTGCCTCCAAAAACCCCCACATGCCAAACTAGGTTACATTTGATTGATTAGTTGTCAAGTTGTGAGGATTCATTCGTATAGGAGCCCCCTCCTAAAGCGGGGAGGGGTCCTAATTCACCATAGAAAAAATTCTTGTATCCAAAAACATTCACATGCCAAATTTGGTTCCATTTGCTTGATGGGTTCTTGAGTCACGAGGAAATATGTACTTCATTTGTATGGGAGCCCCATCTCTTGAAGTAGGGAGGGGTCATAATTCCCCTCGTATAGAGGAGAGGAGTCTCAATACACCATAAAAAAATTGTGTCTCCTAAAACACCCACATGCCAAATTTTTTTCCATCTGCTTGGTTAGTTCTCGAGTTATGCAGAAATTTGTGTTTTATTTGTATGGCAGCCCCTCTCTTAGTGGGGAAGGGGTCTCTAACTATCATAGGAACCTTCCCCGGGCCCAAAACCCCTACATGCAAATTTTCACGCCGATCGATTCAGTAGTTTTTGATTCTATAAGGAACATCCGGGCAGACAGACAGAAATCATTTTTATAGGTATAGATTTGTATGGGAGCCCCCCCACTTAGGGGGGAGGGGTCTCCAACCATCATAAGAAGCTTCCCCGGCCCCAAAAACTCATACATGCAAATTTTCACGCCGATCGTTTCAGTAGTTTTCGATTCTATAAGGAACACACGGACAGGCAGATAGGAATCCATTTTTATAGGCATAGATTCACAGTTTTTAGGTACACATTAAGTTTCGTACATCAAACATTGATTTAAAATCTTCATTGTATAAGTATAAATCATTGAACTTCCATCATTTTGATATTTTTTAATAATAAAAAATCCTTACCAATATCAATTGTTTTAAATACATTTATAATAAACAAACAGTTATTAGGTACACTTTTAATTTCGCCATCATCATTGGTTCAAAATTTCTGTTGTAATGGAATAAATCATTGAACTTCCATCACTTTACGTGAGAAAACATGACAACATATGTCAGATTGTGCTACTGGCATGAGTTTAATATAAGCTAAGACACCGATTTCGTGATTTTTATTGATATTTGCGCTTATTATTGCTGGATTTCTTCGTTATTCTAGTTTTCAATAGATTCTGCAAGTTTTCTCCCTGAGTTTTATTCAATCAAACTAAAAAACTTCGGTGAGGTCAGATTTTTTCTCAGTTGCATTTTTCAGGACAAATTCTTTCATTTTTGAAAACTGTCTGAACTGTCTGAATATTACCTACTTCAAGTTTGCTTTGTGTTAATTTTAATTATACAACATTTTTTGAATGTTGGCTTATTTTGTTGTTTCTCTTATATCTGATTTTGATATCAAATTTTGATTACCTTTATATTCATCACAGTTAATTTCTGCTGGATCTCACTGTTTCTTTTGAATTACACTTGATCACTTGATTACAAATCTAAATTCCTGATTTACAGTTTTGAGTAACTTATTTTGGTTTCGGCTATTATCACTTTCATAACTGAGGCTTATCTATATTGAAACATAATTGCAATAAAATTATTAATCAATGTTGCTATGATGATGATGATGGTCCCAGCTCATACCCCTACAACGGTTTGAGCGGGATGATTTATCTAATTAAGATATTTATGATATAGCCCAAGCAACACAGCTTGTTATAGAATAGTACAACATTACATACATCAGAACTTCTCTATTACCAGAAAAGCGCAAAAAATTGATGTCTAATGAAACAACAATTGAAAGAAGTATGTATCAGATTAATTCGTACCATTTTAAAACGTTATTATAGCATAAGCTACAACTTGTTCTTCCAGTAGTTTAAATTTAGTAATGGAGACATAATAAAAACTTCGTATTGACATGTTTACAAAAACAAACATTATTCATTTGATATGAGCTGTCAAATAAATTCATGTTATCATAAAACATCTCAAAACCTTAATAATAACGACATATGTTTTCAAAGTACGTTTATAGTACTCTTAAACGATTACTTTCCATGAAGATTATTTTCTAACTTGTTTTGTGTGTTACTTGGGAGAGTAGGGCGGGGCATAAGTGCGATGTTTGAAGTTGTCATCAATTTTCGTGAGATATAAAGAAGGACTACAGCATAATATATTTTATAGTGATGCAGTAACTCAATGTCTTCACATTCAACTATAAATCATCTGCGGTAATAGTGTTTTGCCAAATAAATTCTTCTTTCTTCTGATCAAGTGCAGATTCGCACTTTTACCCCACCAGCGGGGCAAATGTGCGAATACCGCGGGGCAAAAGTTCGAAGCTAGAATCCATGAAAATAGCCCAGCAGTAGCTAACAAAACCATATTATGTTCAATCTGCGTTATGTTTCGGTAAGGAATATTCTCAATTTGCACCTTTTCTATTTTGCGCTGGTGTATTACAGCCTCCGTTAGATCGAAACTTTTCCAAACGTTTGTTTTTTGTTTCATCATCGGAAACACATTGTTTTTCTTCGGCCAACATCTGTAGAGCACACAGTTTTCTGCAGATCTTTCATTTCTAGTATCTGTAATATAGTGCCTAAAGCTGTATATAATTCGCTATACATTTTTGCCTCGTCCATGAATCGCACTTTTGCCCCGTCCATGAATCGAACTTTTACCCCGCTAGGTGCTTGACGGGGTTAGATTAAATTACGGAAAAGCGAAATATATTTTGTAAATTATTTTCGCCGTATTTTCAAAACAGATATATGGGTGATGTAAAACGCTGCCACAAATTTTCAACAAGTAATATCCTCCTGTTGATATCGTATTTGCCGTATAACGAAAAATTACAGCAAAACCGCCCTAAAATAACATTTGCACATAACTCAGCAACTATGCTTTGTAAGCAACCAAAGTTTACGTTAGATTCAAGCTGTAAAGGAGTCACCCATCCATGCCAATGTAGAAGATTTACTCGGAATCAGCACCGATAAATTATTGAATCGCACTTTTCCCCGCTTCGCACTTTCACCCCTCCTTACTCTAACAATGTGCCAGGTGATAAAAGCAAATATCGAGCTGGCTACTAATACAGACATATCAAACTTTCAAGTGAATATCAAAATTTCAATGTTGAAGAAAGGTAAACTAATAATAGTACGAATAAAGAATGGACTGAGCCGAAATTGGAATTATATTAAGACAATTAACTGTAAAACACAAAAAGAAAACTAAAGCAATAAGAAATTAGATCAGCATTATCAAAAGAACTGAAACAAAATAATGTTAAATTGAAAATAAAATCAAAAAATTTATGTAACAAAGTAAACTTAAAGTGAGTTAGACACGCGAACACGAGGCCAAATAGACGTGAGGCTGCATCAAAGACGTGAGGCCGAATGTAAGGATGAACAAACGACAAACGTTCCTCATTGTTGTTTATAGGAATAATGAGTAGTGAATATTGGGAAGTGAGTAATGCTAAGTGAGTAATGAGAAGTGAGTAATGAGATGTGAGTAATGAGAAGTGAGTAGAGAGAAATGAGTAGTGAGAAATAAGAAGTGAGTAGTGAATAGAGAGTATTTATTTATTTGGTAGTGCGTAGTGCGTAATGTGTAGTGCATAGTGTGTAGTGCATATGAGTAGTGAATAGTGAGGAGTGAGGAGAGAGTAGTGAGTTGTAAGTAGCGAGCAATGAGTAGTCAGTAGCGAGTAGTAAGCAGTGAGTAGTGAAAAATGAGTAGTGAGTAGTAAGTAGGGAGTAGTGAATAGTGAGTGGTGAGTAGTGAGTAGTGAATAGTGTGTAGTGAGTAGTGAATTATGGGTAGCTAGCGGTGAGTAAAGCATGACTCATTTAATATCTGGACGCAAAATTGGATCTATCTATGCATCTGTGTAGTGCGTAGTGGGTAGTGGGCAATGAGTTACTTACTGAGCAGTAAGTAGTGAGGGGTGAGTGGTAAAAAGTTAGTAGTGAGCGGTGAGCTGCGAGTAGTTTGTAATGAGTAGTGGATGGTGCGTAGTGCATAGTGAGTAGTGAATAGTGAGCAGTTTGTAGTGAGTAATGAGTAGTGCGTAGCTAGTAGTAAGTAGCGACTAGTGAGTAGTGAATAGTGTGTAGTGTGTAGTAAGTTGTCAGTAGTGAGCGGCAGGGATGCCACATATAATTCTGTGTTTTTGGTTGGAAAAATCTGACAATCTGTACGGCGAGGAAAAATGTCTGTGCAAAAATCTGTCCAAGGCAAAACAATTAGAGTGAAAGAGATAGAGAGTCATTTTGTTGACTATTTCCGTCTCTTTCACTCTCATGTAAAAGCTCAAAAATCTGTTTAATCTGTGTAATTTGGCGAAAATCTGTATTCTACGCATACAGATTCTGTACAGGCGATTTTTTTCAAATATCTGTTAAACACAGAATAATCTGTGCATGTAGCAACCCTGGTGAGCGGTCGAGTAAAGCATGAATCATTTAATATCTGGACGCAAAAAATGCATCTATCTACGCATCTGTGTAGTGTGTAGTGCGTATTAAGCAGTGAGTATAGAGTAGTGAGTAGTGAGCAATGAGTAAAGTATGAGTCATTTAATATGTGGATGTGGACGCAAAAAATGGAGCCATATCGGAACCATGTTAACGAAATAAAAATGATGAGTACTCAAAATAAAGGTCATTTATAGATTTAAATTATTGGACGTGTAATTTAACTTGGAATGGGAACAATTTGGCCTTGAGTGTGACAGCGAGTGTGTACTGTGAGTAGTGAGAGATGAGAAATTTGTAGTGAGTAGTGTGTGTAATAAGAAGTGAATAATGAGAAGTTCCAAGTAGGACCCTTACGATACTGTTAGTAACTTAACAATCAGTGAAATTAGTCATATAACAGCTTAACTGTTTTATAACAAGTGTGGTAACAGGGGTAAGTAATGAGTAGTGAGTAATGAGCAGTGAGTAATGAGAAGTAAGTTATGAGAAGTGAGTATTTAGAAGTGAGTAATAATAAGTGAGTAATAAGAATTGTGTAATGAGAAGTGAGTAGTGTGAAGTGAGTAATGTGAAGTGAATATTGAGAAGTGAGCAATGAGAAGTGAGTGAGTAATGTGAAGTTAGTAATGTGAAGTGAGTAATGCAAACTGAGTAATGTGAAGTGAGTAATAAGAAGTGAGTATTGAGAAGTAAGCAATGAGAAGTGAGTAGCGCAAACTGAGTAATGTGGAGTGTGTAATGTGAAGTGAGTAATGAGAAGTGAGTAATGCGAAGTGAGCCATGAGAAGTGAGTAATGTGAAGTGAGAAATGAGAAGTAAGTAATCAATAGTTAGCAGTGTTGAGAAATTCATAGCAGCAAAAAATTCATTGAGATTTCAGCCACACGAAATTTCAACCATGATCACAAGCGCCAAACTCACATATGACTTTCTCTCGCTATTACATGTAATGTCTCTGTTGCTATGCAATGTCAATGAAATTCAGTTATGAGTATTTTGCTTCCTTCTTCCAGAGGTAGGCATTTCATGTAATGAACCAGAGAGCGAATGTGTCTGCCATGGTAGAAACCATCAGTAGCGAAAAATGCCGCACGCATTCATGAATTAAGATGGCCAACATAATGGCGAAATTTACATTTTTCCATCGCGGGAATCGACACTTGCTTAACTAGAAAGTAAAAAGCTTTGTAAGAATTACATAAATATGTGATTAAAATATGTGTTTTAGTTTAACTTTGCGATTTATTCAGTGATTCATTCCCTCACGCTCACTGACAGGTACGAGTCGCGGGAGAGAATGCCTGTGCAGGTCAACAACGAAATTGTATGTATGTGTGCATAGCACCAGGCAGCAGTTGAAGCAAAGCAGAATGTGTTTAAGCAGGAAGAAATATGTTTGAGTTTTGTTCTTCTTGCTATGGGATAGGATCAGGTTGACATTATTCACAATTGAATTTGATTTTTGATGAGTTATATTTTGAAATTTTGAGTTTTTACCATCACTGGTAGTGAGTAATGAGCAGTAACGAATGAGAAGTGAGTCATGAAAAGTGAGTAATAAGAAATGAGTAATTAGAAGTGAGTAATAAAAAGTGAGTAATAAGAATTGAGTAATTAGAAATGAGTAATAAAAAGTGAGTAATAAGAATTGAGTAATTAGAAATGAGCAGGCATTCAATTTATCCTCTCAAACGCGCGATAATCTATGAATTTTGCCTACTACGAATAAAAACTGAACAAAAGTGAAACGAGAATGTTTTATACCCATTTATTGTCGTTCGTGACCATGGGCTACCTGGATTTTCATTTATCCCAAGAAAACCACGAAATGAATGTCATTTATTGCACTTTAAAGAAATAATAGCGAAAAAATTATTCCAATCAGATTTTGGTGAAATATCAAATGGTTTTTTGAATTTACCGCTCTTCATATTTTGGGTGTTCTGTTGGCTAACCTGAGCGGCCATTTTGTTCCATCATCTCTTCATCTCTTTCACATTCCGAGTCACCTTTCCACTCTTCTTCAACTTCGTTTTGACAATTGTTTATTATTTCTCTATCAGGTGGAATTGAGGGCAGTTGAGTGGAATGATGTCCCTTTAGAAGAAACCACTCCGTTTTCTCGTTACCACTGCAGTATTTCTCTGCTGTAGTGGTAGCTGGCCAAATCAGGCCAAAACTTTACGGGTCTATTGTAAGCTTTAGTGTGCGGCAGAAGCTAAGCTTGCTAAGAACATCGTCGACAAGTGGCTTTAAATTATAATCCATCTTCATGTACGTTACGTCGTTCATTAGAATACATTCTTTGTACTTTGTAAAAACCTTAGTGGACAGCTTCGGGCATATCTTTTGGCAACTAAATTATGCTTCAGTGTCTTATTTGTTTGCTTGCTGGCTCGAAAAGATCTAAATTTTAAATTCTAAGACCAATTTTTAACCTGACGGTTCTTTAGCTGGCATTGAATTTCTTGACGATATTATAATCCGACAGCCCTGGGTTTGCCCTTCAAATGCAGTTTCCGATCCTTAGTTCCACTACGACGCATGCTATGATTCTACCGATCGATGGTATACCGCTCACGAAAATGTTTGAGAATGCTATACACGATCGATTTAGCTAATTTCAACGACTGCGGGATTTTGAATTTCACCATTTCGGATTTTTGAAGTGAGTGTCCAAAATTAATTTTTGATTCGCCATATAGTATAACTTCTTTGAAACAAAATTAGTCGTGACGAACTTTTCAGCATTGAAAAAGGAAACACTACAAAACAAACTGCTGTCAATGTATTCCAGATCCGACCACTAGAAGCGCTGCAGTAAAATAGACACTGCGCCCAGATATTTAATGATTCGAGCTTTAGCGAGTAGTGAGTTGTGGAATGTATGTAATAAGTGGTGGTGAGTGGCGGGATGTGAGTAGTGAGAATTGAGAAGTAAGAAGTGAACAATGTGTAACGTTACTTAAGATAGACCAGCGTAGTATGTCGAGGCCAACTGGAAAGTTATCAGACATATTATATATGTGATAAAATCATTAGTTCTAACTAAAACAAATTTTATCTAAAATAGAAATCTCGCTTCGTTGATTTCCCATACCCTAAAGCGTTTAATAAAAGCGATGATTTTGAGGTTCTCAAAGAAATTAGAACTCGGTTGAAGTCCCTCCCACCTTTCAGGAATCTAGATTTACATGCCAGAAGTTAACCGACGATCGACGTCGAGCCATTACCGCAGCAGACCTTCCCCATCAAAACAAATTGGCCCAGATCCCATTCGTTAACCTAATAGCTGACCTTAGTGGCATCAATCGATTATACGATTCCCATCTGGAGACAGCCTATGACGACCACGACGACGGATCGCCACAGCCACAGTGTTAGGGCCGACTCTTAACGTTCGCAGTCGAACGGCGAACCCCGCCTTACCGGTTATTTCGATGCCGATGCCAAACCTCCAATCGGCAGCTGTCAAACAGCGCCCGGGGGTCGGCACACACCGCCGACTGACCTTCAGCATATTACGAATTCGTTTTCCCACTGACCACTGACAGTGATTGAGTGTGCTCGCTTCCATCTTCGGACTGGGCAATTAAAATTTATTGCTCAATCTTTCCGAGCTCACCAATTTAATCGCGGTTGCACAATCTCGCCGTCCGATGCGGTCTGTAATTCACGACCCAAAAGTCACAACCCGCCACTGATCCGGAACCCGTTAGGAAGCTCCGCCGTATGTGTTTGTGTGTGCCACTGACACTGAACTTCTGGGGAAAAGTGTGGAGCATAGTTTTCGGCAATTAAAGTGTTGCTTCTGCGATGCAAAAATCGCTGGCATATAAAACCAACCGCAAAGCTGACCGGTTTATTCGACAACTTCCCTGAAAACATGCAATCAACCGAGCGAAAGTCAAAAGAGCAGCGCGCTACTGCAAGTCATGGGAATGTCAATGACGTACACAGTGGAAATTGCGACCGGCGTCTAACTTCACTTTGTCGACGCAGAATTTATAGTGCATTCCTGCAGCCAGCGGCCCAGTCCTCTGCGGCATCTTCCTTCTCCGTTTATTTACAACCCATCGCATCGGAGACAAGTTAAGAAAATTACCGACATTCATTTGTCACTCCTGGGCTGCACAGTAACTTTGGCCCAGACGTGGTCTTCCCGGGAACTGATCTTGAATGTTGTGTTTCGAAGCTTCCCCAGTGGCCACTCACTGGCACTGCACTGGTCTGCTAGCAGGCACGATTTCTGATCCGGTTTCACCACAACACCGGTTGCCGGGTTGTACTCACGGAACGGAATGCCCGCTTACAATAAGTTCTATTTTAACCGCGTGTGCACAGAATAGTTATTGAAACTGCTAGAAAACCTGTCCGGTTAAGGATACGGCAATTTATTATTCTACCGGTACATTAGAGTGAGGTTAACTATACCAACGTGTAACAGAACCATAAGGCCGCGTTGAAGACGTATAACGTGTTACAATGTTAAATAATAATTCTTGCGCTTTTATAGATTCGATTAGCGTTAATGAAACACTCGTAAGGATTCACGGAACAGCCAACTAAAGCGATATCAAATTTTCGCTTTTTATTTTTTAATTCCGTTCTGCTGTGCTGGTTATTCCAACTACAATTATCTCCTCTACATTTTCGTGGTTGTGTCTAGTAGAGTAGGTATGTGGATTGAAGAGAAAAGTTATTTTGCCATTTCAGTTAGCTACCTAATGCAACGGCCCCTCAGAACTAAGCTTGCACGTTAATGAAGGTTTCTGCAAAATGATGAATCTTCTTGTATCTATTTAAAAAAAACTTGAAGAGGACAGAATTTAGGCAATAAGGGGCGATGTTGTTACTGTTTGAGTAAAACATTTCTTGTTTTCAGGGTCAACCCAAAGAGATACTTGCATAGAGAAATCTTTATAAATCTGAACCCGGTAGAGATAGAAATTGAATTTTTTCAGCAAAGTTGCTTCTTTTTATATTTTCTACAACTTTGTTGAAGAAACCTAGCCTTTAACTCCTAACTCAACAAAGTTAATTTTTGTCATAGTAAATCATAACTGATTTTCGACACTTTTATATCATTATTTTTTAGGGACACTTTTAGGGATTTACACGAACAAAAAAGAGTACCACTTTTGTTCTTTTGTACAACAGTGCAGTGTATTAATGGAACAGAGTCACCAGCTCTAGATACTTGCTCGTGTGATGATAGGTATTATCCAGATTTTTCCGCTAGAATTAAAACTAGATCAGCTGGGTGTAAAGTTGTCATGCTTGCCTCGTATTATCTTTCTTAAGTTTCTCACAACAAGGTGTCAATTAGGGAACATTATTAGACATTAATTGTCCTGCTTTTGATAATACATTTTCCGAAAACTTTTGACACAAAAGCCTATCCACATGCTTACGGTATGGCATGTTGTGCCGTCTTGCTGAAATTACAAAAATGAACACTTGGACCCGATGGTTAGGGGCTACCCAAGCAGTATCTTGTTTAAAGTTGAGATGCTGAGTCCATTAGGCCAAGGATGGAAACCTATTTAGCGGGAGGAAGGATGCGGGAGGGTATTTCCAGCACGCTATTAAATTCGGTATACATTACCTTTTTTGGCTACACTTTCCCAAATAAAAACTTTGCCGTTATTTAACAATACTGAAACGAATGTAGCACTCATAGGCTTTAATGTGTTATAACTATTTTCATAAAAATGTAAGTAATTTGCAAAATTTTATTCAATAAACATCAAAACCACTGTTTTTCCACTAGCACGTAACCAGGCTGAAAAAACCAGCAGCAAACGCTTACGCGTATCCGCTCTTGATGATGGTTTGGAAAACACACAATTATGATCACGTTTACTTATTTTAGAAACTAAACAGCAGTGAATATGCTATCATAGAACAGTTCTATTACTTTTTATCACGGAAGAACACAAAAATTCCCCTCTGATATGAAAATATAAATCAATTTTCATTCACTAGTCATTAGCAGCATTTTGTTTTTAATTCCAGCATATGGTGCGTTATTTACACTACTACCAATATGTGAGGCCTGAAACGCCTGAAACGCTTCTATCGTGTTGACATAGCTAGTATTTGAGTGACAACCACTTGCTTCTGGCGCTAATGTATATGAACGATTCAATGATACACCAGCGCCAGCAGCAAGCTGCTGTCACTGAAAAACTAATTATCTCCAATGAGCCCGGAATGTAGGCAATAGCGACACGTTATCCATCGGTCTCTCTTTTGATCTGTTTTTCCAAAGCATCTAATCCCTGTGCAGGTTATTTCGACCGGTCGGATTAAAAAAACACAGACACCACTATAGAAAATGGGCCCAATTAAGCCGCAGCGCCTTCATCATTTCTCGCGACTATAACTCAAATTCAGTAGCGTTTCATTAAGACACACGATACACGCCGATATTCAGTAAATAATATTCTATCAACTGGCTTAAACATCTTGTCTCGAATAAATATAGTTTCAGTGTAATTCCTAAATATTGTTCAGGCTACCGCTTTATGGGCTGGAAATACCCTCCCGTACCCTACTAATTTGAGTTTGCTTGTGTTAGGGTTATATAATTATTATGTTTTAGTGTGTTTCGTATTGCTGTGTAACATATGTTTATTCCTTCTGTGTCGGTGCTATTTTGGTTTAATTTGTTAGTATCCGATTTGTGTCCAGTTAGTCTCGTTTTTGGTCGGTTGCTAGCGAGTCCATCGTACATAGCTTTACATTCTTGACAGTAAATTCCGTATATTATGTTGTGTGTTTGTAACTTATCTTGGTTTACTTTTGTGGTACGATACAGCCAATGGATTGTGTAGTTGTTGTAATTTACTATTTTAATATTTGTATATTCGTTAGTTATTTCAATCAATTTTGTTTTCTTTGATGCCAATTCGTTTATATATGGTATCGATTTGTATATTTTGTTGTCATGCTGAGTTTCGTCTATTTTTCAAACAGGTATAAACAAGACAATAAGAGAAGAGCTAAGGAAAAATGACTACCTGATACGACTCATAAACAGATAAATAAATACATGTCCTAGAAATGCAATAGAATGCATTGAGTGGACCCAGATAACACAAAATCGTAATAGAAAGTTCATAATAAATCGTTTTCATGTCAATTTCACATTGGAATTGTATAATAATTAGAGTATGTCAAATCGAAGTGAACAATAAGTTGTTTTGCAGTCGTGCGTGCCTTCATATACAATTCATGACTGTGAATTATAAAGCAGTATAGACGATTGCAATATTTGATTATATCTTAATCATATATTCAGGAGTATTTAGTTGCGTGTTATAAAAACTACACAAAAAACAATTACAAATAATTGTCAAAGCTTTCGCACGTATATCGCCTCCACTTTGGTACATATATGTTCTTATATGGCGTGAAATATAACTTTTTCGTTCAGATATGATTTCGTATATCTCAGTTGCAATCGAGATATACAAACCAAATGGTTTACTGGGGAAATTAATAAAATGTCCAGAGGCTATCGGTTTTTTATAGGTACCATTCCCAAGTAAAAATTCTAAATTCACTTGGTTTTACTTGAACTTTATAAAGGTTTTTATTGCGGTATTAAACATTACCTATGATTTTTAATGGTATTGCGCAATACCAAGAGGACACGAATCCAAACACACTTATAGCTAGCTAGAAAACCATAATAATACTATTAATAAAGCAAATTTCTTGTGGTTGCTTATATTACCACGTTAAAACTTGTTAGCTACACCACGTCTCTTATAAACTTACCATAAGTGTGGCGTAGCAATACTAAATGGCAGTGTTGCGAAGCCCACACTCGTGTGGTCTAATTTTATCAGACACGCGTACTCATTCTAACGAACACGCCGGCGTAAGCATCTCTTTAAAACTCCCGGTCTTATTTCTTCATGCACTGCAAAGAGTTTTTGTGAGTGTGTGTTTAGCTAATAGCTGCAGTCGTCACTCGTCGTTCGTCGTTGCAGCCCGATCTGCTGATACCGATTACTCACGATGCGAGCCATCGCTACTCCCGCTCCCGCCCGTGAGTAGAATCGAGGACGAAGATGATGATGAAGAAGAAAAAGTAATGCAATATTTGAATCCCAGTGCGCCACCAGTCTCACGGACAGCTGATTCCCCGCGAATTTTTTGATTCGGGAATAAGCTATGCATGAAGACGTTGTGAGGATGTGTTTTCGCGAGTGTGTGGGTAGCAGAAGGTCTGCACACAGCACCAGCGGCTGTTTCTCTTACGCCTGCGAGCAAGGATGCCACATATAATTTTGTGTTTTTTATTGGAAATATCTGGCCATCTGTCAGCGAGGAAAAATATCTGTGCAAAAATCTGTCCTATGCAAAACAATGAGAGTGAAAGAGAAGTAGAGTCATTTGACTATTTCCGTCTCTTTTACTCTCATGTAAAAACTCAAAAATCTGAAAATAAAAAATAAGAAAACTTATCTAATTTAATTCTACTATGTGTATTTTATTCACGACAGATACGTATTTCGCCTACGACTTGCAGGCTTCCTCAGTGTCTGTTTTCGAACCGAACCGAACCGAACCGAACCGAAAACAGACACTGTAAGAGAAACAGCCGCTGGTGCTGTGTGTATATATTCTGCTACCCACACACTCGCGAAAACACATCCTCACAACGTCTTCATGCATATCTGTTTAATCTGTGTAATTCGCGAAAAACTGTATTCTATGCATACAGATTCTGTACAGGCGACTTCTTTCAAATATCTGTTAAACACAAAATATTCTGTGCGTGTGGCAACCCTGCCTGCGAGTGCGGCGTAAGCGTTGAATGTAATGTTTCTACGCCATTCTCTCTTTCGCGTGTGACTAGGCATGGTTGACTTCTCGCTCGATTCGCAACAGACACAGCGCTGCACAGTGGGACGGCTTCAAAAATAGTGAGACATAAGTAATATCACTGACGAACTGACATGACACTTAAAAGAAAATCCTTTAAAAACCATCGTCCTGCACATTTTGCTTGCACACTAGCACCCTCTGTTATGCATGTTGCGGAGTAGCTTGCATTTGCAGGGTTTTATGCTGTAGGGTTTTGTACATTTGAATGGTTTTATACTGAAAACTTAAAGCAACACTTGCACGCCGCGGTGTGGCCATGTTGCGAAACATGCTTTTTTGAAAAATGAGTGGTTTTTGATTAGACGATAGAATTATCGCGAGTGTCTCGTCTGTTTGTCTGTGGTAATATCATCGAAACCTGAAGACATACCGTGCACATATTCTTGCTCTAGGTTCCCAAAACCTTTTTATATCCTTATTTTGTCAATCTTAAGATTCTTTCGACAATGTACTAATCGGAAGAACGGTAGCTTCTACGATTGCTGCCCTATGGATTAAAATGCGGTATGCGCTGGCGGGTTACACATTTGGCCGTAAAAAAAAGCGTTGACAGGTTTTGTATCTGGTCACCAGCTTACGGTTACAAAAATTGCTGATTTTATTCAGAGAACAAGCGAAGTGGTACAAAACTATGGTTTCCATAGTTTTCAGTTTTAAAAACGGTTGCCTGCATGGTAACTTTTCTCAGATGTTCCACAGTGTTCCACTCTAAGTTACACAGCATAAATTGATTCACAAAAAATAAGTGAGATTAGCTGCTCATAGCTGCTCTCCCCCGAGTTACACTCCCTTAAAGATTAAATGTAAAAATTAAAAAACCAGTGATAGCTGCTAATGGAAAAAAGATAGAGCTCTACTGTCTTCGACGAAAATATGCAATTTAATGTGATTAATAATTTTTTAGAACATTTGGAAAGCATACGAAGCGTTATTAAAGAGCTAATTCGAAAAAACTGTTTTGAAGGGTGTCCCTAAGAGTTTGGCTCTATAACTTCTTTCATGTAAGAGATAGAAATCTGCAGCATTCAACAAAGTTTCTCAAAAATAGTTTAGCTACAACTTTTCTGTGGGAAGCAATCATTTCTGACTTAAAATAGAGAAAATATTTTTTGTATCTGATTAGAGACACCCTAATGTCCGAATATTTTTTCACCATTAGAAAGTGCTTTTTGAATGAAGAAACTTTTCTGAAGCAACTATTGTGCTATATCTTATGGTTTCGATGCTATTACTTAGGTCTCACTATTTTTGAAACCGACCAAACAGTTTTTTATTGCTATTATGAAGAATACTAAAGTTCAACCCCAAAATCATTTTTTACGCGAGGCCATATTGCCATATATTAGTATTTTGTTTTAGCTCGCAAACAAAAATTCATCAAAGCAAAGTTGTTTGCAGAAAGAAAGTTATTATCAATCGGTTTTTTTGACACAGGAAAATGATTTTGCTAGAAGTTGAGATTTACTAACAGAATATATTTATTTTGTTAAAACAATCAGTTTTCTAAAATGCAAAATTTCAGTGGCGCGTGATTTTATCCACATATAATATCAATATGCACGATAAAATTTAATGCGCAAATGATGCAAACCAACTAAGACTACTCAATATTTATTATTTATTCTATGGAATATTTGATTATGGTCGCTATAAACCAAATAGTGCAGAATGATCTGACAGTAAAACTGTTACTTTTCTGCTCACGAATGTATTTTCAAGTTGACAACGCTGGCGAACTGATTTAGCTTTTACCAGGTTAAGTTGTTACTTTATAAAATAATGGCGGTGGCTGTCAAGCAGCGAAAGCTCAATCGGTTTTATTGCTGCTTTCAGCAGAGCGTGATACGACTACTCGACCATATAACCTGATTCTTATAGAGGTTATTAAAACATTCTGAGGAGTGGGCCCCTTGGTCAGACGGCAGTTTTATAGCGATCATCAAAAAGTTCTGGTGGAGCTAATAGTTTTATTGGCGGTTTTATGAAATTGGTCATGAAAACCACGAACGTAATAAAACTTGGAATTGTTACTTGGGTTCTGTACCAAATGTCTGATTACCATTTCTGGTAATTAACATGTCCAAGAAGGGTAGCTGTTTATTTACTTCAATTTCAACTATGAACTGCATTTTGGGGTGGTAATTATTGAAGATGTTTAGTACGTTTTTTATTTCGAGGTTTGGTATTAATAAAAATAGATCATCTACGTATCTACGTGAGTCGGTCTGTTTCTCTTAAAAAAAATTGCCATTGATAACATCAATTGTGACCGCTGCAGTACCATGCTCACCGAATTTTTTGTATCATAATTGAGTGCTATGAATGTGGAGAAGCTGCGGTTTCAACAAGCCGACGCAACATGCCACACCACGCATGCAACAACTGGTTTATTGAACTGATATTTTAAAGTAGTGTCGTACCTCGAGGTCAAACAAAAAAATGCAACGGAAAATAAAAATAAAAATAAAACATGTTCTTGTAACTGAATCTTCAAATATCTTCTCTTCTCTCGAACAGTCATCTGCAGAGATGAGTCATAGTGTCGGCAATGCACGATATTGCACCACTCCCTGCGTTTTGAGTTCAATTTACTATGAATAGTAATAACCTATAATTCTGGCCCTAGACCCAGCAATACTCGATTGGTTATTCATTACTGCTCGACAGCTAGTAATATGGTTTAAGTCGGCTTTTAAATATACTATCTAAATATTTTCTTTATCAAACCTTTTTAATGTCCAACAGACAGCTGTTTTACGTCGATCGTCTGCACAAGAAAAAAACAAAAATGTTTAGCTTTGTTTTTTACATAATTCATAACTTCGAGGAAAGCATAATCCATCTATTTTCACAATGAGATATGCGTAACATAGTCTTGTGTGTTTTAGCTTATCGGCTGTTATGACAAAAAAACTTGTTTAATCATATGTTTTACATGTTATTTCCATCACATTTGACGGCCTGTGCATTTTTATTTTGATGATGATCGAGCGAACCTCTAGCTCTAAAACCCTTCGAGTCGAAACGCCCCGCGGAATATTCAATAATAGAACCAGATTAACAGAAAACTAATCTCCCTCAGAAGCATTTAACAGAGACAATAAACTCCGGCACGTGCTTCACCGCAAGAAATGACCCGTAATTGCGTGACTAAGCGAGGAACACCCAGTCTGTCTGGTGTTCGAGAGGAAAATTCTATGCAGTTCGGTTTCGGGCTCAGGTGATGTAACCGTTAGGACCATGGGGGCAACATCGAATAAAGCTTCGCTAATGAGGCGCTTTTGAAAACTTACAACTTGGTTTCTTCCCCCCCCGGCGAGGCGGCGTGCGCGTCGTTGCAGTTCGTTCGTGAACGGCAGCACCGCAAGAAGGAAAACCTCCAATCCAAACAATGAACTGTTTACCAGCAGCGACCACAAAAACAAGCACCCAAGCAAGTAATTATCCGAATGTTACTCTTGTACGCCCGGCTTGGTGGTGTAGTACCGCACATTAAATTGAATACCCCACCGAAGTGGATAGCAACGCGTAAGTGAGGCGAACAAAAAAACGATATTTTTTAGATTGCCCAGTAAGCGATTATCAATAGCATTTAGCCACGGAGTGAGTCTAACAATCTGCCGTTCAGACCACAGCGATGATCGTAACGGAACACCAAATTGTACCGATGGATGGCGGCGGCAGACAGGTAGCTAGTATTTTGGAGGAAGGGTGTTGTACCGGGAACCGCACGACGACGCACGCCTACCTGCCTGGTTGGACGAACGGCCGGCCGGTCGGCCAAAGTCATGCGGTAACCCGTTTCCAGTTGAGGAATTAGTTTGCTACGGGGCTTCGCAAGGAAAATAGGAAAAGCAAAATTTACAGTGGAACTAGATTTGAACTGCTTTGGTTTACTAGTCCATAGTTGGGTTCCACCGGTTAGAGCGTAATTAAAAGAATTGAGCCCCGTTGCAGAGCGCGCGGTTGGTCTGCTCGGAGTAGAACTCAACGATGGTAGGGTTGGGATGGGTTGGGTTTGGCTACCAGCGCCAGCGGCGGTGCGGTTAATGGGCTGAGAAGCTGCGAGGCAATTAAAGGTGATTTCGAGTTGGTTTATCCAGATTTAATTATGCATCTGCCGGTGTAGAGGAATACAACTGTTACGCAATCGTGTAATGTCGGCGGTATATAGGTCAAGGTCATTCGGTAGTAGTGAGTCAGTCGGCTACCGTTCTTGGAGGTTTGCCAGCAGCGTAGTCATCGATTATAGACGTGGTTTAACAATTCTTTTTACTTGTTTTTAATATTAAAAATTAAAACCAATCAAATCCCAAATTTTTGAGTAAACAATTCTAAAAAAGCTCTTCCCTCGGAAAAATCAATGGTAAGCCCAGAAATGGCTGCAAATTAAATCAAACAACCGGCAGTGGCCAGCCGATGTTGGCCACAGATATAGCCATTATTGTTTCGTTCACAGGCGATTGGATTCTAATCAAAAGAAACCCATTCCCCTTGTTTACCCTTCATTAGACTCACTAAACGCCAATTCCGCGCGGCGATGTTCGTTCCGATTGGACGCGCCGCCGCACCGCATCGTACCATCTCGCTTTGTTGCTCTCGTTTCTTTGCTGTCTCGCACTAGCTGGCGCGCCATTCTTCTGTTGTTTGGTGATATTTGGCCGGACCAAGGAACGAACCGTCGTCCACCAACGTCTTTCCGATCGTCGTTTCTTGCTCACCTGCGATGAGAAAAAAAAACAGAAAAGAAACGGAAGGTTAGACACTTTATCGAACGGTACTACCGGTATAAGTATAAGAAAGGAAGACAAGATAAAAAATTCGAAAGATTTATCAGTTTTATGTCCAGATTGAATGGAATCGACCGCGTTATACAACCTTTATAGAACAGCGTATAATAAGATGTCACGGAATATTATTAGAACACAATTGGACACTTTGAACCGGGACGGTTCATGTAAATTAGATTCACATGGAAAAAGGCATCAAATTAAACAGTTTAAGCTTTTGTTCGCCCAGTGCAATGCTGGGGAAATCATTTTCTGCAACTGTTTAGCCAATTCAAAACAACTTTCGCACCCACTATGCGACACGGTGCGCTCTTCGAGCTGTTATTGGCAGAGCCTCACACCGGCAGCGGCGCCGCACCCGTCAATATTGGCCGGCCGGCTGGCCGGGACAGTGTCTTTGATGTTGCGCTTTTGATTCGCGAATGGGGGGAACAATGACATGCCCGCATTCAGCCGGAGCCGGAGCCGGAGCTCCTGGGTGGGAAAATTTCCGATGAATCGCGTACCGGATTGGCGTGGCAAGATAGTTTTAGGTTTTTTTACTCTCCATATTCGCAGAAGCAGCAGCAGCAGGAGCAGGTGCACTATCAGAATGTCGGTCGACATCTTTCTCCAGAGTGTGGCCGCGTGAGCTGATCGAAAGTGGAAAATGTGCGATTTGAAGGGGAGCAAAATTATGCCGTTAGGTCAGGTTGCTTTCTGGAAGACGACAGCACTGAAGACAGGTGCCATCTCTTTGGTAAATGTGTTACTGTTTAGCTAATATGTATAGTAGAATAATCAAGTTGAATTTCAAGCCGAATTTCACCGATCGATAATTTTGCCTGCAACTGACGGTTTATAGGAATGAAATTAGACTATCACTAACGTGGTTATTAGTGTCTCTTATGCTGCTATTTGTGGTAAATCTAATTCGATCCACGTTTTCCGCATTAGCGTTTTGTTTGGCCTAGTACTTTGCCGTGACTAAAAGCCATTTCGAAATCAAATCATTCGTACTTTTTTTTCCTGTGACGCTACGACATCAAACTTGTGTTGTATAGCATTCGAGTGCTCTCTTGTATCGTGAAAGATCGGTTCCTCGCTCATAGTTTCCAACCCGTAGTCCATTTATTGTTCCGGTCCGAATATCTTTGTTCTTCGTTGTTTGTGTAATGTCTTACAGGGCATTGCTTGCTGGAGGACTACCGCACAAAGCTCTGTTTAGAGGATGTTGATCGGCTGTCCCTAACATACAGCTCAGGCGCCATTTTGAGCCGCTCCTAACGTGATGAACAGACACTAAGACGCTCGAATGAACCTCTTTCCCTTTTTGTCAAAAATCATATAAAACTCGACTCGGAATATTCGGCATGGACAAAGGCGACGAAATATGCGACATGGATTGGATGCATGGTACTTAGAATTGCAGATCGCCAAATTTCGTGCTGCTGCAATAGCTAGAACCCCGACAGTACGACATCGTGGTGCTGCACGAGATCTGTCGGATAGGCGAGAAGGGAAGACCCAACTTTACCAGAGTGGTGGAGCAACAAACGAGCTGGGATAGGGCATTGCAATGTTGGACAGAATGCAGGATAGCGTGATGGACTGGAAGGCGATCAACGAGAAGTAGTGTATGTTGAGGATAAAAGACCGTTTTTTAATTACACCATCATAAATTGTCCACAAGAATGTAGACCCGTCAACGAGGAGAAAGTATCCCACGCGCGGCTGGAAGCAATGTACGACATCGGGACATCAAGATCATCATCGGGGATATGAATGGCCAGGTCGCTAGGGAAGAAATGTATAGTCTGGTGATTGGGTCCCATAGCCTGCACATTGACACGAACGATAACAGCCAACGGTGTGTAAACTTTGCAGCTTCCTGAGACCTAATAATCAGAAGCACAATCTTTCCCCGTAAAGATTTTTACAAGGCCACGTTCAGATCACCTAACCAACGAACGTAGTACGAAATCGACCATATTCTCATCGGTGGCTGGTTATTCTCACACATCACCAACATACATTCCCGGCGGGGTGCGGGTATCGACTAGTAATAAGTTCAGGAGAAGGTGAGCTAATCTCGTAAAGAATGCTTACCGAAGTCTCAAGCCTGATATGTAGGTGATCTATGAGACTAGGAGGGAAACCTGGTCACAAACGAGCGTGAGGATATCGACTGGTGGACAGAAGGAGGCGGAACGGAAGCTGACCTAGAAGTGCTTACAAACGATAACAGTGTCCCGGCTCGCGAACGGTAAGAAATCACTAGCAACGGCACTTCATTGGTCTCTTCCCAATAGCAAGAGATTTCGTGGAGCACTTTAAGCTGGGCTTCATGGGAGCCCGTGCTGCTATGGATCAAATTTTCACACTCCGACAAATCCTCCAGGAATGTTAGGATTGCAACATCATATTTACGTGGATTTCAGGGCAGCATACGATACAGTCTAGCGCGAGCAGCAATGGATGGCAGATAATGCACGAGAACGGGTTTCCGAGCAAATTGACGCGGTTGAATAAAGGAACTCTAAAGCCAGTAATGTACTACGTGCGTGTTTCAGAAGCGCTCTCTAATCGTTTTTAAGGTGGACTGTCGGGGGCTCTGTAGCCGCAAGGTTACCGAGTATGCTTTGACAAACGAATGGTCATGAGTTCGAATCTTAGTAGATCATTCGAAGTCAAGGTGATTTTAGTATGGGTTTATTCACAGGCCCTTCATCACCCTTTCTTCATGTTGAATTCTATATTATGCCGATACAGCCTATTGTTAGTGCAAAAATGACTCTTATAGTAAAATGCACTAGTTTTGCTGCGCAGGGATGCCTATGATTGGGGACTGCGCGCTGTCATGTGGAACGAGGTTGGTAAAAGTAGAGAAAAGCATTGAAGGAAGGGGGTACCCAATTACCCACAAGCACGCATAAAATTTAATAAGAATATCGCTCAATCAATAGTAATTACATCAAAAATAAATACAGTGCGGGTTATACAGCAAACACCAGGGCGATATTACAATAGATCAAATATTGGTCGCAGTGATGGGTCCATACAGAAAAAAAAGATGGACTGTCCTGTACACTAGTTAATATCGCATGTGATACCAGCCGGAATACGAGCAACTTTAGCGGAGATCGGGTAACCAACCCCGGTGGAACCTAAGGTCGTATACCAACAGGGGAGGAGGCACAGTGTGTCTTGGCACTGTAAGATGGCAGCCCCATCACGAGACTCGGTAGCGTAAGCCCTAGTACGGCTCCCTATCTAAACCTAAAAAAACTAACAAGAGTCAAGAAATATCTTTTCGGAACATTCGGCATGGACCAAGGCGATGAAATAAGGACATGGAATGGAGACATGGTACCTGGAACTGCAGATCGCTAAATTTCGTTGGTGGCCATAGGGTGCTGCTCGATCAGCTAGAACCGCAAAAGTTTGGCATCGTGGCACTGCAAAAGATCTGTCGCAAAAGCGAGAAGGTGTGGAGGTCCCGTGGCGACAAAGCTAGTATCTGTAATATAGTGCCTAAAGCTGTATATAATTAGCTATACATGTTTGCCTCGTCCATGAATCGCACTTTTGCCCAGTCCGTGAATCGCACATTTACCCCGCTAGGCGCTTGACGGGGTTGGATTAAATTATGGAAAAGTGAAATATATTTTGTAAATTCTTTTCACCGTATTTTTAAAACAGATATGTGAGTGATGTAAAACGCTGCTACAAATTTTCAACAAGTACTATCCTCCTGTTGATATCGTTTTTACCGTTATAACGAAAAATTACATCAAAACCGCCATAAAATAACATTTGCAGCAGTTTAGGTTAGATTCAAGCTGTCAAAGTAGTCACCCATCCATGCCAATGCACAGTGGTCCAGCAGCGAAAATTAAGTGGAAAGTTTTTTGTGGTTCAAAATAGCTCCCCACAATGTTCAGCAAAGTTGTACAACTCTAAAAAACAATCAATGCGAAATCAACGACTAAGTTCCAGTTTGGCTTGTAAACACATAACACATAATAACTTTTTAGAAGAAAGAGATAGAAGGATAATTCTTTCTATAAAGTTGTAGCTAAAGATCATACAAGTAACTTTGCCAAAAACATAGTAGGCGTATTTTTAGGCGTTTCTAACTTACAGGGTGTTTTATAAAAAGACCTCTCAAAAATCACTTTTTCGCTGATTACTTCAAATGCAATGATTTTATTGTATCATAATGTTTTACAAAGTTGGTTATCTTATCAAAAGACATATTTTTGTAGAACATTGTAGGTTGAAAATTCATACGTATAACGAGTTATAACGTTTTTCCTGTGTTTTTTTAGTCTTTTTTGGAATAGAATATCTCAAAAAGGGGCAAACGAAAAAAATCAAACTTGGCCGTTTCTGAAAGCTTAGAGTTTTATCTCAAATATATGTGAAAATAAAAAACTGGTTTTTTCTATAACTCGAGTAATTTCAGTTTAATTATTTCATGTTTGACCATTTTCTACTATGCAGTATTTTCCAATATCTTCTTGAAGACGATTAAAGTCAACATGTCAATAGCAAAAAGGAAATTTGTCGTACCATGACACAATTCGAACTCCGGATAAGTTAAGCGATCTAGTTTTCGTACCACTGCTAAAATATTCATTATATAAGTTTTAATAACGGTAGTTTTTACAATTGTTTATTGTCAAGATATATGGGCTTCGCCCATCATCCAATCCCTACATAAATATAAAAATTATAATACCAAATACAAAATAATATAAAATGCAGAGGTTTTAGTGTACATGTAATTGACCTCTCAGAAATAGTCAGAAAGTTTTTTCTTAGTAGTATCAGTCGACATGTTTAAGTTTAGTATGTTTCTAAAATTGTTCATTAGCTGCATACAGCGGCAGGCTGGTTCATTGCGCGCGTAGTTAGTTCGACGGTGGTTTAGAGTGAAGGGCCTTGGTCTCCACAGAACTACTGTACTCTGGTTAGCAGTTATCCTGGATTTCAAATAATCACTGTCGTATCGTCCTCTCTGCAAATGGAGCTCAGCACCAGCTGTTTTTGATAAATATCTATCTTACAATTTTCATTATTTTACAAATAGTCATGGAAATCTTCACTTGCATATATGCACATGAAATTAAATTTTATATTGATATTTCTGATTCTAGTCTAAAGTAATCTTTTAAATTACTTTAGTGTCAGAAAGCTGAGAAGTCTTAAAATTGATGTCTTATACGTATTCAGGAACAGAAACATGACTATAATCGTAGTAAAAAAGGAGGAACGTTTTCAAGCAAATCCTATTAGAATCCTGGAGTTTTTCGTCAAAAGATTTGAGGGTACCGTTACTGTTATTTTAAATTAGTATCTAAAATGTTCGTGAAAGTAATTCGGTAGTTTAGGAGATTCTTTCCCATTTAATTCTATATTAGCTATATCGCCAATTGTTCATAAAATGCTAGTACACGGCGCAGATATTATTAAGGCTACGGCACTACCCATAGGGTTATTAAGCGAAGAAGTACAGGAAACGCGAAATAAATACATTCGTAAGTTCAGGGAATTTCACGCCAGAAAATTTAACCGGATTGCCAATTTGGAGGATGTATTCAAACGCCTCCTGCTGTCGTCCGATCCAGTCATTGCAATACAAAATCGTACGTATTGTACACGTACTCTGGAGCTTCCACCAAGCGCAAACCAATTAATAATATAATAAATTATTATATTGCTAACAATAATAAAATATTTCGAAAACAAAACATTTTTTGAATCTCTCAAATAAATGACTACCCTTTTTGTTTTCCAAATCAACGATATTCTAATATAAGGTGGTTGAAGTTTGCGAAAAGGATCTAAAGGTTTTTTTCTCTTTTACCTCTTTGCCTGTTTTGATATACTTACCTGCGATTAAAAAATGACATAACTAAAATAACAGTTAACAATATTACGTATGAAATAGCCAATATTTTTTTTGGTGGATTGGTAGATGGTAGATTGAGCATATTTGCAAAATAATGAAAATTGAAAAATAGATATTTATCAAAAACAGCTGGTGCTGAAAACTGATGTCATATTCGGAGTTCGAAGGCTATTTTACGTGACAATCAGAAGAAATTGTGTCAAGGTACGATAAATTTCTTTTTTACTATTGGCATATTGACTTTAATCGTCTTCAAGAAGATATTGAAAAATACTGCATAGTAGAAAATGGTCAAACATGAAATAATTAAACTGAAATTACTCGAGTTAGAGAAAAAACCAGTTTTTTATTTTCACATATGTTTGAGATAAAACTCTAAGCTTTCAGAAACGGCCAAGTTTGATTTTTTTCGTTTGCCCCTTTTTGAGATATTCTATTCCAAAATAGACTAAAAAAATACAGGAAAAACGTTAGAACTCGTTATACGTATGAGTTTTCAACATACAATGTTCTACAAAAATATGTCTTTTGATAAGATTACTAACTTTGTAAAACATTACGATGCAATAAAACCACTGCATTTGAAGAAATCAGCGAAAAAATGATTTTTGAGAGGTCTGGTTGTAAAACACCCTGTAAGTTAGAAACGCCTAAAAATACGCCTACTATGTCTTTGGCAAAGTTACTTATATAATCTTTAGCTACAACTTTGTCAAAGAAATTATCCTTCTATCTCTTTCTTATAAAAAGTTATTATGGATTATGAGTTTACAAGCCAAACTGGAACTTAGTCGTTGACTTCGCATTAATTGTCTTTTAGAGTTGTACAACTTTGCAGAACATTGTAGGGAGCTATTATAAATCGCTTAGCCGCAAAAGTAAGTTTCCACTTAACTTTCGTTTCTGGACCACTGTGCAATGTAGTCAATTTACTCGGAATCTGCACCGATAAATCATTGAATCGCACGTTTACCCCCATCGCACTTTCTCCCATCCTTACTCTACAGTGAAGTCTGATCTCTTCAAGAAGCCCACCGGCAACGGAAATAGATGGGCCTGATAGATGACTACACCATATTTTCGTAAAAATTGAAGCGCTGGTCATCAAGTGCGTGTTCCATCTATGCAAATTGGTGGGGCAGTCGGAAGAGCCTAATCTGGTGAGTAAACCGTATGAGAAACAACTTAACAACTCAATAATTTCCTTGACCGATTTTGCAGTGAATGATGGAGCATTATCATGCAACAAGATCGCTATGTGTTGCCTTTCTTGGTATTCTGGTCGTTTTTTACCCAAAGGTCGATTCAGATTGATTTGATATTTGTTTGATTTTCTATATCGTTCAGTATTATTAGGCAAAGTTGACCAAGCCCTTCTGCTCCCAGTAAACACCACTATTTTGATTTAGCCGTGCAACCCATGCTGGTAGTACCCTTGAACTTACCCAAGGGCTTTGTCGCTTAGGATGCTTACAATGAATCCACTTTGCCAGTCACAATCTGATGGATGTAATTAGCGGGTAGAGCACACACACAGCAATGCGGAGACTCCCCTCTTCACTGCCTCAAGGTCGGCTTACGCTCTTGGCTACCGGACTGTAGTCACTTGGAATCAGACAGCTCGCGTATAACTCCTTTCGAGTTCGGTAAGCGAAAACAAGGGAAGTTAGTTTGCAGATAATGTTGCTTAAAGCTAAAGTTACAATTTTTATTGTTCTCTATCCCAACAATTCCCAACAGTTCATCAGACCGACTGCCTATCTCCACCTCTTTAGCTTTTCTTCTTTTGCTTCGGGGTTCCTGTTCCGTTCTGCAGTCTCTTACTTCCGCTTAGCACCTTCCCGACAACGATACTGCTTTCGCTTCTGGATGTTTGGTAGAAGTGTTAGGCGCGCCGATCGAAGTTTCTGATAACCGATTGTACCGGATAACTGGTATTATAGCGACCGCGCCAACGGATCGCAACGATCCTCAATCGTGATTATTTGGTAAAATGTAAATCCGGCACGACCCTCTTCTTCACTCTTTTACCTCTCAACTTCAACTTTTTAGCTTTACGTTTTCTATTAAAGGTGGAGGAGCGTTCGGTGAGGAAGAAGGGTAGATTGGCTGATACTGCGAAACTTTGATGTGGGGTCAAAAAAATATTGCGTAGTTTAATTGCTGAGAGGGACTCTAACCCATACTATGTGCAATAATCGAAACTAGATGTGAGATTATCTAATATAGGGTGTCGTGTGCTGATAGTTTAATTGTCAAAACACTTGGACGCAAACCGAGAGAGTGTGGATTAGAGTCCCACTTACCAATTGAACTACACAATATATTTTTGGCCCCACATCGAAGTTTCACAGTATCATCCAGTCTACCATTCTTCCTCACCAAGCACTCCACCTCCTTTAATAAAAAAATTATTTACGTTGGACCGCGACAGAGTCAAAGACAAGTAAAACAGAAAAAAATACGTTTTTTTTCACTTCAACCTTTACTTAGTCAAGCTTTGTAACTCTACTGCTTTAGTTTATGTTAGTGCTTTATGTAGTTTATGTTGTCGTACTTTCGCTTTCAGATTAACCGGATTAATCGATTATTCAGGATGGCGGATAAGATTTCGCGCTCTCCGACAGCGCACCCGTTAATTCCTCCCCATTTTCAGTTTTTTATTGTTCCACGGGAACGATGGCCCGGGTGTAACGTTTGGTTACAAATCTCATATGAAATTAGCTTTGCTAATTTAGTATGGTTATCTCAATCTGCTCGAATTTCCTTAATCCAAAAATCCCTACCTCTATCTCGGAGCAAGCTGTCGACAGTGTGAATCTCCAAGTCTACGGACGGAGGGGTCACCCATGCGGAATGGCTTAACCGAGACGGCATACAGTCGAGTGTATGGGTGATAACACTCTAAGTATTCGGACGGAGGAGGCACTCAAACAGGAAAGCTTTGTGTATTACCATCGCCATAGCTCCTAGCAAATGTAAGGGTGATAATACTCCAAGTCCACGGACGGAAGGGTCACTCCTGCACCTACGCGCTCACAGATCGGCCGATACAGTACCACAGGCTAATCCGAAAAATGAAGCTTTATTCTTTTTTGCAAGCCAAAAAAAAACAGAAGTGCGCGACGGTGATCTTAAATGGTCGGTGTTAAGTCAGACTGAACCTGGTGTCAAAACTCTGATTTCGAGAAAAACGCGTTCAAAATTTGCTGCTCTGTATGGTTTATAGCTATCAATCGTTCGAAATCATTCATAACTCTGGCTGATTGCAACATTTATGTAGTCTGATTAGAGTAAAATGTAGCTTAGAAAATTCAAAAGTAAGATAAGTTTTCATTGTGCAAGAATTGTGTTGTAAAGATAATTTCGTTAAGTAATTTTAGTATTTTTAGTAGAAAATACGATTAAAACCAAAATCCAAGAAGAAAAGTGATCACCAATTTTAATAATGCTGGTGTATGGGTAAATTGGTGTGGGTCTATAGCACCAAGTGATGTATCTAATGCGCTCGTAGGTCCTTAAGGGGCCTTTTGTATTTTAGTTCTAGTTTTTAAATCGTTTCTTCGACAAGCACGACAAGTTGAACAAGAAGTTCAACACAACAATATTGCATCCGCATCTAACCAACAAGCTATAGTCATTGGTCAAGGCACCAGCAAAGTAAAGCGTAAGTATTGATAAGGTCTAGAGAATTGTTGGGATAGAGAACAATAAAAATTGTAACTTTAGCTTTAAGCAAAATTATCTGCAAACTAACTTCCCTTGTTTTCGCTTACCGAACTCGAAAGGAGTTATACGCGAGCTGTTCATATTATAGTATTGATTGAACCTGTTCAAGCAGTATAAAACCTAACAAACCCCCCTCCCCCCCACTGACAGTTTGAGGTTTCAATCGGAACAATCGGCCAAATGGTGAATTGGCAATCATATGTCAAAAAAGGTGGGTCACTTAAAGAAGTTTCAAGGCATAATTTGTACCGGATCATTACGGGATGTAAAATTTGGATACAAAAACGCTCAAAAACCTTTGTCCTGCATTGGTACTCGGATTTCGATTTGAATTTGCACTTTGGCTTTGGGATTGGGTATAGGATTGCGATTGGGATTGCGATTGGGATTGGGAATAGGATTGGGATCGAGATTGGGATTGGGATTGGGATTGCGATTGGGATTGGGATTGGGATTGGGATTGAGATTGGGATTGGGGTTGGGATTGGGATTGGGATTGGGATTGGGATTGGGATTGGGATTGGGATTGGGATTGGGATTGGGATTGGGATTGGGATTGGGATTGGGATTGGGATTGGGATTGGGATTGGGATTGGGATTGGGATTGGGATTGGGATTGGGATTGGGATTGGGATTGGGATTGGGATTGGGATTGGGATTGGGATTGGGATTGGGATTGGGATTGGGATTGGGATTGGGATTGGGATTGGGATTGGGATTGGGATTGGGATTGGGATTGGGATTGGGATTGGGATTGGGATTGGGATTGGGATTGGGATTGGGATTGGGATTGGGATTGGGATTGGGATTGGGATTGGGATTGGGATTGGGATTGGGATTGGGATTGGGATTGGGATTGGGATTGGGATTGGGATTGGGATTGGGATTGGGATTGGGATTGGGATTGGGATTGGGATTGGGATTGGGATTGGGATTGGGATTGGGATTGGGATTGGGATTGGGATCCGGGTTGGGAACGGGATTGGGATTGGGGTTAGTAGAATACCAAATCAAGAATGACCCTTTGTTTCCGAGATGTAATCTCTGATATTATTTTTAAAAATTCAAGTTTTTTTGTTGCGATTATAATTAAAAGCCTGCCTGTAGTTGTGAAATCGTTAAAATGTGTTGAGAATTTATACCTCGTCTTTTCACATATACACCTCCTTACTTATTGTCAATTTTTACAATTTGTCAATCGAAATACGATTTGGCGATTAATCGAAATACGACCAATCAACTCGTTCTGATCAATGGGGTCAGTCCCGGCGTAGTGGTTAGCATTCACGCCTCTCACGCCTCTCACGCCTCTCACGCCGAGTACCCGGATTCAAATCCCAACCCCGCAGAAGTCACGAATGACATATAGTAGTAAGCTGTTAAAGTGATTATAATCTTACAAAAAAAAATTCGTTCCGATTAATTGATCTAAAAATTTGTAGGGTAAAAAAGTTGTAGGGTAGATGCTCCAGTAGTTGTGGTTGTGGTAGTAATATTAATAGTAATGGTACAAGTTTGATAAGTATTGAACTACCAGTACCAATATCATTTAGTAAGTATGAAAATGGACCAAAGCCTGCAAAAATAAAACAAATGGAATATTTCGAGTTTCCACCACTACTGTTATTACCATAAATACTGGAGCATCTAGCCTGAGTGTTCGAGGTCGGCTCACTTTTTTTCATTTTAGATATTGATTTTAAATTTTTCAATTCTTTAATTCTAATAAAAATTTAAGCACATGTGAGCTAATTTCCAAATACAAGAAGTGAAAAGGAATCATTTTTCTTTAACGAAACTATAACTATATCGAATCACGACTTCGCGACAAAAAAAGTCAGCAAATTGGCAACTCATGCAACGAAGAAAAAACATCTTCAAGACGAAAAATGAGTTTCCCAAAGCCCACAACTGATTAGCATAACGATCTACTTTGGAAGAAGCGAAAACCGGTGGATGGTTTTGGGCTGCTCTTAACCTAAAAAAAATTGTACAGTAACGTCCATTGACGCATATTTCACCCAAGAGAAGGCAGAGACAAGGCTCCACCGTAAAAAAAATAATGAAAGGGAAAATCGGCAGCAATCGTGCTGTGCTGACCATTCCAACTGATCGTGCGTACCACAAGGCGCGCACATGCAGAAAAAAGTTCAGAAAATAAATAAACCCCGTTTGTCCGTACCGAAAATGACCGTCTTTCGATCCCTTTATTCATGCGCATGTTTAATTTGCTTCCGCGAGAGTTTAGTTAAATATTTACGCTTTTACCAACCGCCACCGCCACCACCCGCTAGCCAGCAGCAGACCTTACGCCGTTCGGACGGGCGGGTGCTCGATTGTTGGTTGATTTCCCTCGAGCAGTCGCCAGGGCTTTTTTTGTTGTTTGACTAGCGGCGGCATTTGTGGGCCATTCGTGACGCGGCTTCGACTAGGAGAGCCTGCCTCGACGCGCGCGCGCACTTATCCGCAGCCCAAGTCAGTGCGCTCTCGTTTGCGTCGCTGGTGCTGGTGCTGGTACTGGCGCTGGCTGCTTGAGCAAAGTGAGAGCATGTCTTGCGTGGTGTCGGTTTCCGTTTTATTTGATCGTAGGAATTGCCAACTAGTGCGCATCGCACCGAACGACCGGTCCGACAATGGCGGATATCTGATTAAGAAATTGGTTACTTCTGCCAGCAGCGCACCGGCAATGGCAAGTTGCCAAGACGTAACGTACCATCACCGTCAATAGTCTTTTGCTGCGTACGACGGTGATGTTTTTGTGGTGGTGAAAATTCTATACCTTGCGTTCATTTTATTGGGAGCGTACTTTCAGTCAGTATGTTTACGTTCTCCCACACGAGGTAGCCTTAAAATAACGGGAGCCCTTTTTATTTGATATGGATGAAAAAAAAAACACACACACAACAACGTTATTTACAACAGGAAAGCATTTATATTGTATAGAGTAAAAAAAGACCTAACGGACAAACAACTCGAATGTGATCATTAGTAGTTTTATAAGTCTAAAATTAGTAGTTACATGTGGAACAAGAACATGTTCAACCACTAGGGGTAAACACAATTGACATTAAATAAGGCTACCTACATCTCTACAACTTTTTATTTCTTGAAAGTTACACTTTCTGCAAGGCCACAGTTAGAGAAATGTGGCAATCAAAGCCTGGTATTCACCATACTGAGGCGTGCTTATTCCTGCGAATGGATTTATATACATAAAGGGGGCATAACTGACACAAGAGGGCAGGTCACAACATACTATGCACTTTGCAAAGTTTCTGGTTCATCAGTTACAGATTTTGCTGATGACACAAAACTGTATTGAGTCAAACCTAAAACAGGACGTGGCACTCGTTTCGAAAAGGAGCCAATTTACTTTCAAAAAGGTACCGGTTTTCAGACTGCTGATTTCAAGCGTGCAGTACTACAAACAAAAATTCACCAGAGAATCGCAAGAGTGTTGCCGGAAACCATAGCAAAAACCAAATAATCAAGATTTTATATTACTGTTTGTTAGAATTTGTTTATCGTGACGTGTTGATATAAAACCAAACTCAAACGGTTTTCCAATATGGATCTGTTTAAGGCAGCGTCGAAGATAAGAGATGACCGGAGTTTGCCAGTGAATTCCGGAACTATTCAGAGACGGCTTGTTGAAAAGCAGCTCGTCGGAAGGTGTCTAAGAAAACTTATGCTTAAGACTTATGCTCACACGGGAGTACCTCCAAACTCGACTGACATTCGGTAAGGAACATCTAGACTGAATCGGACCTGCAATATTCTATGGTCTGATGAAACAAAAGTGAATTTGTTAGGATCCGATGGAAAACGCTGGGTTCGTCGTCCTATTGACCTTGTCTTCAAACCTCAGTATTCAATAAAAATATTTAAACATGGAGGAGGAAATATCATGGTCTGTGGATGTTTCCCCTAGTACGGGATTGGTCTAATTTACTGGATAAAATCGATAATGGACCAATACCTGTATGCTGATATCTTAAAAATTGCAATGCTGCCGCATGCGGAACGAAAACTGCCGTTAAAATGGCAGTTTATGCAAGAGAATGACCCTAAATACTCTGCTTGATAGGTTGAGAGATGGTTTGAAGATCAATAGTCGCAAGATCTAAATCCAGTAGAAAACCCATGGCATATCGCAATCAAAGACCAAGGAGGAACTTTGGATCAAAATCCAGGAAGCATGCCACGCTATCCCTGCCCGTACATGTTGAGTCCATGCCGCGGAGAGTACGTGAAGTTATTCAGAACAACCGTCAAACCACCAAATATTTATGATTAGAGCCAAGAGAAACCCCAAGTAATCAAATGTGCAGATTTCACTTGAGGAACGAGCTTGGCTGTTCAAATTTGGTTCGCAGAACTTTCTTGCTGAACATCAAAACTCTACATTTACAAACCGAACTTTTTAGCAGTTCTTCGATGAACACCTCAATGGCGAAGTTGCAAAAGGAGGCGGAACGAAAGTTAACCAGGGAGTGCTCATGCAATGTCCCAGCACTTGATCTCCAATGAGTCAAATGAGAAATCGGGTGGGTTACTGAAGACGCCTACAAAGTACGCTCCCAGATCTTGTTACACTGGCTGTTACCGATAACACATGGTTTCGTTTGGAATTACCAGGCATGCTTCATGGGGGCTCCGGCAACTATGGACCTTATTTTTACCATCCGACAGATCTTGCAGGAATGTCGGGAGTACAACTTGCTCAGGAATCACATATTTATTGTTTTTAAAGCAGCATGCGATGCAGTCGATCGAGACCACCTATATGACACATAAAGCAAGGACACGGTTATCCGCATAAACTGACGGGACTGTTCAGAATTAAAACTCTTATTATTGGATCCAGTGTGTGTTTCATGCGCATCTCAGAGACACTCTCGAGTCCCTGCGAGAAGCAGCGGGGGTTGACGGCTTGAACGGGTGTACAACACCATTTTTAGATCGGTAGTTCTTTTTTCGTAGTTGAAGTCGGGACGTTGCTCACGGAAGACATATGCGCCATTGAAATGTTCGAGCGGAAAGTACTGTAGACGATATTTGGCGGAGTACAAACTAAAATCGGAGAGTGGCCGAGGCGTATAATGAATCACGAGCTACAGGTACTGCTTAGAGAGATTCCCATCGTACATCTGGCGAAAGTCTGTAGGCTACAGTGGTTAAGACACGTCGTAAGGATGCCGGACGACTATACGATGAAAATAGTTCTCTACCACACCGGCACCACAAGGGGGTGTTCCACGTACAGGATAGAGATGGTCAGGTAGCGGAAAATTTGCCCGAAACCCGCACCCGTACCCGTACCCGCCGGGTTGCGGTCGGGTTCGGGTATTAAAAATAATAAATTTGCGGGTTCGGGTCGGGTACGGGTTTTTAATTTTTTTCTTAATCGGGCACGGTTCGGGTTCGGGTATTCAAATTTCCATACCCGACCATCTCTAGTACAGGATGGTTTGACTAGTGATTTGCGACTTCTGAGACGACTGGGAAATTGGCGACGAGCTACGCCGGCTCTATGCCGTTGACGACAACGACGACGATGGCGTTTATATAAGTATATATATATAAAGTGAATTTTTTTTTAAGGCTACCCCTAGGCCCCTCACAGGTAAATTTTCTAGCTACGCCAACGAGTTCCTAGAGTACAACTTATAGAACTTATCATCTGTTTGTGGTTTTTAAGGCGGCGTACGCTTCAGTCACACGAAATGAGCTGTGGTAGATGATGCTAGAACATGGTTTTCCGATGAAACTTGTTAAGCTAATTCGTGCGACCCTGGATGGGTCCATGCATCAAAACCATGCATCAGAATAACGGGATGGGCTGAAGCAAGCTGCTATTCAATATTGCCTTGGAAACAAAGCCGTAGCGTGGCATTTTGGCGCCCTTGGCGGAAGCCCAATTTGGTGCCCCCTCGTATTCTAAATCAGTGGTCTCTCCAGGTTTATCATTTTTTCGTATACGTTTCTTATCCAATACATCACTGTACTTAACGTATGTATTGGAAAAACAGACCAATTCTATAAAAATACTTCGAGGCCCTGCCAGACGGTTCACCGGAACCTTCGCTACTACCAATCAAAAGATAGACGTCAGCATATTATTCAACTTTGCGGCCCTGGCGATCAGCTCCTCTTCCGTTTTGACCACAACGTTATTGGAGTAAATACTCCTTTTAAGCTTCGGCCAAAAATTTTCTATCGATCGCATTTGGGAGATGTTCCGAGAGTTGGTGATCGGCGGTACAACGTTTATCTTCCGCCAATTTATCTCCTCTAGTGATCTCTTGTCATAATGGGACAAGGCAAAATCCGGCCAAAAGACCACATCCGTTGTGCAATACTTCTTGAAGTAGGCAGCAACCTCCGGTAGGTACTTCGTACTGTATCTTCGTAACTCCTCGTACACCGTAAACCCCGAAAGACTGAACAGCGGCTTCAACATCCTCTTCTCGCTGATCGTCAGTCACAGCAGTATCTTCTTCAGGAGCTTGACGCGGAAGATATACTTGACGTGATCGCTTACCTTCTTGGTGAGGGACGCAAAGTACTCGGTCCTCTGCCAGTCGTTGCAGTCCAGCGTCAATTGATTTTCGATGCCCATTACGTTATCGTGCTTCGTGCGGAAAGATGTATTTCGCCAGCATCTGCAGTCGTTCTCTGGGCGATTGTCTGCTACTCAGATACGGCCAGCCTCGACTGACGCTTCCGCATAAAAATACTTATTTTGGCTAAGTACTTCTTCGTCGTTTAGCCAGTTGCTCCGACCTGTCGGCACGGAACAATGCGACCATCTAGCTCTCGGTCTTCACGTTATGGTCGCGCAGCACTTAGGGCGGTTGGAACCAGGCTTCCGTTCAAGCCTTTCGCCTTTCTCTTGAGAGAGGATGTTTTAAACGCCAAAATTGGTTCTATTCAGCAGATACGAAGTTCTTCACCATGTCCAATTTCTTTGTTACGGGGTGAAGCTGGCAGTACGAACAAAGTGTCGAACGTAGTGGTTTGACTGTTTTCGCCATGGCTGTAACATGAAAACTAACTGATAATGTGGGGGTACTTGCTTGAGGTGCGAATGAAGCCTCTTGTTCAAGGACAAATTATAGCTTGTTCCTGGTTCTAGGAACGAGATTGGTGATGCATAAGCAGTAAGAAACACATGCATACACACATACACACCCTCACTCTGTGCTGAACTCTGCTTTACCGACCATGAAGCCTTTAGCAGGGGCTGGTTATAAGAATGATACTTGCTCGAGGTGCGAATGAAGCCTCTTGTCCAAGGACAAATTATAACTAGTCTCCGGCTCTAGAGCTAGATTGGTTGAAAAGTAGTAAGAAGCGTAGAGGGAAAAAGGGGTGAAACACACCGACACTTTAAGCACGGATAATAAGCAGTTCGCTCACTCTATAGCGATACTGCAATAACAACGAAGTGCGGAACAACACCTGGATAAGATCACAATAGATCAAAATGCTGGTCGTAGTGATAATATCCACACAAAGAAAAAAAACTGATAATGTGGTATGAAAAATTGCAAAAATCAGTGCAGTTTTTAATGCATATGTTATAGCTAATGTTTTTCTGAAGTGCAGGCCCTTTTTGGCGCCCCCAAGTGCTAGCTCCCATGTCAGAGGCCAGTATGGCCGACCGCACGCTTGGAAGGTGCAATACGAAGAAGAAACGTGGAAAGAAATGGGACTACTACTATCATGAAATTGTGCGCATTTTTGGGTTTTGCGGATGATGTCGGTATCCTCGAAATCAACCGCACCGCAGTGAAAGAGGCCCTTCACTTCTCTTCACTTCAGTTAAGCAGATTGCCTTTCTGGGACAAAGCCTGCTGATCAAGGTTTCTCCATGTAACTCTGTTGTGGCTTGTGGGCTACCGCTCTCCAATTCCTCGGACACCGAGTACTATCCGCCAGATCTCGCTCCACCTGGTCTAACCATCTTGCTCGCTGCGCTCCTAATCGTCTTGTTCCTACCGGATTTGAGGCGAACTCCATTTTTGCAGGGTAGTTGTCCGGCATTCTTGCAACATGCCCTGTCCATCATTTCCGTCCAGTTTTAGTCACCTTTTGGATACTGGGTTCGCCATAGAGCTGTGCGAGTTCATGGTTCATCCTTCGGCCTTTAAACCTTTTAAATTTTAAAGTATCGAGATCGTGACTCACCATTATCACTGCCAAAAAGAAGTACATGGTTGATGGCAGGGAACATGGGAGTCCAAATGGTGTTGGCGTCGAAGCGCAGCTGGATGGGAAACAATATGAAGTAGTGGAGGAATTCATATACTTTGGTACGTACGTTACATGTGACAACAATGTAAGCCTCTAAGCAGGGACGTAAAATATACTGGTTGGTGACCAAAATCTGAAGACATTTGACATTATTTCTTGCGACTAGTCATGCGGCAGATTTCTAGTACACACGCACCGAGAAGAAATACCAGAATAACGATATCATCGCTTGCTCGTCGTGTCACACACACTTCGGAGCGGCAGAGACACGCCTCAACATTCTAGCACCATGCATGACAGGTGTAGTGGTTTTTGGTATTCTCGTTTGCTGCTTCATTTGTATGCCTACAGCTTTTTCCCCAAATAATGCGAATTCAAAGAAGAACGTTTCCAAAATTGAAAACGAACTCTACTGCATCTATTCTTTCTATTAAATCTTCAAGATCTTTAAAGTAGTGATCAACCACAAAACCAAAATTCAACAATTCAACAATTTTCATTACATAAATTTCAGGGGAAAAACGCATCATTAATTACAACTTATTTTCTATCGCTTGTCCATACTATTCCAGCTAGAACTGTAAGCAAAAAGCGGCGAATGTCTATCACTTCTATACTGTGACATTTTCTGCGACTGGTCACAAAGGAAATAAGAATGTTTGCTTATTATCATGTACGTATTCGAGCTAATTTCAACGCATCAAGAGATAGGCTCTCTCGATACAGAAACAATACGAAGCGACGGTATTGGCTGAGATTATGACATGGCACTGCATACTGGCAAATGTATAGAAAAATGTAACCGTTTTGGTCCCTGCCTCTGAGTAAAGCGATGAATTGGGTTTTCTACAAATTCCGTAGCCAGCTGAAGTCCTGTAGTCCTGAAGGTCATTTAATAGAAAATTGGTGCTCTATAGCCTTCGTCCTGAAGGCTCTTTACGGATATAAAGCACGCTTAAGGAAGCTAATCGACGAGTGCGTGGGGTTGGCGCTTGGAGAAAACGGAGTGTAATGAAAATGTATGAACCATGAGGTGTATAAAGAATATAAATATTCTAATATAGTGAAGGTAACACAACGTGGCAGGCTGCGGTGCAGCAATGCACGAGAAACACGTCTTAGACTCCGGGGTAGACCTGGCATCCCGCAGATATGTGCTGACGTGGATGATCCGCGTTTAGCTGGTGTTTGAAGGGAATGAAGAACGGTAGCTGCAGACCGACAGTACTAGAGGACGTTCGACGCAGGATCGATAATGGACCGTCGCCACTAAAGAAAAGTAAGTAAGTAGGAGTCATGTAGTGGAGATTGTCGATGTGCTTAGTGATCCTTGTCTGACCATCAAGAACCTTCTGGATTTTGGGATTAGCCGTTTCTAAGGTTCGAGTGAATAACCGGTAAAGGTAGTAGACCGCATTTAGTTTCACGATGCATGATTGCAACGACACCTACTTGGAAACATTCCAAAATTTGCATATCCTAATATTTTTCAGCTAATCCGCATATCCTGATATTTTATAGCTAATATATTTCCGAGGATGGGCATATCAGTTGGACTCCGCGCGTGCTTCCGATAGCATTTCCGATAGTTCTTTGACCGCATTTAAACTCCGCATACCAACAGCAAATGATTGCTTTCAATAGGCATTTCTCGGCACCATGTTCCAACTCACTATTAAACTTGAACGATACTTTTTGCCATTAAAAATAGTGTTTCATTGACTCATAAATGTAAACAAATACAGCATTACGTACCTTTCCATAAGTTTACAGCTACTGAACCGAATGTAATGAAATTTTAACGCCTATCTCGCTAAGGTTGTTACCACGGATAAACCTTCTATTGTTACTCGACCGATAACTCGATCGATCAGTACTTCCCAGTATTGACGTAATTGCTTCAAAACCCCGCCAAACGTTGAGGTCATTTCATAGTTTATGAAGAAAAAATTTTGCTCGATGCAGTCGTGTTACTATTGGCACTTATCGTAAATCAATTTTTTTTTCTTCTGGAACAGAATACGATATGAAAGTAATAAAAATGTTCACGGATCCTAGCCCGTAAAGCAGGCTTTGTTACACAAAGCTGCACGTTGCAGTGAAAGTGATATTAAAATGATCCGGCTGCAATCTTTGTCCGGCGAGGCGAGATTCATAATTATTGATAGCGATCCAAACAATGGTCCAGGCAAAAGGTTAAAGCCTTTCCGCCTGAAGGTCCGAACGATAGTGAAAGTTGTTTATGCTTAAAATTTCAAATGACTTGTGTCATGGGCTCCCGAAATGTCAATGTTTGAACTTTTACTTGCATGCGAACGTCGTCACGTTAAAGTGGCTATAAAGTGCAACCTACGGACGATTCAGAGGGACCTGTTTGCTAACCGCCTCTGGCATCGCGCCTAGCTGCTATTTGCTCGATCTACAGTACCACAATCTATCGATTGATGTGCTTCCGAAGCCGGTGAATCCACAACGTAACTCTTCGAGTGACCGCGATGGATGCGGTTGCGGACTGCGCTAAGTGCACAAGACTTTCCTAAGCCGAACGGTGACATAGGGAAACAGAGGAATCAACTTTAGTTTTCACTCTTTTTTTAGGCAGCAAAGTTGCAATTCTCCAATCGGGTTGAGTGGATCTTCAGAGCAGCTCGGAATTCCTGCGTCGTGTTGTTGGTACGTTGTTCGACATCACCGCACGATCAGTGTATTTCAGGCTGATAAGAGATGTTTCTTTTTCCAATACCTTACCAACCGGTGAAAAATGTCAGGTGTTGTGCGATTGCATTTGGTTCACTGACCGAGCTTTTTACATACTTCGAATGGACCGGAAATTTGTGTGATGAGATTTTCTCATGACTGCTTAAAAGTCCCTTGTAGTCAAATGGAAGATCGGACCCCGTGGTGCGAACTGCTTCACCGCTTCAATGGACGACCGCATATGGCGAAAAAGAGTCCAAAAGAAAGCGGTTGCACCATACGGACCCCGAAACCGAAACCGAAACCGAAAACCGCACACACTGGCTCTGACAAATAGCACCATCCGAATCAGCAATAAACCAATTTAATACTCCGAGTCAGCCGTGATTGTAGTCATTGACTGAGCATTAATTCGGAAACAAAAATCAATGGGTGGCAGGAGAAAAGCTATCAATATTGGACTTTAATGGCTAAATTTTGAATAGCCCACTGTTGCGTTGTTTCCGCACTTTCAATTCACCAAAATCGATTAACGATTTGTGAGCTGTGAGAATAATGTTGCATCAATTAACCTATAGGTAGAAACGCACGCCGACGAAAATATGGGGAATATTAAAAAAGCGCAAAACGCAATGTTATTTTGTACATCCCGACCAGGGGCGAATTGCCTGCCGGAGGTGTACTGTCCGGTTCGGACCATCAGCGGACAATCTGTTCAAATGGGAGGATCGACAAATAAATGCAAAACGCGTACCGTGGCGGTGGCGAAGCGTGGGACGCAGGGCGACGTGACGCGACGGTTTCCTCGTTTGCACCTGCGAAACCGGATAAAGTTTGGTACTTGATACTATTGGTACGTACCTGCGTTGAAACAATTTGCAAATTGGCCGGATTGGGAGCGAAACCACTAGTGGCAGTAGTGTCGACACTTTTTTTCTACTTCGCGGCGTCATCGAAAGTAATGAAATCAAGGTCGATTGCACACCACTATGTAGCATTTGACTTGCGGTGGAGTTATTGTTTTCACTCTGTCATACAATGCGTCTATTTTTCCTAGCCGAATTTCATTTTTTACACATAATGAAAATTTAAAAAAACTCAATTTCACTTGTATTTCCAGAAATCTATTTTCTCGTGCATCGCTTATTTTAAAAGTTTATAAATCTTGCACCAAGCATCGCAGAAAAATATATTAATATGAACAAATTTTGTCAGAAATCCAACAAAAATATTACCTGGAAAACTTCCCACGGTGGTTATCTATTGTTCATGCTTATCGTTAAATCATGTGTATTCGTGTACAGCGTTTATAGTGTACTCGAAAAAAACATGAGAAACATTGATTAGTTTGGAACTTTTTATCGTCTGGGTAAAAATTGATGAAATTTTGACTGAAACTAGCTAAGAGTGTAAAGTTTACATTGGTGGAATTTCATCGTAATTTGTTATAACCAGCTAGCTGGTTTTCGCGATGACATGGGAGCAAGAGCAGATCCGTCAAACGAATCTTGTGCATTGTCGTAGAAAATTCAACTGCAGCCTACAGATTGATCGGAAAAAATCTGGGAATCCATCATTCGACGGTCCCCCCCAAGCAGCATACTTTCATTGCTTTTAATTACTGCAATTAATGCCCAGAATCAAGTGTGCCCCTATGGCATGGTTTTATTTATTTACTATTTGATGGGGCTTTTAACCGTTGGTTGGTTCGCCCCAAGCTGGCATGGTAGTGGAGCCACTCAAGGAGATCCAGATAACCCAGCGGCGGTCAGGCAGCGTCAAAAAGCTGGCCTGGTGAAGGTCAAGAAGATGTCGAGTCTATTTAAGCGTTGGCCCAAAGTGTTGATTCGTGATGCAACGAAGAAGGCGGATGTTTTCATGTGGTTTTTCCCCAAAATAGTGAAACATGCCGACCTTCACATGTTCAAGGCATGCGGAAGGCACCGAATCGGAATGACAAACAAAATACGGTGGCCAAAACCAGCACAAGGAGGCTTGGTTGCCCGACCTAATTCGGAACCCCTTTGTCGCTCAACCATTTGTATATCTGTTATTGTAACAAAAAAATTTAGAATGCGATAAACAAAATCCTTCTTCTTCATTCGAATGAGTCTACTCCCTTTGTCAGCTCTCCTCCCTTATTCTCCATCGACCACTAGTAAAACTGTCTTCTTTTCGATAATCCGTATAAAATGAAATAAAGTCTTTTATATGTTGTTGAACTTCTCTTTCGTCGATAACTACCATATTCTTCCACTTCAGAAACCCCAACTTGCAATCCAGCCACTTGTACAACTGCTATTGGTTCAAATTTGTACTATTTGGAAATTTTGACATTTGAACCTTTCTCTTCCCTTGTAAGAGACCGCCCCCTCCCCTTTGGTCAACTTTCCTGCGCTGATTCTTTTATGTCAAAGAATATGTGTGCAAAGTTTGATGAAAAGACGTCCAGGCGTTCCGGAGTTCTGGCGAAACACACATTCATACTCATGTTCTTCGTCGCCCCCTGTTGGCCTCTTCCTAGTCAGCTCCCCCTTCTGTCACTATGCCCTCTGAAAATCCCTACAGCGGAGACAAACAAAACCTTTTTCAATATATCTCTCCTCTGTGACCTCCTCCTTCTATAAATCCCCCTTCCATAGCTTCTCTCCTTTTCTTGTCCCTAGCCTCGTGCGCAAATGCAATCGGTCTACATGCAAGAGAAACGTAAGCCATTTTACGTATTAGGGCCTTCCTCCCTTGATTTGGAAATCAAGGAAATTTTTGGAGCGTCTTAACAGAATACAAAACCAACAAATTAAATAAAAATAAAACTTATCCAATTTACATATACACATATACAGGTACATATACATAGTAGAATTAAATTGGATAAGTTTTCTTTTTATTTAATTTCTTGGTCTTCCTCCCTTGTTATGGACCATCCCCTTTTGTCAGCTTCCCAGTACACACGCTTAGAAAATTTGACCCACTCTCATAAAAAGTGGAACATAAAACATGTTTTGATGTTTATTTTTCACACACTATATTGAGTTACTTTTACTCCTTTTATGAGTTCAACGGAGAAGCTCATTAATGAGCAATATTTACTCAAAAATGAGTAGTACTTACACAAATTACAAGTAAATTCAACTCAATTATGAGGTCGGCCTGCACTACTCAGAATTGAGAAATTGTCAAATTACTTATATTCTTGGGCTGTTCCACTTTTTGTCAAAGTGAGTCGGTTTTCACTCATTTTTGAGTTGAAACTCACTCATTTCTGAGTTAATCTAATTCATTCGTGAGTTAAATTTTTTAAGCGTGCAGATTTCCTTATGTTATGACATTCTATGGAACATGTGTGCCAAGTTTGGTGAAGAACGGTCAAGGCGTTCTGGAGTAGAGGCGGAGCATACAAACATACAGTGTCCGAGTGCCATCTAATCGACCTTCTCGGATTTGAACCAAATTTCAGATTAGGCTGCGGTGCACCAATTTCAAATCTCTTTTCTTCGTATTAAAGAGGAGAAAATTTTCTATCGATTAGTTGAACTTCATTTTTCTGTAAGAATAATAGTACTGTAGATATTTGAGAATTTGTTCACAACAAAACAAAAAAGAACGTATTCTTTTGGAATAATTTCAACTTTATCAAAGGTCTTAGACATGATTAACGCATTTCAAAAATTTCATTTTATGTGATTCTTAAAGGCCGATAAAAAACAAAGAAATTATGGGGTTAATAATAACAATCGGTTGAAAATTGTAGAAGTTATGACCGTTTTACTGAAACAGTAATGTTTGCGCATTTGAATATCATGCTCTTGCAAACACCCACTTACTTTAAGCTTTTACCATCTTACTTGTCCACAAGCCACAAATATACCTCTCTCTCTCTCTCTCTCTCTCTCTCTCTCTCTCTCTCTCCCTCTATCTATCTATCTACCTATCTTTCCTCTCTTTATTTTTCAAACACACACGTATCAACATTAAGGTCGGAGCAAATTTTCCAATTATGTTTACTATATTTTATTATATGTAGAGCCATTTGACTCATGCTTAGTATTTTTAGTATTTATTTATTCACATACTTGTAGCATGGGCTACGGGAATCGAAGATTATTTGTATCCCTGATGTAGCAATAGGATATCAGATGAACCGTTGCTTTTCAAGAGATGACCCTTTTCTCAAAATTTGTCGGTTATCTATGTTTACCTGCCTAAACAATACCTAATCTAATATTATCTAATTTTCATAACTTCTGCCTAACTTTAATAAAAACAAACTTTTCCTATACCTCTCCATTGCATCTTACTATAATTCTTCCGTGAGCCCGGGAAGGTGATTTTGATACCGTACGATAGCCGGTAGCTGAATATTTTTGTGACATTTCAATTCAAAGAAATTAAATTTCGTGACATGGACGCGAAAACAAAAATAATATTTACCAACTATTTGTTGGTTCAAATGTCAAAGGTTATACCGCCTTTAACGGTAAACACAAAAGAAACAGAGATGAAAGAGAGAGTGTTCTTGCCAAGCTGAGTACATTTTTTGTTGCGCAAAATTGGGTTGTTTTCAATGTGTACAATATGCGTTACCAAGCAACGACGTCTGTTGTATTCAACAGGAAAATATTGACAGTTTCAAGCATATTTTCACACATGACGCATGGTGAAACACTAGCGCCAACTTCTGTTTTTTATTTTCAGAAACTAGAGGCGGTATCCTATAGTCTTCAAACTCTACTTAATGCTGTCTATGAACATACGCTATTCAGCTGAGTCATAGGACTCACCAATAGCCCCTTTACATCCGAACAGTAACTTCGAATAGACCCTTTATATCCGAACACTAACAAGCATTGTCTTAATTGGCATAACATTTATCGAATTGCTTGTCATGATCTATATAAATGGAAACGCAGTTTGCAATGAAGCAGTGAAATTAACCGAGGTTGTAAAAATCTAGTTTCCACAGGCGTAAAAGAGTATCCGTGGATCATTTTCACGTTTAAACTCATGCTTTGTTACGTTCATTTTTCTTACTGTTCTTAATATTTTCACAATTCTTACTATTAAGAATTCAATCACTCAATCATGCTTGAAGATCATGAGCATGTTATACAAATGCTCAAATATTACTATTTTAGTAAAATGGTCATAACTTCTACAATTTTCAACTGATTGTTATCATTAACCCCATAATTTCTTTGTTTTCTGTCGGTCTTCAAGACTCACATAAAATGAAATTTTTGAAATGCGTTAATCTTGTCTAAAACCTTTGATAAAATAGAAATTATTTAAAAAAATGCGTTCCTTTTCGGTTTGTTGTGAACAAATTCTCAAATATCTACTGTACTATTGTTCTTACAGAAAAATGAAGTTCTATTAATCGATAGCAAATTTTCTTCTCTTTAATATGGAAAAAAGAGATTTGAAATTGGTGCACCGCAGCCGGAAAAATTTGTGTTTATGTGTAAGTACTTTCTTTCTTTAAGCAAAATTTCAACTTTAATGCATATCTCAAAAACTATAATTTACTTTAATTTTTTCTGACCACATTTTCGGATTCAGCGGCCAATATTACATGAAAAATCACCTTCAGTTTACTGAGTTCACGCTTTTTGTTTTATTTTGTTAACTAGTGTAATCTAAAACTATCGAGGAATAACATTGCTCAATTCTGCCTACAAGGTGCTTTCCCGTATCCTGTTCTGCAGACTGAGACCGTTAGCGGAGTCCTTCGTCGGTGAGTACCAAGCTGGTTTTCGTGAGGGTCGCTCCACGACGGATCAAATGCTTACCCTGCCTCAATTGCTAGACAAGTTCCGGGAGTACAACTTGCAGACAAACCATCTGTTTGTGGACTTTAAAGCGAAGTACGATTCAGTTAAACGAAATTAGCTGTGGCAGATAATACTAGAACATGGTTTTCCGACGAAACAAGTTACGCTGATTCGTGCGACGCTGGCCGGATCCAAATCATGCGTTGGAATAGTGGGTGAGACCTCAGATGCTTTCGTGACGTTGGATGGACTGAAGCAAGGGGATGCACTCTCTAACCTGCTATTCAACATTGCCTTGGAAAGTAATGTAAGTATTGTAAGGTTTTGCCTGAAGTGTGTAAAGGTATGTTTTACACGATACTTGGGAAATAAGCGGTAGCGTGTAACTGGTCGGTTGGACAGAGTGTGGTCGAGTGTACAGGGGATGCCCGGCGGAAAGGCAATTGAGTGAGTGGTTAGTAGTGGATGTTTGGGCAGATGTTACACGACTGTCAGCCAATTACTTGCTTGCCGAACACCATTTGCCAACTGGCTTCGGAGCTTGCAAATAAGCTTGTAAATGTTTTTACAATTAGCAAGTTTCGAATACATTCTTACATAATATCCATACAATCGCTCAAGGTCAGGGGATCGCTGCACACTTTTTCAGTACAGTTTACCTTTAGGACATCATATTGCTCTAGGTTTAGAACGAATTATGAAACAAAGACCGATTGAGACGGCGAAACTTGGTCACTGTTTTTTCTTCAAAAGAAATAATCGAAATTGTAAGCAATCAAAATTGCAGTGTCCTGTCTGTCACCCGCTCAGTTAGCCTCGAGGTTCGATACTGGTCTAGCAAACCAGTCATTGTATGCTCGAATTTCGGCTGGGCGGTGCTACTAGCATCAATAGGATCGTTACACTAGCCCCATAATTGTCCTGTGCTCTAATAACCGTCTGCTACTTACTTACTTACTTATTCAACCGAGAGCCGGGGTGGCTCTTGCCGTATCAAGAATTTCTCTCCATTGTACTCGGTCCTGGGCTACTCGTCGGCAATTCTTTGCGCATCTCGACACACGCAAGTCGGCTTCAACCTGATCGAGTCATCGTGCACGTTGAGCCCCTCTATTCCTGGTGCCGGTGGGGTTCTTGAAGAGAACAAATTTCACTACATAGTCGTCCGGCATCCTTGCGACGTGGCCGGCCCACCGCCGTAGTCTCCCAACTTTCGCCAGGTATACGATGGGTTTGTACTCCGCCAAAAATAGTCCGCAACACCTTTCGTTCATAAACGGCAAGTGCACGTATGTCTTCCGTTAGCAAAGTTACTGTTTCAAGTCCGTAGAGGACTACCGGTCTTATTAGCGTTTTGTACATCGTCAGCTTTGTGTGGCGGCGTATGCTCCTGGATCGAAACGTCCTGCGAAGGGAAAAGTAGGCTCGATTTCCAACCCAGAATACGTCGTTGGATCTGCTTACTCGTATTATTGTCGGCAGTGACCAGAGATCCCAAATATACGAACTCATCAACCACTTCCAGTTCATCGCCGTCAATAGTCACTGTCCGTGGGAGGCAAACGTTATTTTCTCGGGAGCCTCTTCCTACCATATATTTGGTTTTCGACGCATTAATTTGTAACCCTATCCTCCTAGCCTCCGTTTCTAGTCTGGCGTAGATTGCCTCCGCCGTCTCACGGTTTCTAGTAATGATGTCGAGGTCGTCTGCAAAGGCTAGGAGTTGGCTACTCTTGCTGAAGATCGTTCGTCTCGTTTCGATGCCCGCTCGCCGAATCACACCTTCAATGGCGATATTGAATAACATACAGGACAGTCCATCCCCTTGCCGTAACCCTCTGCGCGATTCGAAGGGACTTGAGTGTGTCTCCGAAACGCGCACGTAGCACATCACTCGTTCCAGAGTAGCTTTGATCAGCCGCGTCAGTTTGTCCGGAAAACTGCATTATCTGCCACAGCTGTTCGCGTTCAACGGTATCGTATGCTGCTCTGAAATCCACGAAAATATGTTGCGTGGGCACGTTATACTCTCGACATTGCTGGAGGATTTGTCGGAGAGTAAAAATTTTATCAGTAGTAGCACGGGCCCCTATAAAGCCCGCCTGATACTGCCTTACGAAATCCCTTGCTATTGGAGATAGACGACGCAACAAAATCTGGGAGAACCGGAACCGGCTGTCGATAAAGAAGAGTAATAGCTTAAGACGATTATAACCAAGAGATTACTTCTATTGGGGGGTTTTGTCACCGTAACTTGATTAGCTTTGATATTTGTTAATTATTTTCTGTGAAATGATGACTAGGTTAAAATTCTTTTTTGCAAGTGACGTTTTAGTCTGCTACTTTTCGACTATCATCGGAAGCTAATTAAGCAGCAGGAATATTTTCCTTTGTCACATCAGGAATGAGTGTCCTTCTGCAGGGCTAGCGATTCATGTGACAAAGGAGAATAATCCGGCCGCTTAATTAGCGTCTGATGATAGTCGAAGAGTAGTAGGCTGAAACGTCACGTGTATAAAAGGATTTTAACGTAGTCATTATTTCACGGAAAATAATCAACAAATATCAGAAATGATTATAACTAAGCCTTGAAGCCCAAGGTAATATACCGAAACACTCTTTAAACACGACAAACACGAAAATGGAAATACGAAACGGATAAATCGGCATGTGACACGGAAAAGAATAAAGAAACGATTAATGGATAACGATTGGAAAACGGGTACTTGGAATGTCAAAAAATTCCCATGAACCGACAAGAGCTGGCTTGCTTGCTCGAGAGCTACATGGATTCGGAGTGGAGATCGCTGCTATTCAAGAAGTTCGGTAGCCAAATTCCGGAGAAAGAAAGTTCCGCGCAGTAGGCCTTATTGTAGGCACTTCTTTCAAGTATCACATCTACTACAGTCAGTGGCTGTAGAAAGGCAGAATATGGAGTTCGTAGTGTAGGGAAAGCAGAAGCAACCAGTTATTCGGTGGAGGCTCGTAGACGACCGTTTATGTGTGTTGAGAAATAAGCGCAAATTATTCAACTACAGCCTAATCAGCGTATACGCATCGAGAAATGATAAACCCGATGATTTTAAGGACGAGTTCTATGATAAACTCGAGAGGATCTATGAAGAGTGCCCTAAACATGACGTGAAAAGCAGCATCGGAGATGCAAATGTGCAAATCGGGACGGAGGAACTCTTCCGTCCTGTCACTGGAAGACATACCCGTACAAAAATTTACATTAAATTTTGTAGTAGTAGTAGAATGCATCTATAACAGTTTTCATTGTGAACATTGAAACTTATGGTAAATTTATAGTGAAAGTGCCTTAAATTCAAATTTTATTCACCTTTTTAGTTTCTTTTTTTAAGCTGTAGAATTGGCCTTATATGGCCATAAATTTATTGCCTTTTTTAATTATATTTTGTTTTTTCGCCTAAAGAAATTACCATGAAAGGAAGATAACTTTTACTGTAAATGAAAATTTTTGTTCGCGAAAAACTAGATTTTTTATTGTTAAGATACTTAACAACCCGTCATTTTTATGGTAGAATATCTGAAAACCATGAAAGTTATGGCGGACAACAATAAGTTTGATGTTATCTTTTCTGATTATCGTCAGAAATTGTTATTGTTTTTCACTGCATTTTGTATCCTACTGTTACAATAACTTTTATCTTCGTGTTATGGTTATTTTTTCCGGGCAGCCTTCCTCTGTCGACCAACGAGAACGGCCTGAGGCTCATAAATTTCACCGCGGCCAGAGAAATTATTGTCTTTAGCACCTACTTGCCACGTCTGAATATTTGGAAACACACACTGGATGCATCCAAATGGGGACTCTAGCTCTCAGATCGATACTGTCTTGATTGACGGTAAACCTAGCGATCTCTTCGGGGACCAAATAACGACTCTGACCACTATCTCGTCGCGTGTAGAATTCGCACAAGATTGTCGAACGCGGAGAATGCTCGCAATCAGGGTTACCACATGCACAGATTATTCTGTGTTTAACAGATATTTGAAAGAAATCGCCTGTACAGAATCTGTATGCACAGAATACAGATTTTCACCAATTACAGATTTTTGAGCTTTTACATGAGAGTGAAAGAGACGGAAATAGTCAGCAAAATGACTCTCCGTCTCTTTCACTCTCATTGTTTTACATTGTACAGATTTTTGCACAGATATTTTTCCTCGCTGTATAGATGGCCAGATTTTTCCAACAAAAAACACAGAATTATATGTGGCATCCCTGCTCGCAATGAGAAGATAGACTATTATCGACTGCATTTGTAGTAGGAGCAGGCAGTCTGGTGCCGACCGTCGACCGGGCACCAGACTATATTCTCAGTGGTAGAAGCAGAAAGAGCAATCATATAAAAATAATTACTGTCGTATATGTATGTGTGGGTATGAATGGGCAGACTGGAATGATCGAAACTGGAGCTGAGATTATCTAATATAGGATGTAGGTTGCTGATAGTTTAATTGTCAAAACACTTGGGCGCAAACCGAGAGAGTGTGGATTAGAGTCCCACTCAGTAATTGAACTATACAATATATTTTTGATCATCCAGTCTACCATTCTCCCTCACCAAACGTTCCTCCACCTGTAATAAAAAATGATTTACGTTGGACCTCGACAGAGTCAAGGACAAGTAAACTAGTAAAAATTTATATGTAATTCGAAGTAGCATTGTGTGACATTTGTCTTCATGTTAGCTCTTACCATGCCAGTAAAAAAATCAAACCTCGAGCACAACGCCATGGCAGAGAGTTATATGACCAACTGTTGATTGATTTTGAGGGGTGTCTTCACATGGACAATAAAAATTACACGATTTACACGATGACTGATTTGGAAGATGTCGCAAGCTGCCATTATTGTAGCAAAAATGTATAAAAGTGCCATTAACAAACCAGACCAGTGAGACCGATTGAAAGATACTAAGATACTAAACAATAATGAGAAGAAAAATAAAGGAAAAAGGCGGAGTGATAACAAACATCATTCAAATAAAAAATTCCATAAAATGGTCAGGACAATGCAATAATGTATGTAATGTAATGACAATGCTGTAATGTAAATAATACTTCAGAAATACCTTAATTTTCATTCTATTTTATCAATCCGTGAAGGTATTTATTGAAGATCTAATCAGAATCACTAAATTGGTAACATTACTAAGCACCCTTTCATCAGTAGGTACAGTACAGAAGCAAAACTCCGCAACTATGGCCGGAAAATTACTGCATTATCATTGAAATTGGTACCGTCCGTAAAGTGATTTTTTTCCTTTCCAGAGGCGATTCTAATGAAGACATATTTATGGCAAATCACCTTTTTAACTTCCACTAAAGAGGTGGAGAATCGAATGAGATGATAGCCCAGGGCCGTACGGCACTGCAAAACGAATGGCGCTGATTGCGCAACCATCATCTCGCAGGGGAAAGATGCAATCACCGACCGTAGTAGCTTTCCAAGGAAACGAGCAGCAGCGGCCGTCGGTTGGTTGGGTGAACTTTCCCCTAAGAACCTGGGGCGCTTTGCGCCAGAGTCGTGCAACCGTTTATCTAATAGGTCCCGTCCCGTCCCGTTCCGTCTTTCGACGAAAAACAAGCTAGCGGACTTGGGACGTGGAGGATCGTGATTTGCTCGAGATAGATCTTTTCTATCTTATCTTTTATGCCCTACGCTAGCCGGACGATACCGATATAGATCACACATCCGCCTGTAACCGCAAGGGAGTGAGGGGAATGGAACAGAATGAACTAATCATGCTACTCCCGCGGAATCCTCAGCACACTGGAGGAGGAAATAGGAGAAAAATACACGCAGAATAATGCACTGGGTCGATGATCGGCTTGTTATTTGACGGAGTCTGATCGGGTGATTTAATTTTCTTTTCCAAATTTTTTATTCGTTTACTTTTCCGATCAATATGATCCGACTATGATCGTACATTATTAAAAAATTTATAAAAAAAAATTAGACTAGCAGAGTGTCATTAGAATTCTAGTATTCCATCGTCAAACTTGCTCGCCGTTGGGAATTTATTGCACAAGCCAGACAGACGAACGGCCCTTTTCACCCAGCCGGCAAGTTACCTGCGGAATATGAAAACGTAAATGCCCACCGCAAGGTGTGCAGAAGTTACCCGCCGGCCTGTCAGGGAGCAAAGGTATGTAGCAAAGGTAGGTACCTATACCAATCGCGAAATAGGAAACTCATGCTGGCAGAACTTTCGATCGTTTATTTTATCGTTTCCTCATGTGAGAGATCGCGGGAAATAATTAATTGGTGTTTTTTATCGGCTCTTGAGGTCTGAAAGGAATTACGCAAAAAAAACAAGTCGATCGCGCAGAAACAAGCCAGCTACATGTATTTGTTTTACGTTCTAGTGCTATTTTCCAGCTTGTCTGCGGCCGTGGAGATTGTGGTTGGTTTGGCATTGATGGGTCGTATTTTAACGTATGAACATACCACCAATTGTAAAACAAGTCATCCCATTGCAAAACAACTCCGGGATCTTGTCGATTGTCTGGCTTGGGCTTGAGTGGTCTTGGACTATGGTTCGGTAGCAGTATAGTTTCATATCGATTTTATGATCTTCTGCTAGTTGGAAGTGGCTATCGCTACCGAAGAAGATTTCGAAGAAGAAAAATCAAACATGCCTGCAGTCTGCTAGCGATATGATGCTGTTAGCTGCGAGCAGAATGGATGTTAAATCTCGCTACAAATTGGTCATTAGCTAGCTAGTCTTTGGCCGGGGTCGTGCGCCGATTTTATGGGATAACTGTACGTGAAATTGTTCTGTGCAAATATTGCAACCAACGAACTCGCGATAAACGGTTATTTAACCCCATCATCAAGTGTAAATAAACCAACTAGAGGCAATCAGCCGTAAATGCAGTCGACGATACGGGGAGAGGCGTCCCGACTGCGATTAAAGCTGTTAAACCACCACGTAATATTCGGTTTAACTAGGCAGCAAAGCAAACAATCGGCTTTGTCGTGAAACCTGAGATTGAAGCAGCAAGTTTACGTCTTCTCTTCATTAAGAATGCTTCAAGTTGTTGAATGATGCTGGCAGTAAAGGATAGGTTTCGTGCGTATACAATAAAACCACTTGACTGTGCGTTGAAAGATAATGAATATGGGATTTATTCGAAAAAGTCTAGCTTTTATCGTGGAGAATCACTATATTAAACGCTTTAAAGTTTTCATTGAGACGGACAATCAATTCGACGAAATGGAATGTCTATCCCTATGAATGTGGCAAATTAAAATTCCAGCCACCATTTGGTATTATTACTCTAATTGCATGTAAATGAAAATTTTTAAGACAATTGCAAAATATTTAAACGATCCATTTAAGTATTTTGTGATCAGAAACTGTGAAGCAGTTGACCACGCAAACACAAAATGGAATTAAAAAAGAACTATTCTAATTTAGAAAGTTATGCATAGAATTATGGAATAATTTACCATCTTTAATTAGCGCCAAATTCGTTAGATGTTTTTATTTTCATTTTGTCAGTTTTTTGAAATCAATTATATCAATTATATAGTAACAATTTTAGTTTTTTTACACACTTATGACGGCCTTGTATCCAAAATAGGTTATGAAAACAGTCATAAATGCACTATAAAACTTACAATATTGCTTGGGGTTAGTAACCCTGCAGCGCGTAAACATAAGCATAAACAAGGGCTTAGGATATCGCCCGTGGATTGGTAACCCTGCAGCGCGTAGAGTACAAAAGAAAAAAAAAGACCAGCAGTCTGGAAGCCATATCATCCGGATCAGAACTGTGTAACATCACCGTAGTGACCGCATAGTCAATGATGAAAACTAAATTACTGCTGTCTACATCAACGACAAAAAATCGACTGACTATTTCTGAAGCAAAATAGTCACCTTCTATCAAAGTAGTGACGAAAAATATTTTGACCTCACTTTCTCTTGATAAGTCGGTCAGTTACTCGTCAATAATCTATTTATATAAGAGGCTTGTCTGTAGCCAAAACCAGGCCTCTGACAAGAACTCATAAAAGGATTATCGGTAATTAAAAACAGGTCTCTGACAGGACGTCATGGTTTTATAGCACCGGTCGACCGCTGAACTGCTCGATTGCTCAACTGGTTGACTGGACTGCTCGACTGGACTGCTCGAATGGACTGCTCCATTTGATTGCTCGACTGGATTGCTTGACTGGACAGCTTGATTTCACTGTTCGACTTAAACACTCGACCTAACTTCTCGACTCAACTGTTTGATTTAACTGTTTGATTCGATTGCTCGACTCAACCACTAGGTTCTGCTGCTAGACTAGAATACTCGACTCAACTGCTCTATTCAACTGCTCGACTCGACTCAACTACTCGACTCGACTCAACTGCTCGACTAAAGTGTTCGACTCAACTGCTTAACTCAACTACTCGATTGGACTATTCGAATCGGTTGCTCGACTAGACTACTCGATTAACAGCTCGCTTTGACTGCGACTGAAAAGCTTGAGTAAACTGTATGTTACAACTGCTCGATTTTACTGCTCGACCAGACTTTCGATTCAACCACTCGACTAGACTACTCGACTCAACTGCTCGACTTGACTGCTTGATTCAACTGCTCGACTGAGCTGCTCAATTGCGTTGTTCGACTTAAACACTCCACCTGACTGATCGAATCAACTGCTCGACTTAGCTGCTTGACTCGACTGCTCGGCCGAACTGCTCGATTCAACTGCTCGACTGGACTGCTTGATTGAACAGCTTGATTCAACTGCCCGACTAGACTGCACGATCTGACTGCTCGACTCGACTGTTTGATTCGACTGCTCGACTCGCCTGCTCAACTCGATTGCTTGTCGCGATGTCATAAATCAGACCGGACCAAGTCGCAAAATTTTTAAAAAGGAGTAAATGACAGCAACTACAAAGGCTCAATTCGATTGACAAAGTAGTCTAAGTCCCTTAAAAAAATGACAGCGAACGATCAAGAACTTTCTAAGCAACATTTTACTCTAATCAGACTATATAAATGTTGCAAACAGCCAGATGATTTCGAACGATTGATAGCTATAAACCATACAGAACGGCAAACTTTGAATGCGTTTTTCTCGAAGTCATAATTTTGTCACTTGGTTCTGCCTGGCTTAACACCGACCATGTGAATCGGTTCGCGGCAGAAAATGGACGGTTCAAAGTCACTCACACAAAAGAGCTATTTGGCCCACCTATAGAAGCAGCACAGTAGAGATAATGTTTTTATTCAGTTAAATAAAATCCAATGCGAGCATAAAAACTATTTGTTTCAGTTTCCGGACTCTTTTATGTACAACATCTTAGAGCTATATTATGCAACATAAGAACTTAAAGAACTAATACAAAGATTAAACACCTTCGCAAACACTGACCAATGGAACCGTAGTGTTCTGAACAGACATTTATATTTTCCGGATCGTAAGATTCGGGCTCAACTAGTCAAAACCTGTATAATTTAGTCAACTTCTTTTGTTATTTTAGTAAATATGTATATTTTTAGTATGGAGGTTACTAATAGAACACAAAAATCAATATTTGATGCCATTTTGAAATCCAAGATGGCAGACTATTATTTAGTATTTTGCATGAAAAGCCATGCAATAGACTTTTGACGTAGGACTACGTCTTTGTTTACTATACTGGGACTGGGTAACGCTTTGTGAAAACGAAAATTGAAGTGTAACGTTTGAATGAAAGATTTCAAATGGTAATAACTATTAACCTACTGAACGAAACTGAACAATTATATGTCTTTGGGTACATAAAATGACCAGCAATTTATGGAGGTGGTGAGAGAGCAATTTTATAGAGGGCGTAAGAGGGGGGGAGCTCCTATACAAATGATACACAAATTTCCTCAAAACTCGAGATCTAATCAAACAAATGGAACCAGCTTTGGGATGTGGGGGTTTTAGAAGGTAGGAATTTTTTCAATGGTGTACTGAGACCCCTTCCCCTGCTAAGAGGGGGGCTCCGATATAAGTGAAATACAAATTTCCTCATAACTCTAGAACTAATCAAGCAAATGGAACCAACTTTGACTTGTGGGGGTTTTAGAAGGCAGGAATTTTTTCTATGGTGTACTGAGACTAATCCGTCTTTTAACAGGGGGGCTTCCATACAAATAAACACAAATTTCCTCATAACTCGAGAACTAATCAAGCAAATGGAACCAAATCTAGAATGCGGGGGTGTTTGGAGGCAGGAATTTATTTTATGATGGTTTGAGACCCCTCATCGCTGTGGTAGGAGGATAAGGACTCTCATTCTCATACAAATAAAACAGAAATTTTTGCGTATGTGCTATATTTTTTGCTATGTAACAAGCAGTCAGCTGTCAAAGTAAACTAGTAAAACCTTCTCGGAGCAAGAGACAGTGAATTGATGTCGCTAACTTACGTGCCCGTTGCCATTCATGTCAAAAGAGAAGTATATTTGAATGGCACGTCATATTTGCGATGAACGTGCTTTAGCTTTAATGTTATTTGTAACCAATGGGAGGATTAAAGGACACAAGCGAGTTAAAGTAAGATTATTGAAACATGTCCAGCTACGCATAATCATATTTAATACAATAATTTGTGAGCTGGTCATTCATTACTATTTCAACCTTTGTGCATCATACAGGTGATTTTTGAAAGAAAGCTCTATGTCTCAATGGTTGCAGGCGTTGTAGGGGATTGTCCCCTGTTGTGAAACGGCCCCGGTTGTGAAACACCCGTAATTTTTAACATTTTTATTATCCTAGTGCCGTCAAGTTACTACCAACGTCTAGTTTCATAGTAATATAACTTTTGAGCGAACAACGGTCAAACTTCAACATTTACAATGCTTTGTATGAAAAGTGTTTAAAAAAACACCCAAAAAAGTTTTTTCGCATGTTTTGCAATTGATTATTTTGTGTACCAACTGGAATAAAAAAGCTCAGGTAAAGGCATATAAGCTAAGTTTTGGACCTCTATTTCATCACACAGACAAATTTTAGGTGAAATAATTGACTTAAAAATTATTATATAATTTTTTTGCAATATGACCACCGCCCCGGTTATGAAACAGTCGAGTTCCCCGGTTGTGAAACATCTAGAAAATCAATTATTTTATACTTCAATGATCGTGCATTACTTCAATTGGGGCATTAAGAGTTTTTATGGCAGCAGGATTCATTTAGGTTTAGCAAAAACTCAATTCCTTATAACACATGTTACAGGTCAGTGCATTTGAAATGCGCCAATACGATTGCTTGCTTTTTTACATGCGTTCATTGCGATTCAGATTTAAATGTTTAAACGAATAAATTGATTAATGATTTTGTTTTTTTTTTAGTATTTTCCATGAATAAATGATTTTAATTCTTGATTTTCCTTGGATATTTCTATATTTTCTTTTCTTTCTTAAAGATTTACCGAGGTGTTTCACAACCGGGGACACTTTTCTTTTAGCCACAAAAAACTAAGTCTTGAAATTTTGCTATAACTTTTTTGTATTTTAAACAAAAAACATATACTTCCTTTGGCAAAAAGATAAGTATACGTTTGAACTTTCCAATGCTTCAAAAAGATTTAAAATTGGATGATCCGATCAAAAGCTATGGCCAAAAAACAAAACCTGTTTCATAACCAGGGACATTCCCCTACTTATGAACCCCGTCCACGTATTTTCAAAGCCACCATTGCATTCAATGAAGAATTGAATCTAAATATTTCACTCTTCTCTTTTAAACATTAACTTAAACAATGGCACTCACAGATTCTTATAAACATGCATATGCCAGAAATGCAGTTTACATTAGTCTTTGATCTAATGATTTGATATAGTCCTACGTCACCCTTTCGTACAACTCTTAGGGCTGTATACCTTGCAGTTTTTTAGAATGCGGGTGGATGCAGTTAAAAGTTAAAAATCGATGTTTGACTCGGCTTAACTGGTCGAATGGACTGTTCGATTCAACTGTTTGACTCAATTGCTCGACTCGATTGTTCGACTGGACTGTTTGACTTGACTACTCGACTAGACTGATCGACTATACTTCTCGACTCGACTGCTCGATTGGACTTAACAGCTCGAGTGGTCCAATTTTTTCACACACGCGTACTTATTCTAACGAACGCGCCGGTATAAGCATCTCTTTAAAACTTCCGCTCTTATTTCTTCATGCACTGCAACGAATTTTTGCAAGTGTGTGTCTATCTAACAGCTACAATCGTCGCTCGTCATTGCAGCCCGATCTGCTGATACCGATTACCTACGACAGCTCATACTCCCGCCCGTGAGTAGAGTCGAGGGCGAAGATGAAAAAGAAGAAAAACAAAGTAATGGAAAATTTGTACCGTGAAGGCAGGTAATTCCGATCAGTACTTAATTCCGACCATTTAACTAAAGTTGTCGATTTTTAGGAGACTGAATAAAAAACCATAATTAATAAGAATCCTCATGATCAAAGTTTGCCTTTGAACTATGAATTTTAATTCAACCTTTCAAAAATCGGCTATTTTGGTTGAACGATCGGAATTAGCAATTGATCGAAATTACCTGCGTTCACGGTATCCCAGTGCGCCACCAGCCACATGGGCAGCTGATTCCCCGCGAGTTTTTTGACTCGGGAAAAGGCTATGCAGGAAGACAATGTGAGGATGAGCATGCGCGAGTGTGTGGGTAGCAGAATGTCTGCACACAGCACCGGCGGCTGTTTCTTTTACGCCTGCGTGTGCGGGGTTAGCGTAGAATGCTATGTTTCTCATACTGTTTCGCGTGTGAGTAGACATGGTTGGATTCGCAACATTGATAGACTCAACTGCTTGACTTGACTATTCGACTTGATCGGGAAATCGCTAACCACTTTCGAGATGGATATTTTGGAACGATCCCTAACCCAGCTACCTTTTTGAAAACGTAGTCCTACGTCAAAAAACCATGTAATTATGGAATGTTTCGAACAATATTTTTGTTGCCGTAGGACTACGAAAACTTCCTTGCGCCGAACGGATATCTTTTGGGAGACTTTTTAAACATAAAATGATTGCAATCGTAGAAAAATCGTTGATTAACGATATTTAGTCAATTTAATGTACAGTAGGATTTCGAATTTGGCAACAAATGCGTGTCGCCTATGTTGCCAAAATCGAAACCGAGCCAAAATCTAGACCCTTTTTCGATATGAAAAAATTTAATGTAAATGCTTTAGAAGTTGACTAAATACCATTAATCAACGTTTGCAACCGTTTTATGCTTAAAAAGTCCGACAAGAGCTATCCGTTCGGTGCAAATAAGTTATTGACATCCTGCGGTAAGACGTAGTCCTATGGCAATAAAAATATTATTGTTCGAAACCACGTAACTTTTTTTCATGGACATACTCAGGGCATCATTTTTTCGTCATTTAAAGCATGTATTCGGAAACTGATTGATATTTAAGCATATTTTTGGAAGTGAAATATTTTGTGTTGCCAAAAACGAATACTTTTGTTGCCAAAATCGAGGCATGGCAAAATCGAACCATGCCAAATTCGAAATCCAACTGTATTTACATTCAATACTTTTACATCAAAAAGGATCTTGATTTTAGCACGGTTTCGATTTTGGCAACAGAGGCGACACACATTTGTTGCCAAATAAGATATCCTACTGTCCATGTATAATAGTTTCAGGCAGGGCTGGTTCGTTCACTTTGACGCAACTTTGATTCATTTGAGCCGAGCAAAATTTGACAAAGTTGTGTATGGAACATTTGTAGAACTAGTTATCATCTTCAATTTTGCCGACTGAAGTTTTGCTGTATCTGTTGTAGTTACGATGCTTCAATGCTAGTACGTCCTTAGTAACTAAATAAACGTTCATTTAGTCACTAATAAGGTACTAGCATTGTACCACCGTAAATACAAAAGATACAGTGAAACTTTCTTCGGCAAAATTGTAGATAATAACTAGTTCTTCAAATGTCCTCTACATAACTTTGTTGAATTTTGCTCAGCAGAGGCGGTACTGTTAAATGAATTAAAATTGAGTTAAAGTGAATGAAACAGCCCTGCTTTCAGGACATAATTCGAATAGTTGAGGCGAGCAGTTGATTCGAGCAGTCAAGTAGAACAGTCCAGTCGAACAGTTAAGTCGAGTCAAACATGGATTTTCGACCTCTAGCAGCCATCCTCATTCTCAAAAGTTTATTGCAGGAATTTTCATACAAAATACTGAATAATAATCCACCATCTTGTATTTAAAAATGGTGTCAAACATCGATTTTCAACTTCTAGCCATCACCCTCATTCTAGAAAAAGTTCTTATTGCACGGGTTTTCACGTAAATTCTAAATAACAGTCCGCCATCTTGGATTTAAAAATGACGTCTAAAGTTACTTATGTAACTTTGACAATACACTCAAGTCGCTTTTTACGCGTAGGATATGTTTCGCGTAAATGAAAATCGCATAAATTCCGAAATTCACGTAAAAAAACCGCGTAAATTACAAATTTGCGTAAAAAACCGCATAAATTTTGAAATTCGCGTAAAAATAGTCGCGTCATAAACAAACCGCGTAAAAAGCGACTTCAGTGTATTCTCAAAAAGTTCCTATTGTATGGTATTTCGTGCAAAATTTCTAAAATTACTGAAATCCTGGGCTGGAAAATTAGTGATTTTGATCAATTCTGGGAGTTATTGCCACACGCACAGATCATGATCTGTATAGTTAATGACAAACAGTAAATCATTGGCTTTAATCACAAGATTTTGTTCTCTTATGGGTCATTCCACGTCAAGTGTCCGAGTGCCATGTAATCGATCTTCTCGGATTTGAACCAAATTTTGTCAAATTGTTCGTTTCATGTCAGCAAGATAAAATCCTAAGTTCAGTGCCTATTGGACGTTCCCTCGATTAATGGAAGACTTCCATGTTTAATAAAAAGACGCGTTTTTTGTCAAATCCTCTTATTTTCTTTTGCTTATATCTCTGGATATACAAGGTTTAGAAAGACTATTTTATGATGTTTCGAAAGAAAATTGTCCAAAGAATCCGATAAAAATATAAATTTTTAGCGGCAGTGCTGCCAAATATTTTGAAATTCGACTTAAAAACTAAATTTGCATTTTTGTCTCAATGAGTACAATTTGATTTCAAAAATTCCAATTCCATCACATTCCTCAGATTTTTTTACATAAGAATCGCTCAAAACTACGAGGTGTTCTTTGCCGATCCAGAGTTATAGCGATTTGAAAAAAGAAACCAGCGTCAGTAACGAAACTGACTGGTAACGGTCCATTCAAATGTTCCATCTTTTGTAGTTCAGTTTTAGCCACAATATCGACCCTTCAAGTTTTCGAAAGTTATGGATTGGATTGTGAAATATTCAACTTCGCTGATCGGAAAAATGTGGCCCTTCCCTGTAGTTATTAATATCCTCGGATGCTTGAGATAGAAAGTTCAATTAATATTTTACGGTGGAATTGCAGTTATGAATCATTCAACGAATTGCCCATCGCGAGCAATAACTTTATCCCATTTTTCCGGCAGAGCTTGAATACCGTTGCGGTAAAAGCTTTCGTTTTTTTTGAGGCTTTCCCCAAGCAGCCCACTTTTAGTAACTGCAACCTATTAATGACGAAAAATAGTCATAAAGAAGTTACTATAACTGAAGGCGTGCCGAAAGTGCGCTGATAGGGTCTGATGATCACATTCATATGGTTTCATCTGAGCGGATCTGCTGATCAGTCAGGCCATACGCTATCGAACGAAACTAGTAGTAAGGCCATTACAAATATTTTAAAAAGTTTTTGTCTCTCCGGTGTTGGGCCACTGAAGGGGGGGGGGGGGGGCGAAAAAAAACAAATCGAGCAAAAAAACTATGGGGTTTAGGCATTTTCATTTTAAGTTCAAACGTGAAAACTAAATCTATTCTTGCTTTTAATATGTACATTGTTAATTTCCATGCAAAAGTCTACGAAATAAAGACAAAAACAAAAGAAATTTTTTTTTGGCCGATGTTCGGAAATTCCGCTGTTTGAATTTCCATTTCTATTTCATGCTAGAGGCCTTAACTCAACTCGTACGCTCATTTTTCAAGTTTTTCAGACTGTAGAGCCCACAGACAATTGATTTTACAAGTTATTTTTTTGCCCCCCGATTTTTCAAGCCAAATTCCAAGGGGGAGTGACAAAAACTTTTAAAATGATTTGCAATGGCCCGATTGGATAACGCCAAATCTGGATAATATGGCGGGTGGGGAAAATGAACTTGACATCGGATATGAAATTGGACTTGAAATTAAACGTTAAGTCAGAGTTGAAATAGGAATTAAACTAGGATTCTAAAATAATAGGTGCATTAAATTTGATTTAAAATTGGACCATCATTGAACTTCAACTTGTTCTTAAAATTGGGCATGAATTCCCACTTTAAATTAGTCTTGATATTGGACTTCAAATCGGAGTTGAAATTGGACTTAAATTTGGCATTAAAATAGACTTAAATTAAAATCAGAAATGAAATTGGCATTTAATTAGATTTGGAACTGGACTTAAATTCAGACATTCCACAATAGTCGGAAAATTGCGATTTTTGGCCAAAATTATTTTTTAGTTTCAAATTGATTCTAGATTATATTTGTAACAAAAGAAATGATTTAAACATATAAGAACTCATATTTAGGGTGATTTGGGGAAAAATGATCAAATGTTACCGATATAAATATTTGCTTGACAAAAAAAAATTTTCTTTCTCGCGGGGATTCTCCCATTTTGTCATTGAAACTCTCTTCAGATACTAAATAAATTTAGTAACAAAGATAATCAAATTTGTTGAAAGAGTACTTAAAATTTCAAAGACTTTCTAAAAATATGACAATTTTAAAATTATTTTTTTTCGGAAAACGTCAAATTATAGCAAACTTTCAATTCATGTTTTGATACAACATACTTCGAGCTTTCAGACGCACTGTTAGAAACTGCGGCGACAAGAGGCGACAAGAGTTGTTTTTTTGATTGAAGTTTGTGAAAATTTCATTTTTATTATAAGTAGCCTATGGCGCACCACATTGAGTTTAAATTTGTTTTCATTTCATTTTTTAATAGGCTAAAATATCAGTTTTAAAATAATATATAACAATAATATTTACATCCGCGATAACTATTTAATTTTTTGACTTTTTCAAAATGACTCATTTTTCAAACTTTTGAAATGGGCAACTTTGACGGCTTATTTCTACATGACATTTTTTTTCTTTCAAAATTTTATTCACGAATCATAAAAATATAGACATTTTACTACAAAACCGCGTTTAAGCATGTGCTAAAATGTGAAATTTTACATTCGGCAATTTTGGCCGCTACTTTATATGGAGCCCTTCTTATGTGCATTCAGGGGATTCAGACATTAAATTGGACATGAAATAGAACCCAAATTGGACTTTGAAATTGAACTAGAAATTTTATTTGAGTTAGACTGGGAATTGAAAGTGACCTTAATAGGATTTAAAATTGCAGGTGAAATTGAAATTAAATTAGACTGACAATTGGCTTTAAAATGGTACATCGAAATTGGACTTCAACGAGATATCAAATTGGACTTCAATGGGTGCAATTAGACTGCACTTGAAACTAGGTCTGAATTTGACCTTAATATTGGACATAAAATTGTATTTGAAATTTGAAATTGGACCTGAAATCGGAGGTGAAATTGGAACTAAATTAGACTAGAAATTTGACTTAAAAGCGGGCAATAAAATGCACTTGAAATTAGATCTGAAATCAAAGAAAAAATTAGGGGTAAACCCCTAACTTGAAAGTTGACTTTAAATTGGTTATTAAATTGAACTTGAGATCTGTGGCGATATGAGAATTAAATTGAACTTGAAAGTGACTTCTAATTGGGACATTGAAATTGGTCTTCACTTAACATCAGACTTCAATTGTACTCTAAATTGGACCTGAAAACGGAGGCGAAATTGGACCTGAAATCGGAACTGAAATTGAAATCAAATTAGACTCAGAATTGGACTTAAAATAGGAATTAAATTGAGAAGTTCAAGTTGGACTTGAACTCGGAGATGAAATCGGATGAATTGGAATCGGGTGGTGAGATTGAAACTAAATTAGTACCGTTAAATGGGGTAATATTGATCATTAGGGGCAACATTGATCAGTTCAGAAAAGTTGGCCGAAGTTGTTTATTTCACTTATTTATGTGAATGGACCATTTGATCAATTAACTGAAGTTTTTGAAGCGTCTTAGTAGAATACGAAACCTAAAATTAAAAAAGAAGAAAACTTAATCTGTCGTGTATAAAATATACATAGTAGAATTAAATTGGATAAGTTTTCTTCTTTTTTAATTTTACATTTGATCAATGTTACTCCGTTTTACGGTACAAAAATTAACACCAAAATGGGACTAGGAAATTGGACTTCAACAGGACCTAAAATTGCACTTGACACTAGACCTGAATTTAGCCATAAAATCGGAAATAAATTAGACTTAAAATGGAACATTGAATTGTTCTTGAGATTGGACCTAAAATTGGACCAAATTAGACTAGAAGTTGAACCTAAAATGAAACATTAAATTGGACTACAAAAGGAATTCACGATTGAATAAGAAAATTAAATTGAATTTAAACTTCAAAGCGTACTTGAAAATGACTTAAATTGACCTTGAAATTAATGTAAAAATTGTTCTTGAAGCTGAATCTATTTTTACGTTCTTAATTTTCTAATCGCTTATTAGGGGGCATCCATAAAGTACGTCACGCATATAGGGGGGAGGGGGGGTTGACCTAATCGTGACGATTTGTGACGTAGGGGGGAGGGGGGGTATGAAGTTATGTGACGTCACATGAAAAAAAAAATCAAATGGAAAATTTATTCGGGAAATTATAATTTAGCCTTCATTTGAAGATACAACTATTGAAGGCTTCTATAAAATTAACGTACTGATAGATTTTAAAACAAATAGTTAAATTTTTTGAATGAACACTTTTTTGAACGTATATGTGTGAACAGGACTCATTTATTCTATGTAGTATGAACTCTCCATTAAGGCTTTACAGAATATGCAGTACACCGCTGAAGAGCTGCTTGAGTACCGTCCTGCCTAAAAGATTTTTGCAACCGCAAATAGCAGTCGCACAAACTCCTGAAGGGTTACGGGATGCTACCAGAGACCCACGGCAATGTTTTCCCTTGATATTCGTGCTAAACTCAATCGATGAACAAAAACTCATACCGAAGTTCCACGGCTGCTTTTAAGGTTTTTCGGTATAATTTATACTGCCCCTCACTCAAAAGCTCTCTGAAGGATAGGGTTTAAGCCACTTGCGGATTAAATTTCGCATCTAAGGTAGTGTTGAATGATTACACGATTGAAGAAATACACAAAATGACAAAGTCCCTCAGAAAAGTTATTCCAAGGCGTGTTGCTGCAAGACGTCAGCTGGAAGTCCTGATTCTTTCAACTAGATCAGACGAATTTGAGTGGATGAATGTAAAGGGCGTAGATACGCGCTAAACATTAATCGACGGCACATCAGCGACTTCTGAGGCATATTCGATTGCAGCAATTGAAGATCATCTTCAAAATCCGTGAATCGATGACTTATAAGCTCAAAAATTTTCCTTTTTTTATTTGCTGAAATTCATTTGATAGCTTTAAATAAAAAGGTTGGAATGAATATTTAATTTTTTTGTTGTGAAGGGGGGGGGATTGCCGTGACGTGACGTACTTTCTCAGGGGGGGTCACGAATGTGTGACGAAATGTGACAAGGGGGGGAGGGGGGGTTGATTTTGGTCAAAATTTGCGTGACGTACTAAATGGATGTCGCCTTATTCAATACCGGGTTACTGAATTGATAATTGCAGACTTGACATTAAGATGGGACATTGAAATTTGCGCTTGAAATTGGAGGTAAAATTAGAACTAAATCAGACTTGAAGTTGGACTTAAAATGGAAGAGCGCAATTTAAGCCCTCGAACTCGGGGGTTAAATTGGACGGAATTAGACTTGAAATTGGACTTAAAATGGGACATTAAATTGAACTTGAGATCTGAAGTGCAATTGAAATTATAACGGGACATTGAATTTGGATCTCGATCGGACTTCAAATTGCATTTAAAATTAGACCTAAAATGGGACATTAAATTGAACTTGAGATCAGAAGCGAAATTGAAATTAAAATGGGACATTGAATTTGGACCTTGATTGGACTTCAAATTGCATTTGAAATTATAACGGGACTTTGAATTTGGATCTCGGTTGGACTTCAAATTGCATTTAAAACTAGACCTAAAATGGGACATTAAATTGAACTTGAGATCAGAGGTGAAAATGTAATTAAACTGAAATTGACTTTAAAATGACAGATTGAAATTGGTTCTTAATTAGATTTCACATTACACTTAAAATTAGACTTCATTAGAAATTAAATTGTGCTGATCAAATTGGATTAGAGCTCGGAGGAGAAACTGGAATTGAATTAGACATTAAATTAAATGGACTTTGAAAATTGAATTGAAATTAGACTGGGAATTAGAAATGAAATTGGATGTAACTTGGGTGGTGAAATAAAAAATAAATTTGACTAATAATTGTCATTAAAATGGGACATTGAAATTTGACTTCAACAGAACTTCAAATTGCAATTGAAGCCAGACCTAAAAATTTAACCTCAAAATCGGACATTGCACTTGAAATTGGATCTAAAATCGGGCGTATGATTGGACCGAATTGCACTTGAAATTGGACTTAAAACGGGACATTAAATTGGACTTCAAAAGAAATATGTGATTGATCATGAAAATGAACTTGAATTTAAACTTTAAATTGTACTTGAAAATTGACTTTAATTGAACTTAAAATCAAAGTTAAAATCGGACTTGAGGCTGAATCTATTTTTATGCAATTAATTTTCTTATCGTTTATTATTCTGTATCGGGATATTGAATTAACAGTTCCGTACTTCCTGGTTGCTCATTGAGAAATTATTAAGGGAAGTGGGACTGAACCGGTTCACAGAAAAGAACGATCAGGCGAATGGCTCAAACGGCTAATCCTCAAAAAGGACCATCGACTCGTGTGTAGTAATTTTCAGGGTATTATTTTGAACAATTCTACACACAAAATGTAATAATCATGAAAACTCGCATGTTTTTTAGTTTGGCGGAAACGTGGCAGCTCAAGCGATGTTGATGATGAGTTGTAGTTGGATGAGAAATGATTTGCAGTGGTACATATATCATGGTTAACCATTGTAACATTTGACAATAATGTAGTCTGCGAGGTCAAACTACCGGGTTGCAGCTCCGTATAGCGCATTTTGCGACCTACGTAGCAGACTGAAGAGCTGTAGTTTGCACTACTTTGTATATAACTTTGGTAGTTTTTGATCACCGTATTTTCTTGTCAGATTTAAATTGACTTTTACCGGCGATTCTTTTCATCGAGGGCGTTGGTGAAATAGTAAATCACTAAACTTGCCGGAGCGACAGTCGGCAACGCATTGCCTGTTTCTATCGAACTGACCGCTTCAGTCTATCTTCTTTGTGGCGCAGTCATACAAAAACAATATCGTCGCCGAGGGGTGTGTAGTATGTGTGTGTAATAATAAAATTAGGAGAATGCAACACAACTACGTATGATAAGTATAGAGTATAAGAGTATACTCTATCCAATAGAAGGTTGCGGCAATATTTTGAGGGTAAAAACAATTAATCGGCAACCAACGGATTGTGGGTTCGAGTCCCAGGTTGCACTACTCAATATATTTTTAATCTATATTTCGAAAATTTCCCAGTTCATCCAAAAATCATCCTTCGCATCAGACACTTCCTCTCTTTTAAAAAAAGTGAAATGCTAGGTTTGATTTCTCCATAGCTTGTAGAAAAAAAGTAATGAACGGAGTTTTGATTGATTGATTTTAATTGCTTACCCATTTGTTTATTGATATTTCCTATTATCTGAGTTATTTGAGCTTCATGATCATACCTGAAACAGAAATGGAAAAGGAGAGAATTAGCAATCAAATGTTGTGAAATTAATTAAAGTAGCTTAGTATTAAGGTAATAGTTTTCCTGATGTCGAAATATAATAGACTAATTAAAACTGACATGATAATATTAAAAAAAATCACTCCAACTAAAACATTTTAACAAAAACATTTCAATCAATTGCGATTCCGCCCAAAATGTTCCATCGCTGGGCAAGTGAAGGTGGTTTTCCTGGAAGAAAAAGTGATCAGACTCGGCAAAACAAAGTAAGTAGCCGAATGCTAAATAATAAAAAAATAAAACAGCAAGCATCCGTTCCGGAACCTGCATCTTGTAATTTTCCACCTCAGCTTGTACGAATATACACACATTCTACGCTGCTTGCTCGGAACGCGCCGGCTGTGGACTGCATCCTGCTGCAGCTGGCGATAGATTTCACTTTCAGCGGATTTTGTGTGTGAGGTATTAGTTAGTACCATATTTTTCCGCTTCGTATTGCTACCTACCACCGAGTACATAGATAGGTAAGGGCCGCCACCGTGCGCTCTCTGTTTATAGCGGTTGGGCTGAGGGCACAACAGGAAGGGGGGAAGGAATCATATTTTTGCTTCTTTTCTCTGCCCAGTTTCAATATCTGCCAACCAAGCAGCAATGCACATCAGCATAACACGCGTGTAGCTGGTTTTGCATCGCTGCTGCCCGGTTGCATCTTTCTCTCTGTTTTTCCCGGAGGAGGAGACGAGCGTTTCCTCAGTGGAAAGAAGTTTGATTGCACCGTTCGGTCTCGGGAGTTTCACTTTTCATTTCACGGTTCCCTGAACGGATTGTGGCTCTCGTATCGTTTCGTGGGTTGGGGTTTTAAGAGCAGGTCTTCTTGTCCCTGGGCGGAACTGTAACTGTGAAGTCAGGTCGGCTGCTGGCGTGGTCGAGTCCGGTTTGTAGCGGCTCGATAAGGACGCTTATTGTTGGTCTGCGTGTTACAATAATGCTTGCTGTTATATTTCAAGGATTTTAATTTTTTCAATGTTCATTTCTTCTGTCAGTTAGCTACGGTGAAGCGTGGCTGAAATATATTTTGCCTATAATAACGTACCTGTACATCTTTTACAGTAGTTAAAAACTAAAATATTAACGTAATATTACTAATTTTACTGCAAAACATACAGCGGAATTTTTGTAACTGCACATCTATGAGTAAATGAACTCATTATTGTTGAATGATTTTAAAGAGCTCAATTGCAATTTACAGCATTCGTCATTATACAATTTTATTAACTCTCACATCGAGCTTTCCAATTCTAGGCATTCTTTTAAAATTACAAATTTTTAGTTGATAATTTTATAATCACTTAAAAGAAGCCTATTATAACCGGTACGAGCTGATAGTTTATTTTCAATTTCCGTAAATAAAAAGTGCAGTTAAACCGTTCATCTAAATTAATACCAAAGCAGGACAAAATTCCAGAGTCCTATGTTACCTCAATAAGCATTCATTAACCCATAACTTTGCAAAAAATAATTACGCCACCGTGCGTGGGTCTCCACGTCTAATAATCCAGCATGAAACAAAATAAAATTTCGCTGCACTTTCCATTCCTTCGGTTGCAGCAGGGTGAGGCCTAGGATTTGTAACAGCCTTTTTTCTCCATTTTATATCTACTTACTAGGGTACTGTTGGATGATAAAACCGAAATGAAATACAGATAAATCCTAGCAACATAATGATGCCGCCGGGTAATTCAATAATGAGGTGCAGATGATGGCGACATAAAACATGCTCTGTTGTTTCATTTCCGTTTGGAGCGGAAAAATGTTCGCTCGTCTAAGGCATTGAAACATCGTCGCTACCATTGGCGTAGCTAGACGGGGTGCCTGGGGTACCAGGCCCCCTCCAGAATTCTGCAGGCCCCCTCCAGAAATTTTCCTCATTGGAATTGGAAACCGGGAAAAAACTCAGTGTATATGTTCCCGCTGTGTTGATATTTTCTTTTTCACTAGGCATCGCAAAAGCGTAGTTGTCGTCGTCGTCAGTAGCTTAGTAGCCACCCCGGCTCATGCTGTTTCAAGCGTTCGTCTCCATTCAACTACATCTTGGGCCACTCGTCGCAAATTTCCCACTAACAGAAGTCGCAAATCACTTTCGACCTGGTCGAGCGATCACGTTGAGCTTCCCTGTTCCTGATGCTGGTGCAGTTGTTAAAGCGAACTATTTTCGTTGCACTGTAGCCTATTGACTTTCGCCAGATGACGATGGCAATCTCTCCAAACAGTGCTTGTAGCTCATGGTTCATACGTTTCCGGTACTCTCCGCTTTCAGTTTGTACTCCGCCAAATATCGTACGCAGTACCTTCCGCTCGAAAATAGCGTATGCCTAGCGTTTTGCGAAGGGCTAAGGAAGCCTAATTTCCCGCTTAAATACGCAACTAGATTTTCTTACTGGTGTTGTTGTCCGTGTGCACCAGCAATCCCAAATACACGAACTCATCTGCCACTTCTATTTCGTCGCCATCAACAGTTACCGTCCGCGAGAGGCACGCATTTGTTTCCTTTGAGTATTTGGTCTTGGCCGCATTTACGTTTAGAAAACTTGTCCTAGATTCCGATTTCGTTGGATCACCCAAGTCCGATGTTGAATAGCATGCAAAATAAGCCGTCACAATGTCCCAACTTTCGCCGCGTCTCAAAGTAACTCGAAAGTATCTCCGAGATGCACACGAAACACAAGTTTATTCGGAAAACCGTGTTCGTGCACTATCTGCCATAGCTGGTCTCGATCGACTGTATCGTATGTTGCTTTGAAATCAATAAAGATGTGATGCACGGACAGGTTGTACTCCCGACATATTGCTATTGCGATATATTGCTGCTTGTGCTATCGGTGACAGCCAGAGTAACAAGATCATAATCAAAATTTTTTTGGAAGGCACCCCCTAGGCCCCCTCCAGGGAAAGTTCCTAGCTACGCCAATGGTCGCTACTAACGTCGTATGCCCGGCGATGTTTCTGTTAACATGTGGGTTTTTATGACGTTGAATTGTGTCTTATATCAACAAAATTAAATAGTGCAATTTAAGTAATAACTTGTTTAACATTCGGGTTAAGAACTACGCGCGGTCCTCGGCCCTAGAGATGTGACGAAGGACCGTTGTGCACTTAAAGTGGTTATTAAGTTAAAGCAAAACTTGTTTTTGGCACACTTTGCCTGGTAATCTCGTTAACCATGAATTGCATTTTTGCAGATTAATCTCTATAAATGTACAATAACTGTACTCTGCTTATCTCTTGCATGATTTTGAAATGGTTTGACTTGAAAATAGCTATTGTAGTGCCCAAGCTGGGGCGCACTAAGACACCACGAGCAAACCTGCGGACCACATTTCCACCCATTGAGCGGCATTTATCCATCCGTAACCTGTACGTTTTTTCAAGCTAAATAACGTAAGTTGACTGAAATTTTTGACGAAAGTTGTTAAAACCCGCAGACAAAAAAGCAATTTAGTAAAACTGTGCAATTGGAAAATATTAGAAAAAAACGAGGTAGAATTTAAAGAAAAAGAAAACAAAAATAAGCTAATATTTTACGAAACTTCTGTTAGCCTGGTTTAATAAGTCAGTTATCTAACGTTGGAATTACGGCTGGGAGAAGCTGCTGGGGTTAATAGGATCATTACATTAGTGAGTCCCGTAATTGTCCTGCAACAACTGGCTATGAAGTCTATCGAATGAAAAACAGAATGTCAATTGGCAGAAAAGAACTGTTGCTCCTAGGATTTGCTTCTTTTTGAAGACAAATGTGATAAAAATGATAAAAAAAGACAAAAATCCCAAAACCCCAATCCCAAGGTTTCCCAGAAATATATCTTGTTTTTAGAACTTTCTAGCAAATGCTAGGAAATGACGCATCCACAGTGACATTTCCTTAGGTACTATTAACTGGCAGACGTGTGTATTCTATATATTAACCAGGTTTTTATGTAATTCTATAATGTATGATGGATTTTACGCTAACTCAGTATGACCGGTAAGGTCGAGCATGTGTGTGTCTTGTCTGTCTTTTCTATCTACTGTCGGTCCCGTCTTTCTATCTGTCTGTCGGTTCCGTTTGTCTGTCTGTCCCGTCTGTCTGACTGTCCCGTCTGTCTGACTGTCCCGTCTGTCTGACTGTCCCGTCTGTCTGACAGTCCCGTCTGTCTGCCTGTTTGTTTGTCTGTCTGTCCCGTCTGTCTATCAGTCTGCCAGTCTCTTTGTATGTCTGTTTGTTTGTCGATCTGTTTGTCTCTTTGTTTATCAGTCTGTCTGTCAGTCTGTCTGCCTATCCCATTTGTCTGTCTGTCCCGTCTGTTTGTCTGTCTGTCCCATTTCTCTGTCTGTCTGTCTATCCCGTTTGTCTGTCTGTTTGTTTGTTTGTCTACTTCGTCTGTCTGTCTGTCTGTTTGTATGTCTATATGTCCCGTCTGTCTGTCTGTTTGTCTGTCTCTTTTATTTGTCTGTCCCGTATGTCTGTCTGTTGGTTTGTCAGTCTGTATGTGCCCTCTGCCTGTCCGGTTGTCTGTTCCGTCTATCTGTTCCACCTGTCTGCTCCGTTTGTCTGATCCGTCTATCTGTCCTGTCTGTCTGTTCTATCTGCCTGTCCCGCTTGTCTGTCAGTCCGTCTGTTTCGTCTGTTTGTGCCGTTTGTCTGTCGCTCCGTCCCATTTGTCTGTCTGTCTCATCTGTCTGATTGTTTGTCTGTTTGTCTGTCTGTCTGTCTGTCCCGTCCGTTTGTCCGTCTGTTTCTTCTATCTGTCTGTCCCGTGTATTTGTCTGCCTGTTTGTCCCGTTCATTTGTCTGTCTATCCCGTCTGTCTCTTTTATCTGTCTGTCTCGTCTGTCAACCTGTATGTCTGTCTCTACTATCTGTCTCTCTTGTCTGTCGGTCTGTCTGTTTGTTGCCTGAGTGTTTGTTCCGTCTGTCTGTCTGTCTCGTCTTTCTGTCTGTTCAGTCTGTCTGTCCTGTGTGTTTGTTCCGTCTGTCTGTTTGTCTCGTCTATCCCTGCTATCTGTCTATCTATCTGTTTCTCTGTCTATCTGTCCCATCTGTCTGTTTCTCTATCTGTCCCAACCGTCTGCCTGTTTGTCTGTTTGTCAGTCTGTCTGTCTCATCTGTTTATCTGTCTGTCCCGCTCCATCTGTCTGTTCCATCCGTCCGTCCCGTCTGTGTCTGCTATCTGACTGTCTGTCCCGTCTGTTTGTGTATCTGTTTGCTTTGTCTGTCTGTCAGTTTGTCTGTTCCATCTATCTGTCGTGTCTGTCTGTCCATGTGTGTGTCTGTCCCATCTGTTTGTCTGTCTGTCCCGTCTGTCTCTTCTATCCGTCTGTCTCGTCTGTCTGTCTGTCTCTTCTATCTGTCTGTCTGTCTGTCTAGCTGTTTGTTCCGTCTGTCTGTTCCGTTTGTCTGTTCTCTTTGTGTCTCTGTCCCGTTTGCTTGTCCCGTCTGTCTGTTTTGTCTGTCCGTTACGTCTGTATATTTATTTTATTTATTTATTTATTTACAAGTCTTCGACTAATTCGTACAGACTGTCGCTACATATTACTTATTCTATGTTTAAAGGTTATTTTACTAACATTAAAATCGTAGCATTCTGAGATATTGTCAAACTCTCTACAGCAAACATTAAACGGATTGTTTTAGGCATATTGAGTACGGTACGATACATAGGAAGCCGAAGGAAATGAGGCTGGCGAGTAGGCCTTGGAGGTACGTTGATAGGAACACGGCTCAGCAAGTCGAGGCAATCGATATTATTGCCAAGAAGGTCGAAAACAAAAAGCCGTTGCAGCATCGTCCTTCTAGTTGTCAGCGTCGGTAGATGTATAAGCGCGCATCAGTTTTCGTAATGCGGTAGACGAACTGGATCGCGCCAGGGCAGGAATCGTTGAGCATAAGTGGCGTTGAATTCGTTCGATTCGATTTACTTGCACAGCATGATAAGGAGCCCAGACAAGCACTCCATACTCCAGTATGCTCCGTATTCCGTCTGTCTCCTCTATCTGGTTGTCTGTCCCGCCTGTCTGTTCCGTCGTCTGTGTGTTCCGTCTGTCCGTCCCGTCTGTCACTTCTATCTGTGTTGGGACGTTTTCGGAGCTCTTTTCAGCACGCGAATTTATGGATTCAACGCGAACTCAAAGCTGATTTTAATAGAAAGAGAAATAGGTTTTACAAATGTGTTATAGTGTTTAAGGTATTTCAGTGTAATTTATGGAACATAATGAAACTTACATTTAGTCTCCTACGTGTATTCTTCGATCCAGGAATGCCTTCCACAATTCTAATTATAATTATTGCTCTCACTGTACGTCTCTATGTGATAATGGTTGAACAAAAAAGAAAGAGGTATTTCTAGTGCGGAAGCTATCGCGACAGATAGCTGTCAATAGGTGTAATTTTGCCTGCAAAGTGTAACCGAATGAATATGTCAGTTGCATATGATCGCTTGGCAGTGGTGCCGTTCGGCCTCAACAATCTGTCTGTTTGTCCCGTCTGTCTGTTTTGTCTGTCTTTTCCGTCTGTCTATGTCGTCTGTCTGTTTCATCCGTCTTTTCTATCTGTCTGTCTGCTTGTTTGTCAGTCTATCTGTCCCGTATTTTTGTCTGTTTGTCCCGCTTGTTTGTCTGTCCGTCCCGCCTGTCTCTACTATCTTTCTGTCCCGTCTGTCTGTCAGTCTGTTTGTCAGCCTGTTTGTCTCGTATGTTCCTTCTATCTGTCTTTCCCGTCCGTCTGTCTGTCTGTTTGTCAATCTATCTGTCCCGTCTTTTTGTCTGTCTGTCTCGCTTATTTGTCTGTCTGTTTCGTCTGTCTCGTTTGTCAGTCCCGTCTAACTGTGCCGTTTGTCTATCCCGTCTGTCTCTTCTGTCTGTCCCGTCTGTTTGTCCCGTTCGGCTGTATAGTATAGTCTGTCTGTTTTATTTGTTCTATATTTATCTGTCTGTCTGTCTGTCTGTCTGTCTGTCTGTCCAGTCTGTATATCTGTTCTGTCGTTCTGTCTGACTCTTTCATTATCACACTCTCGTTCACTCTCTTCTACTCTCTCTCTGTCTCGCTCATCTCCTAACATTTTAATCCCATCGCTTCTTCTGCCCCTCTCTATCATTGTCCTTTTACCCCTTCCTATTATAGCCCTTAACGCCCGTTTACTCTAATTAAACCTCCCCATCCCCCGACCTCTTGTTTCTGGATCCCAATCACTTGAACATCGGTTGTTGGTCCCGAAAATCCCATCATGCAAGAGAAAGAAAGCTCTTTCCTTTTTTGGACTTTCCTCTCTCTTATTAGGGGTCACTCCCAGTTGTTCCAATGCTAATAACAGTATGTTTTTTTCTGTTGGAGAAGAATAAATGCCTAATGCGAAAAATGTAGATTCAGTCAAACTGAAAAGTTCTTGATATTTGGCCTAATATCAAGAACTTTTCAGTTTGCCTGAATCTACATTTTTCACATTAAGCATTTATTCTTCTCCAACAGAAAAAAGTAAGCCGACTGCTATACGTCAAAAAAAAAAAATACCAGTATGTTAAAGAACATATATTCCAAGTATGGTGGAGAAGTATGGGAGCGTTCCGGAATGCACATGAGTAACCAACATTAACATCTATGCATAGAGATCACTAGCTGGGTGCTCGATCTTGCTCAGGACTTGGTCCTATTTGCATCCTAGCAACTTGTATACCTGTTATCGTTCCGAATACTTTCTATTTCCTTCTTTAGACCCCTCGACTTGTCAATGGCAACCACTTAATTTAGCCACAGACAAACAGACATAACACTCGTTTTCTATTCTTCGCACCAATCAAGCCGTCATTTCAAATTTGGGCTTCTTTGGGGACGTCTCCGTTTCGGTCAAATGGTGCTTTTTAACGAAAGAAGCGAAATACCCCATAAAAAATACTTGCTAGTTCAAAGGTTACACCTGTTGCTATTTGATATTTGGGAATGCCGATCATAGATGGTGCTAATGTTCAAGCAAAATGTGAGGTACGATATTTTTTGTTCATTTTTCTTCCAAGAGTTATGTGTGTTTGTCTGTTATTTATGTTAGTATTTATAATAGCCATGTTCTTATCCCAATGATATGTTCAACTTAACCAGTACGGAAAATATTCAGAAAGTTTCTACTTATTATCTCACGAGTGGACAAGTAAGCCCATCCAACCTATACTTGGTTGAAAAATCTTTGAAGCCTGACGACCCTTACTAGCACAGCAAGATTTCCGCTTTTAGAATCCAGCAAAGCAAAGCCTGGGTGCTAATTCCGTTATCGAAATTTGACCTTCTGCTTTTATACGACAGACTTCGCAATCAGCTGTTAGAATACAGGACAGTGCGGGGTCAGTGCTACGATCCTGTTGACTCTAACAGCCTCTCCCAGCCGAGATCCAGAATTAGAATTAGAATCCAGATGATTCTTATTTCATAGTGCAGGCGATTCCCTTACCGAGTTATAGGTATCCCGGGGATTCAACTCGTGGATTCTCGTACAGGAATCCTGGTCCAATGAGCAAGGCATTCTGCGTGAATCCTCCGCAGCATTCTTTCACACAATTCCAACGCAAGGAATCCCAGTGGCTCCGTACGAATCTTTTTGGTTCATCCGGGGCTACATTTGCTCCTTAATTTGTCTTTCTAACTGATCAACGTTTTTGAAATATAATGGGGATTCGAGAACGGTGAACAATATTTCAGCGTCGAACGAGCTAGGGTACAATACAAATTCTTTCAGCAATGTACATTTGTGAAGCTTTTTGGCGGTTTCTAATTGGGCCAAGACTGCGTGATACTTATTACCGATGTAATAGATGTACTGCTTGTATGTTTGCTGTAAATTAAAAAGGAATCCCCGGTCCTTGGTTTAGGACTGCCTTTGTTAATTAGTTCACCAATGAGATGATAGCTGGCACGGATCCGCCATTTCTCTCGGGAGAACAATACAACTGAACCACCTGTACAACTGTCTCCACTTGTTGTTGCTGAAACATGGCGTTTTCTACTTTTTTGACCTCATAAATTTATCAATAAATAATAAATAAATAATGGATTTTAAGTTCATCAGCAAGAGAAAGCCTGGGTCCTCATAGCGAAAAGTTTACATCGTTGAAACATAGCACAAAAATGTGCGGACTAACATGGCTGCCTTGTGGAATACCAGACGTAACAATATTCTCGCTGAATATTGATTCTCTGATTGTAACAGCTACTCCCCTTCATTCAGACCCGTTCTTGTTACCAAACCAATTGTACTTCGGTTTTCGGTACGGAAAATAGCATAATGTAAGAGACACAAAACCCTTTTTTCCTTTTTACGAGCTCCTTCCCTTATCAGGGACCACTCATTCTTTCGAAAATTTGAGACAAAAACATGGAATAGATATAACGGGTGGCAACTAAAATTTTGGAATTTTTGCGCGGCCATTATACTCAACAACAAATGATCTCAGAAAGAAATGGGAGTATGTATGTGTTCTCTCTCTGTCCTCTTTTTGTTCATCAAATTCATCAACTAGATTCCTAAGAAAAAGGTAGAGCAACGCTATTATTTAGGATATTGTCAAGGTTGTGATTTTGCTAGAAATTTTACAATACCCCAGCAAAATTTGCGTCTGTACGTCCAAATAATCAAGTTTTTTAAACTGGGACTGAAGTTCGAGTGTTTTCTTTTCATCTAGTGAAACAGATACGGAATCAAAATTTCCATAAATTGTGTATATTAGGACACTGAATTCATGTAATCTGTTTTTAAACAAAGAAAAGGCAATATTTCTGTCCAATTTTCTTTTGTTGCAGTGCATATTTGTTTTTTAAGATGTAATTAGAGACGTTTAAAAAAGTACGAAAATTGAAACGCGAAACTGTTTGTGTTCTAGATTTCGACCGGTCGAAACAGCCTTCTGTATGCTTTCAAAGACGCTTGTTTCATTTTTCGACCCATCGTTCAAAAGCCATGGAAGTCTAAAAAGTATTGTATGATTTCAGGCGTTTTCCGGGATTGCGTTTCATACATTTTCCATATATTCATTTAAAGGAGAAAGGTAACTGAAATAGTTTACAAAAAAAAAAAAAGGTTTACGGTTTAGTTTAAAAAAAATAATACCAATGTGATATTACAGAAATGTTGCAGCTATTTTTTAGCATTAAATTCATCAATTTAAATAACCCTCAACTTTGAAAATACATTACTTTGTACTTGGGTCGAATATTAGAACACATAATGGTCGAAAACTAAAACAAGGGGTCGAAAATTAGCCCAATGGAATATTGAATTGAAACGAGAAAATGAGTGAAAAATATACATCGTATACTTATTTGCTTTTAAATGATAATTGAAAATACATCCTTTTGTACTATTCTATCATATTTTCGAAAAAATAGCGCTATTTGGACGATATATTGCATTTTGTTAGCCATGCGTTGGTTTCATAGGTCGAATTATAGTGCCCTTACCCTACGCGTTTTGGCCGGATAGAGCATCATCACATTACGCCAAAAAAACACAATCGTTCCTGAATACCCATTCGATCCCATTTTCACCCAAAAACCACGACCCGAAAAATCTGTCTCAGTGCGCCAGATCAAAGATTTCTTCGGGATTTTGAGTTTCTTGGTATACAAAAATAACTGGAGAGCCATGAATTACAAACTGTTGATTGGTAGAATCAAGAGATCCATTCGCAAAGTTGACATGATGTCCGCACAACGCTCCTGTTTCGACGTCAAACGAAAGCTTCGCCGAACAGCCGATTACGGACCGTTTTCAAATGTACACTAATTTTTTTTCAACAATGGATAATGTATCTTTAATTTCGGTAAATCAGATCTTCTTCAAGTATCTTTGTCTTTTTTTGACAGCTTGAGAAAAAATTCCAAAATTTTAGTTGCCACCCGTTATCACGTCTAATAAATATTACTAAATGAAACGACACTGAAAAGAGGATATTAGGTCACATGAAAGAAACAAAACAACAAGTAACGAAGAATGTAAACACTATGCCAAAAGACATGAGTGCACCTAAACGCTCGGTATATAGTGTTTCTAATAAAAGAACAAATACCGTGCCTGCGGGTAATTCCGCGCAGCATATTATTCCGCGCACTCATCCTAAAAATCTATTTTTCAACAGTAAATTTCACTAAAACGTCATTAATAAGTATACTATCATGGAATACCATGTTCCTTTAATGTTTTTGTTAAAAACTGACAACTTTTGCTTCGTTCGTCTGGCCAAACCAAAGGCCATTTCATTGCACGCTGACCAAAACGTGATTTCCGAATGTTTTGTTAACAATTGTTCTAAGCGGAGGCCTAAATTATCGGAAGGTTTTTTCGCTCCAAAAAGTATTTTTTATGATGAATTTGTGCTACATAGGTACATAGATGTACACTTAACTGTTTTATGGAAATAGTTATTAATAACTCATTTTTCTGTTTGTTTTGTTTAAAGATTTGTTGTGAGCGGAATTAAGAGCAGATAAATTAGTGTTGTTTATAATTCCGCGCGGATGTAGCAGGATTATATCGGGGAAAAACGGATAGCAGAATATGCATTACTCTACAGAAAACTTTGTAGATACGTTAAAGAAAGTCAAATAAGGTTGTTCAGTACGGAAATCTGCGAAAATGACCAGGATTCCGGTCAATACCTTACGGAATGAAAAGCACCAAATGCAAGTGATCCAAAATCAGTGAACCAAAACGTTCCCACTAGAGTTTTGAGTAGGAAATCTTGGTTTTAGGTTTGTGGAACCTTTGCAACCGTTTCTTTAGATTAAAAGATCTTTCGTTTGGTGGAATTCAACCTTTGATTAATCCCCCTACAAGTGAAATGAAAAACTCAGTTTTCTTCAGTTTCAATATAACACACTGATGTGTTCTGCGAAGTTTTAGAGCATATTATTATGAAAATTTTTGCTGAAGACAGTAATCTTCTATCACTTCAGCGAAGATAGAAAAATTCTACTTTTTATAGATGAATTGTTAAAATCAATTTTTCTATTTTAGCTCTTTCTGTAGTTGTTTTATGATTTTTCCATGTTCTAGTTGTATAAATAGGAAAAATACACAACTTTGCTAAATATAGTATAACTCTGTGGTTGCTTGTTTAGGAACTGTAGAACTTTTAATATAAAAAATTCCCCAATTTTGACCCCGAATTACTTGACTATCGGCAGCCGGCAGCTAAGTAATTACATGAACTAGAAACTATATGAAAAATGCAACAAAATCCAGAAGGTTTCATTCGTAACCGACATACTAGTTGAGTAAACCGGGGTCGAAATTGGTTTTTTTATATTGAAATACTACAAAGGGGGGAGGAGGGGATGTTTTTGGTCAAAATTTGCTAAATGGATGTCGCCATAGAGGTATACTATATTTGGCATGGTAGTGTATTTTTATCATTTGTACAACTTTGTAAAACATGAAAAAGTCATACAATAATTACAAAAAGAGCTAAAATAGAGTTTAACGATTTTTTCAATCTTCGGATTTTTTTATCTTCGCTAAAGAGATAGAAGGTTACTGTCTTCAGCAAAATTTCTTATAATAATATGCTCTAAAACTTTGCAGAACACATCAATGTGTTATATGGAAAATGACGAAAACTAAATTTTTTATTTTACTTTTAGGGGGATTAATCTAAAGTTGAATTCCACCAAAAGATAGAACTTTCAATTTTAAGTAATACTTGCAAAGGTTTCACAAACACTTCTCCTACGTAAAATTCATGTGCGCACGTTTTTTTAGTTTTGGACCAATGTGAAATGGCGTAATTTCAGGATCACAAACGAGAATAAAACTCTAAACCATCGAATTACGCTGAACGCGTTTAATATCTTTTCAACAATTGTAAATATGAGTGACAGAAAATAAAGAAGCAAATTTTAGTCATCAATATAATTATTATCGCTAAGCTAATTTTAAAATGTAGCGATCGTGTAATGTATCTACTGCCTAGAGGTTATTCAAGTAAATTTGTCCAAACATTTTAGCTTGAGCCATTTTCCGGCT